>NW_027204582.1:60000-550000 GCF_024711535.1 Dipodomys merriami
AGGAATCGAACCCAGGGCCTCTTGAATGCTAGGCAAGCACTGTCCCACTAATCCACATTCCCAGCCCCCTCATCTTTTTTTCTTAATGGTAGTTTTTACATATATATGCTACCATTTTGTGTCCCCAAGTATAATTTTCTGAATACTGCTTATTTCTATGAACTCTGATCTTCTTTTCCCCTGACTGATTTGTGACTGCTCCTGCATTGGCCTCATAATAAAATGTAAATAAAGGCTGCTGAGAGCTTCAGTGTGCATCATCTAAGGAAATAGGCTTAGAATCCTGGAAGAGAAAATCAATGGGGCTGAAATGAAGAAAATGATGCTGTATGTACAATGAGCGTATCTAAAACATAAATCTGTAAATAAAACAGAAGTTTTGCATACAGCCTCTTTGCACTTAGGGAAGTAATATACACACGTAAGTAAGTAGGACACTGATACATAAACTTGGCCTTCTCTTTTTGAATTTTCTTTTGTGGCCATCCTATGGCTTAAACTGACGAAGTGATGCATTCCTCAGCTGTTTTTCACAAGGCAGAGGTTCTACCACTGGCACAGCTCCACTTCCAGCCATCTGGTTCTTCAATGGACATAAGCACCTCTCAGGCTTTCCTGCCTGGTCTGGCCTGTATCACCTGCTTGGCTTTCTCTCTCAAAGCTGGAGCTCTACCCTCTAGGCCACTGCTCCACTTCTGGTTTTCTGGTGGTTTATTGGAGACAATAAATTTTTCCTGCTAGGGCTGGCTTTGAATGGAGATCTTCTGAGGAGGCTTCAAGTGTATTTCCTCAGGGATTCATCTAGGAGCTGCTCCACCCAAACCTTTAGTCTAAATCTCGAGAGGTACTAGTGAAAAACGGAAACAGGAACATGCTTCTAGTGTGTCCTAGATACTTAAGGTTGGAGATACAAAACAATCATAATTATTAAATCATTTTATAGGCAAAAGGAGCAATGCAGATAGTATAATGATCGCTCCAGCTTTCAGTCCTTATATCCTGAGACAGTAAATTCACTGCAGCTCAATGCTAAGTGAAAGAATTGGCATGTCCTGTGGATATTTGCTCCTAAATCCTGTTACACTCATTTCTCACTTTTGGCTTCAACCCTGTGACCAGAGGGTAAGATGAAGAGAGAAAATACTCTCAGAGAAAGCAGGTATAAAGAACGTTGGGTAGTTTACTTATAAGTCTCAACCATAGGAATGACCTTATTAAGAAGTAAGTCCAGATTATAAAACAAAGAAGAAAAAAAAGAAGGTGAAAGTGCCTGCTGACTATAATCCCAGCTCCTCAGGAGGCTGAGATGTAGAGAATTTGAGTTTGAAAACCAGCCAGTGGAAGAAAGTCCTTGACAATGTTATTTCTAAGAGATCACAGAAAAACCCAGAAGTGGGGTTGTGACTCAAGCTTAATGCAGTACCCTTGAGCAAAAGGAGCTCTTGGACCAGGCCTAGGCTCATAGTTCAATCCCAGGACTGCCCCCTCAAAAAAAATTGTACCTCAATTTCTTTGTGTATGTATGGATGTATTACTCTAGGTGAAACTCCTGAGTAGGTATGATGAGTGGCACCAAGCAGGGAAAATTGTATTAAATGCAATGAGTTCATAACACAGAGACTGCTTTTATGATATTGCATGTTCCAGGGCTCCCCTCACTGCTCCCAATGTAACCTGAGGAGTTCTCTTCATCCCAGGCCTGCTGGAAGAAGTCTCCCTCATTGTCTGGACAGGCACACAAAAGCCCTCACTCCTGTACAGCTGTTTACCAAATAACTCCATCTGGGCCCAATTAGTGAAGCTGTGTGGGCGGGCTCTAAAGGTCAGGAGAAAAAGCCGTTTTTACCCTTAGCTATCTCTCTTCCCAGTGCTCTGTTTTAACAGGAGACCTTCATTTTTGCCACCTCCCATTGCAGGCCAAGTTCTGTGTTCTTACCCTGGCTTTATGAGACTATATTCCAGTGTACAGATACAGTGCTCAATATAATTCAGGAATCCTTCAGGCAGACAACTAGGGCACTGAACTTAATGAAACGTTTCATCGTCGGCAATGATGGGCCTATAATGCTTCTCCTAGGTTTCCAGAACCTTGGGAAATCCAAGCACATGTTGGATATCACAAAGCTTCCTGTCATCTAGGACTGATGAAGCTCATCAGGTTTTGAAACCTTTGCCCTCTCCTAGTTGGGCCTTGGGTGGCTAGGTTTTGAGGTTAAACATAGGGCCTGGGTGCTGACCATGAGATCAGAGCTGAACTCTAGTGCTTTACCACTTTGTCACAGCTTCACTTCTGCTTTCTCTCTGTGTGTGAGTGTGTGTATGTGCATGTGTGTGTGCATACACTAGTCCTGGAGCTTGAACTCAAGACATGAGCACTGTACTTAGTTTCTCTTGTACAATGGTTGCTCTCTCCCACTTGAACCACAGAGCCCCTTCAAGCTTTTTCCTAGTGATGTGGTTCTGAGAAATCAAGCCCAGGGTTTCGTATATGCTAAGCACTCTACCTCTAAGGCACATTCCCAGACCTCTACTTCAAGTGTGTTAGTTTGTTTCTGTCTTTTTTGTTGTTGTTGTCATTGTATAAGTTGAAATCTGAGCCTGGAAGCTGTCCCTGAGCTCTTCAGCTCAAACCTTGTGCTCTACCACTTGAGCCACAGAGCCACTTCCAGTTTTTGGGTGGTTCATTGGAGCTAAGTGTCTCAAGGACGTTCCTGGCTAAGCTAACTTTGAACCATGATCCTCAGATCTCATCCTCCTGAGTAGCTAGGATGATCGGCATGAGCCACAAGCACCTAGCTTCCACTTCAGGTTTCTTAGTGGTGAATAAGGTATAATAGTCTCATGGTACCTTTTGTGTCAGGGATAGTTTGGAACCCAGACCTCAGCTTCTTGAGAAGGCAGGATGACAGACCTCGGTTATAGAACCCTAAGCTGTGACACTCTGCTGCAAGGGGGTCCTTGGCTCTGTGTGGTGAGTGCTAGCCATGAGCCCAAGAGGTATGGGTCAGTGCGTTATCCCTGAGTTCAAGGTTCATGACTTAGAAAAAACAAGACAAAACAATTGTCTCCTGTAGACAACTCACTAGTCTTCAGTAATACATAATTTTGTCCCTGCCCTGGGGACAGATCTGAGTCTCAATATTCTTTTCTGCATAGTCATGTCAGTTGGAGTTCTTACAAGGACAAGATGAAAGTATGCACCCTTTGAAGAACAAAATACATAACACTTTTTTTTGTCAATCATGGGCCTTGAAATCTGGGCCTGAACACAGTCCTTCAGCTCTTCAGCTCAAGGCTAGTGCTCTACCACTTGAGCTACAGCGACACTTCCAGTTGTCTGGTGGTTTATTGGAGATCAGACTTTCAGCGACTTTCCTGCCAGGGCTGGCTTTGAACCACTATCCTCAAATATCAGCCTCCAGAGTAGTTAGGAGTAGAGGCGTGAGCCACTGGTGCCCGGCTCCAAATAACCCTCTTTACAGGACTCAGCACACAGCATCCTGTGAAAGACTCATCACCCAGCACCCAATGCAAGACTCAGCACACTACACCCTGTGAAGGACTCAGCACATAGCATCCTGTGCAGGACTCAGCACACAGCACCCCGTGAGGGCCCAAGCATTCCAGGAAGGACTCATCACATAGATGCATCCCACAAGCTGTCATTAGTATTAGGGTGCTTTTATCAGTATCATCATTCTTTCAGAAACACATCACAAACTGCACAAAGTTCCCATCTAATGAGTCAGAGGAGCATTTTTGGGGGGGAGTCAGCCACAGGGATTGCACTGAAATGTTGGGGGTACTGTCCTAAGATCTTTTGCTCAAGGCTAGAGATCTATCACTTTGATCCACAGCTCAGAGTTTCACAGACATCCTGCCAGGACTGGGTTTTAAATACACCAGTGTCAGATCTCAGCTCCCGAGTAGCTTGGATGACAGGGGTGAGCAAGCCAGCAGCATCTGGTTCTATGGGGCTGAGTTGCAGTCGTATACCTCTGACTAAGTCAGGTTAGATGGCAGCTGTCAGCACCAGACTCCCGGCTTGCTCTGTGATGAGGTATTTGAAGTCCTATCCTTATAGAGTTGCAGTCACAACATTCAATCTTTTTTCATGCCCATTCTGGACCTTGAGTAAGAGTCTAGACACAGCCCCTAGGCTTTATGCTCAAAGCTAATGCTCGACTGCTTGAGCAAGAGCACAACTTCTGGATTTTTATGAGCTTGTGGTAGTGAGGAATCGAATCCAGGGCTTTGTATGTACTAGCTATCATTATATCACTGAGCCCCAGGAGTGACAAGTGTATGAACAGATAAATGTGTAGATTGGCATATATGTATATGTATATACATATATATATATATACACATATATGTATGTATAAGGCAAGAGAAATGTGTCTGTATATTATGAAATTACATATATTATATTACTATCCATTATTGACATTCAAATTATTCCTTCCACTTTTAAGTATCATGGTTGAATACATAGTAAAGTATTAATTTAAAATTAATCAATGTAATAAAATTGTCATGTATAATTTTATAGTATACTCATACACTAACTACTAATTTGTTACTTTTATAAAATTCCATTCGAAAGGATGTATATGGAAATGGGTTTCTTGGAATCTCCCGCCAATATTTAGTGGCAGCCCTGGGATTCAACCTCCAGGCCTAAGTTATAGTTTTGGTTATGGCGTCCCTAATAGCCAGCCAAACATCAGCATGCAATGTCATGTACACTTTCAGTGCTTTGTCATTTACACGCAGGATGGTCACAATGCAAAGGGAAAAAAAGTAAAACCACCTTCTTGAATTTCTCCATTTTATCCTTTTCCTATTTATTTTATTGCTTGCCAACCCCAATATTTGAACTTGGGTCCTAGAATCCTAGGGCCAGCTGTGGCAGAGAAGCCAAGACCTGAGTTCAAGTCCCGTGCTTGGCAAAAAAATAATAAAATAAAATAAGGCCATGACTTGGAATTTGCACCATTTTTCTGGCAGGCCTGGGATTTGAACTCAGCATCTGGGTATCTCTGTGTCACTGTGGGTGAAGGGGAAGCTCACCCTCCTTGAAGACAAGAAATTCAAACCAGTTCCCAGGGCCTGAATTGAAGCTCCAGCACTGGAAAAAAATACACACATGAGTTTAGCGAATATGATGTTTATTACCCTTATTCATTTATTATTATTACACATATAACATTTCATTTATTACATCTTATCATACATGATATATTTGCATACGAATTATACATCATACTGAGACCCAGGACTTTTTTTTAGGAAAAAAATGTGTCAAAAGTACCTTCTTACTACATGAATAAATTTTTGGCAATGCTGGGATTTCAACTCACGGCCTACAATGTCCAATATATAAATGGGATCAAAGTCTTAACACACCAACCTCTGGAAAACTGAGATGCCAGGAAGTTCTAAGGACCTTTTAACTGTTATCAAGCCACAGTAGTTCCCAATATATATATATAAATATACATATATATATATATGTGTGTGGATTGCTGTATACATATATATATATATATATGTAGAGAGAGAGAATGTGAGGATATTATTAAATGTTATATATATAGTTACCAATAATTAGTTATTAAGTTATGTCTCCATTTAATGATATATAGTTACCAATAATTAGTTATTAAATTATGTCTCCGTTTAATGAAGTATCATGGTTGAATACTTATGAAAGCATTAATTAAAAATTAATCAATATCCTTCCATTAGGGAAATCATAACATGGAACTAGAATGGAAGATATAAATCCAATTATTTATGTGTTGCTTTCTAAAATAGAATCATGAATTAACTGCAAATTTAATTACTTTTATAACATTCCATTATCCTTCACATAAATAGGAATTAGTTTGTCAGGATCTCCCTCCATTTCTGTGTGGCAGTCCTGGGGTTCAAACTCCAGGCCTGGGAAGTTTACTTCGAATGCAAACCATTGGAATGACACTGAAGATTTCAGATTGTCATGATTAAAAAAAGAACAAGAAGAAGCAAAGAAAGCCAGGTGTCAGTGGCGCCTGTTTGTAATCCTAGCTCCTCAGGAGCCTTAGATGTAGAGAATGCCAATTTGAATTCAGGCAGGGCAGGAAAGTCTGCAAAACTTATTTCTAAGAGATCACAGGAAAATATCCCCATGTGTTGGGGCTGTGGCTCAAGGGCAGAGTGTTACTTTTGAGAAAGAGTAGATTAAGGATAAGGCCTAGGTTCATATTTCAACCTGAGACCTGCCAAAGAAAAAAAGAAGGCAGTAACTTCATGTCTCTGTGTATGTATGGATGATGTATGGATGATATGCATTCAGCAGGTTGCCCATGAACAGACCCCCAACATGTGAATGCTGGGACAAGCCCTCAGAGAGTACTAAGCCAGTAGTTTGAACAAAGCATCCTTCTCTGCCATTTAATAACTGAAGCCCAGAAGGCTTGCCTTGGCTGGTGTATTCAACGGGTTCATTATGTTCTGGCTGAGGTGTCCCATTGGGACATCTAGCAGCCAGCCACTGCCTCCAGGGAGACCACTGTTCCTAGGCTATAGGTATTGTGGAAGTTTCTGGCTCCATATTCCCTATCCCTCTGTAGGACGTGAGCCTAGATCTCTGGGGCCTGGTGACTATCACTCATTCATCATTCCTCATTGCCGAGTCCACTCTGGTCCCAAATCCTGGCAAAGATTTGAAATGCCCATCGATTTCTGTGCTGAAAAGAGTATGCCAATTAATCCCACCCTCATAGTTCCTGTTAGAAATAATCCTTGAGCTGTGAATGTGGCTAAGTGGTAGAGTGCTTACCAAGCAAGCATGAAGCCCTGGGTTGGATTCCTCAGTATCACATAAACAGAAACAGCCAAAAATGTCACTTTGGCTTCAGTGATAGAATATAGCCTTGAGCAAAAGCAGCTCAGGAACATGCCTAGACCCTGAGATCAAGCCACAACACTGGCAAAAAAAATGTGAGCTTGGTGAGACATACACTTCTGGAACTCAGAGGAGAGCCGAGGTAGGTAAGAGGTAGAGGGCAGGTGGTGGTGGCTCAGCCCTGTAATAATAGCACTCAGGAAGTTGAGATCTGAAGATTATAACTGCAAGCCTGTGCAGGCAGGAAAGTCTATATGAGACTCTTTTCTCCAATTAAGCACCAAAAAAACCAGAGCTGTGTTACAAGTAACAGAATGCTATCCTTGAGCATAAAAACTCAGGGATAACATCAAGGCCATGAATTCTAACCCCAGGACTGGCACCCCCCCACACGCACACACCAACATAGAGAATTTGACAGTCAGCCTGCACTTGTTCGATCTCTAGCAACTCAGTATTAAAAAAAAGTGAGAGAAAGGAAGGAAAGACTTGCTCCAGGAGGTGATATGACCAGTGCCAAAATTCCACAGGAGTTCTAAGATGTGGAACAGGACAGAGGGCCTAGGGAAGAAGGTGCAGAGCATGTGCAAAGGACCTGAGGGGTGGTGTAAAGCAGGTGGTGTGGGTGGAATGAAGGTTCTATGGCCTCAGACAAGTCTGGCAGAACACTGAAGGCTGGGTCAAGGATTGTACTTGAGTCACAGGTAGGGCAGAGGGGGGCGTCCCAGAATGGGGTTCAGGGGAAGATTAACTTGACTATTTACCAAAGACCCCAGCCAATTTCTGTGGCTGGAAGCCTATTTTACACAGCCCCTGACCTTAAGGCCACCTTTGCATGGAGGAGTCAAGGCAAATGAAGGGAAGAACTCTTGCTCAAGAGAAGCTTCTACCCAATGCCTCCAGTGGCTCAACCCCTGTAAATCCTAGCTATTCAGAAGTCTGATATCAGAGATCGTTGGTCAAAGCCAGCTCAGTGGAGGAAAATTAGTGACACTCTTCTATCCAATGAACTACCAAAATCCAGAAATCAAGCTGTGGCTAAAGTGGTAGAGTAAGAGACTTGAGGGAAAAAGTTAAGAGACCAGAGCCCAGACCCTGAGTTCAAGCCCCGGTACTGGCACAGAAAAAATAAAGGAAGTTTACAGGAGATCCCGGTCCACTGTGGTGAAAGGCCATTATCAGCTGGGCGCCTGTGGCTCATGCCTGTCATCCTAGGTATTCAAGCCTGAGACCTGATGATCAATCAAAATTAAAAGCTAGCTTGGACACTCTTATGTCCAATGAATCACCAAAAAGCTGGGAAGAAGCGCTACTGTAGTTCAAGTGGTACAGCACCAACCTTGTGAAAACAAGATAAAGGATAGCACCTAGGCTCTGAGTTCAAGTCCCGGTAAACACACACACACACACACACACACACACACACACACACACACACACACACACACACACACACACACACACACACACACACACACTAATATCCTTAATAGGTGCCAGTGGCTTATCCCAGCAATCCTACCTACTCAATAGGCTGAGATCTTAGGATGGCAGCTTGAAGTCAGAACAGGCAGGAAAGTCCATGAGATTCTTATCTCCACTAAACTACTAAAAAAAAGATGATAGGTGAGTTCTGGTTTAAGTGGTAGAATGTTAGCTTTGAACAAAAGAAGCTCGGGGACACTGCCTAGGCCCTGAGCCTCAGCTCTAAGATTTTTTTGGAAAGTCATCCTTTGCCACCCCCAAAGGTCATAAATCTTGATTTTGGTCATCCTAGACCTCACATCCACTCCTGCCACTTCCACAGTACTGCCACAATTGGCCGGTGTGTGGACAACACTGGGTTAAGAAGTGAAAGTACACAAGGGGGTGTATAGCCAGGTCAACGCTAATACCCCAAAACAATGAGGTATTGGCCATACCAGTCTCTCATCCCCCAGTTCCCTGGTCCTGGAATCTAAAGTTTGTGCCTCTGTATTCTGAGCATCTGCAACTTTTTAGAAGGACCTGTGAGGCCCAGTTGGGACCGGAAGATAGACTGTCCTGTGATAAAGTACATTTACATTTCCTAGACACTGAGCTATACTTCCAAGCCTCCTTGGCCTCACCTCCCATGTAGCCTTAGATCCGCCTTGCTTGGGCAGCCTTCAGTCAGCTGTCAATTTCGAGTTGGCCAGAGCCACCAGCAATCCCTGATTCCCCACTCCACTGCCAGCCTGATGAGAGGGATGTGCAGTCAGAGGCCTAGCTGAGGAAAAGGATAGGACATCGCATGACTGAGGCTATCCCTCTCAGGCAGAGGAGACCCTATGCCAGCTGGCATCACTAACCCAGAATCCCCTGTAGGCGGCCAAATATTGCGACAGCAAGACTTGTGCCCTAGAGAAAAGTTGGAACACAGGCCTGTGGCAATTTAGGACTCATTGTAGACCTGATAGGGGGCTAAAAGGAAGGTCGGTGTGAAGGAAGGGCACCATCTGAGGTCAGAAAGAGGCAGACCAGCAACCAGGAAGGGGACAGAAAAAGACGAGGGAAAATTACACACACACACACACACACACACACACACACACACACACACACACACACACACAGACACACACACACACACACACACACACACACACACACACACACACACACACACACACGGATATTCCAAGCCCTTAGCAGTTCCTGACAACAATACCATGAATTCCCTCTATTAGGATCACATCCAACCCCTGAGAAGATGGTACTATCATACTCAGACTAACTGTAGACACAGCATTGAGCCTCTCATAGCTGGAATGCTCATAACCCAGCATGGAATTTCCTACCATACACATTGCAATGTGGAAAACTCAGCCAACCTCTTTGTTTATTGTTGGTCATGGGGTTTGAACTCTGGGTCAGGGAGCTGTCCTTCAGCTCTTCAGATGAAGATGAGCACTCTACAATTTGAGCCATAGTGCCGTTTCCTGTTTTCTGGTGGCTCATTGTATATCAAGAACCACAGACTTTCCTGCCCAAGCTGGCTTTGAACCTTGGTCTTTACATCTTAGATTTATGAATAGCTAGGATGACAATTGTGAGCCAGAGCAGGAGCCAGATTCATCCATCTTCATATACCCAGAGGAAACCAAATTCATCAGGCCACAAACTTCTTGCAACTCTTTACTTCAGGCTTTGACACCCAGCATCCAAATCCATCCTTCATTAGGGAGAATACAGAAACAACAATCCCACCCCTGCACCCATTTGCCCACTCCCTGCCTGCCATAGGCTTCGACCACTTGAGTTCTTGGCAAGGCCCCATCGATTCTACTGTGGCTTCAAAGTGGTGCAAACTTGGGGAGTTCTTAGAAATGTCTGTAAAGTGAGGCCAGCACCTGGTCTCTCAATCACAATACCCTCCCACACACACCTCTACATTTTTGCAGCGAAGATCCTTTACTTTCTTTCTTTTTTTCGATTGTGGGCTTGAACGCTGGGCCTGGGTTCTGCCCCTGAGCTCTACAGCTCAAGGCAAGCACTGTACTACTTGAGCCACAGCACCCCTTTCAGGTTTCTGGTTGTTTGTTGGAGATAAGAGTCTCAGGGTCCTTCTTGCCCAGTCTGGCTTTGAGCCGTGATCCTCAGATCTCAACTCCTGAGTACTTAGGATGACAGCCATGAGCAACTGGCACCCAGCAAAACATACTTTTCAATGCCTGTCATACTATCCTCTCAGGAGACTGAGATCTGAGGACTGCAGTTGGATGCCACCCTTGGAAGCATAGTGCATGAGAACTCTTTATCTCCAATTAAACACCCAAAAAACCTGGAAGTGGTGCTGTGGCTCAAGCAGTAGAGGGCTCGCCTTGAGCTGAAGAGCTGAGGGATAGTGCCCAAGCCCAGAGTTCAAGCCCCATGCCTGACCAAAAAAGTATTCAGTTTTCACTAACAAGTAGGAACAAATATGAGAGATTGAAAAGTAACTAGAGCATTATCATTATATTTATTTCTCAGTGATCGTTCTTGTAATGATTAATGAGTGTTTTCCAGCCAGGTTAACCTTGAGAGTTAGTGAGGTAATGGATTAGATGGTAAGTAAATCTGAAATTGTTTTAGGGTACAGGGGTTCAGAAAAATGTAGGATCATTGGAAACTACAGTATTTTTCCTGATAAGAGAATTTGAGGACAAATAATATAATACTTCATGTTAGGGAACAAGATAACTTGAGAGGTAGAGTCAGAAAATTTGTGGGAATTAGGGCAAATTGAAACGCATTTCCAGAGTGCTAACTGGAGTATCCATTAGAATGATTAAAAACTAGAGTTTTTTTCTTAAACATTAGAATTGGACTATCATTAGAGTGAAAGTTAGGTTTCAGTTCCAGCTGGAGTTAGAGTTAGCCTTAGGGAAATGGAAAGTTTAGGGTCAAACTGAAAGTAAATCTTCGAATAACAAATCTAGTTAGAATTAGGATGAATGTGAAATAAAAAACTGATAATAATATTAAGATTAGGGTATGATTAATGCGAGGGTTATCCTCAATATTCCAGTTAGGGTTCGGGTTAAAAAAATGGGAAGAGGAGTTCCGGGAAGATGGCAGAGGAGAAGCTGGAATCTGAACAAGCTCTCACATAGAAAGCAGTTTTAGAGTTCCAGTGAACAGTACTAAGCCAGAGAATCACACCAAGTGTGCCATCACAGGACAGAGAGTTAGACAAGAGAGGGGAAGCCAAGGCAAGGAGACACATCTGACACACTTGTCAGCAGCTGCCGCGGTGGCGGCAGGGTCGCGGCGCTGACCTCAGCCATACCTAAGCCACAGAGTCCAGGACTAAGGAGCCAGACGCAGTGAGCGAGCGGATTCTACTCAACACCAGCAAGAACCGACAAGGAGCGTAAATCTTCATCCTGCAGTTTGCAGACCAGAGACAACCCAGGATACAAGACTCGGCGTGAGTAGAAGCCCGATGTCCTCACTCTTTCTCAGGGAGCAGAGGAGGGAAGGCCACCCCTCCCCCCCCCCAGCACCGGTGATCTCCATCTTGGATATCGACAAAGATCAGAGGAGCTGCCAGCACCAACTCAGGCCTAGGAATAAAACGAGTCATTTAGCAGGTCACAAGAATTTAACGGTGAAGTAAAGTGACCTGCCAGACTCAGCTCCATCCAGGCAAAAGTCACCCAGCTCAGGCGCCAGCCATTGGAGTGGCTTTCCTCACTGGGTAACCAAAGCCAGAGGCTGCCCCTCCCTCTAGCAGCCTCCACAATCAATTGAAAAACAGAAACCCTGAGAATGGCTCCAGGCTGGGCTCTGTGAGTTTTTCACAAAATAGCCCCAGGGAAAAGCTACTGTTTGTTGAAAGGCCTCAACTCTACCCAGAACATAGCCTCATCACTGCATCCGCTCTTTTGTAATTCTCAAAGCAGATCACCCTCCCATTAAACTAACCTGGGAGCAGGAATCTCAAAATCTTGGGTAAAGAAGACCATTTTTCTGCCTGTTCGAACAAACCAACATAAGAAACCAATCAAGCCACAGGACCTCAAGCTGACCAGAAACTCCAATAAGAGGCAGTTTATAGACAAAAGGGAGATACAGGATTCTTCCCACCCCTCCCAAAAAAATCAAAAAAAAAAAAATCAAAGAACTTTTTTTTTTCTTTTTTCTTCTTCTCCTTTTCTTTTTTCTTTTCTTTTTTTTTTTTTTTTGGTACCTTATATATGTAAATTTTTTTTCCTTTTCTAAAACTTTTATTAATCTTTAATTTTTGCCTTTTTTGAAAAAAATTGTTTTCCAGTAACTTTTTTTCCTCTTATAATTTTTATTTTAGGAATACGTGAATGTGCGTTTTCCTTTCTTTTCTTGTCTTCTCTCTCTATTTCTTTCTTTCTTAATTATCTTTTTGTCTTTTGTCTAGCTCTACTGAACTTCTGATCTTTTTTTCTCCCATTCTTATCCTTTTTCACCTTTTCCTCTCTTTTGTTCTTCCTTATGTGACTTAACTCTTGTCCTGCACATCCTCAGATAAACCCGTAGTTAACTAGTAGACCCTATCCCTAATTGTGTACACACTTAATCCACAAATTTATTACTCAATTCAAAACCTCTGAGACTTAAATTCCTTAATAGCAGTACTACCTCTTTATACCTATAAAATATTTTAAGCATTTTCTTAAGTTTTTCACTTCTCCTCTATGTCCCTACATTTCTATTAATATACTCACATTCCTCTCTAAATAGATGGTCTTTTAATCTCCATAATAATATTAATTTTTACGTTTCTATTTTTTTCTGGTCTCTTTTCATTTCCCATTCCCTTTCTTCTTTTTCTCTCTCTCTCTACATGCATCCTACCCAACCTATTTCCTGCATTGAGATTAGGACATAGTTAACTCTCCCTGTGCCTCCCCACACCAATCTGTTCCTATTTTTTACCCACATCTCTCCCTAACCCTAAAAATTTCTGGTTTTCCAAATTCTTCTCTGTGGTTCGAAGCCCATTAACATATAGTTGTTTGATGTTGAATATATGTATCTGTTGAACTAGATTGTATCTGTAGACTATTGACTGTATAAATGCAAACGTTGGTTGATGATTGCCTTAAAATAGAGTTCTAGCACAAAACTGGTGCTATTTTCATCTCAAATGGGCAGAGTAAGCCGGAAAAACACAGAAAAAAGGCAAATCTGGGTATCTCAATTCCCAATCTCGATAATCAGGGGTCAGAACAGATAATGAATAATCCAGAGGAGAGTTCCCAAATAGCTCTACAAACACTGATGGAAAACATTATAAATGAGAAGTTTGACAACTTAAAAAGGACTCTGTATGAGCGTGATAGGGAGAGACAGGACGCATCCCAAAAATGTATACAGGAATATCATAAGCGTGAGGAAGCTACTCAAAAACTGATACAGGATTTGCGTGAACAACTTGAGAATATTCAAAGAGAAAGGGAGGAATGGCATGAGCAGGCTGAGAACACTCAAAGAGAACTGCAGGAATCCCACGAATGGGAAGAAAGAGAACTGCAGGAATCCCACGAACGGGAGGAAGCTAATCAAAGAGTAATACAGGAATTGAGAGACCAAGGAGAGAATACACAAAGATCACTAAAGGCATTCATGGAATCCATTAACAAAGAGCTGAAGAAAGTGAGGGAGACCACAAAGGGAATGCTGAATGGAACCCAACAGAAGGAATGGGAGTCCAAAGAAACCATAACCAATCAACTAAGTGATTTGAGAACAAACACTGAACACCAAATTAAGGAAGTAATGAAATTCATACAAGACCTAACAGAGCTTCAACAAAGAACTTGAAGCCATCAAAGCTGACCAATTAGAAGGAAAAGAGATAAAAAACAAAGTAGAGAGTCTTGACAGCAGGTTAGACCATGCAGAAGATCGAATCTCAGGGATTGAAGACAGCCTAGATTTTATAGAGAAAGAACATACAACCATCCAAGACAAGTCCAAGAAATATGATAGATCTATCCAACACCTGGAAGACACCATCAGAAGGCCTACTCTAAGAATAATAGGTGTAGAGGAGCACCTAGAAACAGAAGTTAATGGTCTAGGAAATTTGTTTAACAGGATCCTAGCAGAGAACTTCCCAAACATACAAAAAGATAGGCCTATTCAGATACAAGAATCTTTTAGAATCCCAAATAGACAAGACCAGAATAGTACATCCCACCGTCACATTATAATCCACACAGGATCAACTCAGACCTAGGCAAAGATACTTAAAGCTGACAAGGAGAAAAGTTTAATCACCTATAAAGGGAAACCAATTAGAATCACCTCAGATTTCTCAGCAGAGACAATCAAAGCACGAAGAGCCTGCAATGATGTATGCCATGCCCTAAAAACAAACAACTATTAACCAAGAATACTGTACCCAGATAAACTAGTAAGGTTTATATATAGTTAGTGTTACATATTGAAGTATATTTTAAATAAACCTTTAACTCCTTTTTGGAGATATAGGAGTTCAGTAAACGTTAAGATCAGTGGAAACTGAGATAGTTTTCATGATATGAAGATATGAGGTTAATGATTCATAATAGGGACCTATTTCAGGGTCCAAGTCAGGGATTTTGTAGGATTTGGAACAAACTGCAAATCATTTCAAAGACAATGAGTATCTGTTAGAATGTGTCTCAAATCGAGTGTTTTCCATTAATTTTAGGATTAGGTTACTATTATCATCAAGGTTACTCTTAGTGTTCTGTCCAAGATTAGAGTTAGGATTAGGGAAATGGAAGGTTGAGAAATTGAGTGACTTACTTTCTTTGTGTATATATATGCACTATTCTAAGGCTTGAACTCAAGGCTTGGTTTCTGCCCCTGAGCTTTTTGCTGTAGGCTAGCATTCTACCACTTAACTCATGATTCCACTTCCAGCTTTCTTTGACAGTGAATTGGAGATGAGAGTCTCACAGACGTTCCAATCTAAGCTGACATTGAACTGAGATCCCCAGATCTCTGCCTTCTGATATAAGGTACTACTAATGCCCAGGGAAGTGCCCAAATTGTACTTATTGTTTTACTTGTGTTCGAGATTGAGACTTGAATTCATTATCTGACAGCTTTGCTTACTAAGTAGCACTCTGCCACTTGAGCCATATCTTCAAAAGTGATTATTTTAAATAGCTGGAAATCATTAAATTTTCTTCAGATGATAAGTATCATTAGTGTTGTTCTAAAACTTATCCTAATCAAAAAGATTTATTGACCCTAGAGATTATCTGAGCAGATTCTCCTGCTTTGCTTCTAATTGCATAACATTGTAGGGACATGATTTTTTAATTATTAAGTAGCAAAGCAGTTATCATTAAACAAAACAGTTTATGCGTAAAATATACCTTGATCAATGTCAACCCTTTCAACATTCTCATCCATCCCTCCCCTATACACCTCTTCCTTCACTCTTCTTAATTTTGTAGGATATTTACTGGATTCCTCTCTGCATTTTACCCCTTTTCTCCTATTCAATCTTCTACCTTTTCCCACTTCACTCCTCTATTGACTACCCACTTCCATATGATCCAGCAATTCTACTCCTGGGCATTTACACAAAAGATTACAAACCAGGATATAGTAACGTTTTCAGCACAACCATGCTTACAGAATCAGCCCAAATACTCCTCAAGAGAGAAATGAACCAAGTAAATGTAATACACCCACCCCCCCACACACACTCATACACACACACACACACACACACACACACACACACATACACACACACACACACACACTCATAAACACACTGGAAATTCTACTTACCCATCAGAAGAATATTGTACCATTTGTATCTCTCATTTCTCATTTCATCTGCCTGGTATCTCATTGCCATCGTATTGTTCCTGTACTGCAGTAACTGACATATGCAAACTGATGTAAAAGATTTTCAGGTTATGGGCTAACCATTGATTCCTGAGTATGAGTTCTCTGCTCATTCTCTTTGTCTATTCATGCCTTTGAGTAGTGATTGTACAGATTCATTTGAACCATTTGCTACACAGAAAAGAGATGAACCATACATATATATGTATGTATATATATATATATATATGTGATTATATATATACACATATATATACATACATGAATATATACACACATATGGATATATATTAAATACTTGAGTATATTTTATGTTTTCAAGAATTATGGAGTTAACAAACATCACATGCATTTTCCTACCTTTTCAACTTTTTCAAAACCTAAAGAACTTTGTCTCTTTTGAATACCCAATTTTTAAGATATCACCATCTCTGATCTGTCAGTGGCCTTGAAATTAGATGTTCAAATAGGACAAAGTTATTTAGGCTTTTTGGTGGAAGAGAGGAGTATTACTAGGGTTCTATTCAGGTGTTCTCTGCTTGCTAGATAGGACTTTAGTTGTATAGCAACAAGCAGTTCAATTACTTTTGCCATACTTCTGGTCCATTTTATTTACTTGAGGTCTTGAACTTTTTTCCCGGGTTTGATCTCAGATTGACTGAATGATCTTAGATTGCTTCTTTTGTCTCCCACACAATTAGCTAGGATTAAAGATGTGAACTACTATGGCCAGCTCATTTGTTGAGATGGCTGTCTTGGCAGTTATTTCTTTGGCCTGGCCTGAGAAAAAGATCCTTGTCATTTCTGCTTCCCAATCAGCTGGGATTACAGATGGGGCTACAATACTTGGTGTACATGACACCTTCTGTTTTGTGTGTGTGTGTGTGTCGGTCGCGGGGCTTGAACTCTGGGCACAAGCATTGTCCCTGCACTCTTCAGCTCAATGAGAGTGCTCTACCGCTTGAGCCACAGCACCAGCATCGGTTTTATAGTGGTTTTATTGGAGATAAGAGTCTCACGGACTTTTTCTCGAACTGTCTTTGAACCGTGATCCTCAGATCTCAGCATCCTGAGTAGCTAGGATTACAGGCATGAGCCAACGATGCCTGACACACCTTCTATCTTTTAAAAGAGGTTTTCATTGTAAAAATTCTGTGTAGAGGGGTTATAGTTACATGAGCAAGTTAATGAGTACATTTTCTATCAAGCATTTTTACCTCCTCCTTTTTTTTCCCCTCCCTTTCCCTCCCACCTCCACAAATACACTCCCCTCTACTCCCTTCCCCTCTTCCCCACCTATATTGTAAATATACTTTTTCAACATAGTGTCTTGTGCATCTCATTGTTACAATGCGTCAGCCTGTATCACTATTTATCTATTTTGTTTTGTCCCTTCCCCTCCCGAAGCTAGAGAAGGGTGTATACAAGATGCAGGGCACCGACACTAAATACAGTGAAAACAAAGGTTAAACCATGGGGGAGGAACATTAAAAAAAAAAACATGGTAGATTATAAATCCTATCTTGGGGTTCATTTTGCTTAACAGCATCTTATCTGGTCATATGGACAGAGCTTTTGAACTTTTATGCTTGTCCCAGACATATAATAGTTATTGCAAATAAGGGAAACCATAGGACCAATGTTTCTTTGGTTTTGGCTTACTTCACTTGATATAAAGTTTTCTAAGACCTCACTTAGAGCCACCCTATGATCCAGCAGTCCCCATTTTTGGGCATTTACCCAAATGATCACAAACAAGACCATACTAAGCTACCGGTACAACTATGTTTATTGCAGCATTATTTACCATAGCTAAGATAAGGAACAAACCCAGATACCCCTCAGTAGATGAATGGATCAAGAAAATGTGACACACACACACACACACACACACACACACACACACACACACACACACACACACACACACACACACACACACTGGAATTCTATGCGTCCAATCAGAGAGAATGACATCTCCCCATTTGCTAGGAAATGGAAAGATGCAGAAACAATTATATTAAGTGATTAAGGTCCCATGGTTAATCTTACTTGGAGTAATTTGTACATGGTACTGAATAAGAGGATGTTATGTAAAAGGAACCCCACGATAGGGACACAAATGTTTTTATTACATGAGATTCTTATCTCTATATAATCCCCCAAATAAAGTTGGAAGGGGAGCTGTCATTCAAATACAGAGCACCACCTTTGAGGGAAAAAGCCTAAGTGACAAGGTAAGGTCCTAAGTTTAAACCATAATATCAGCCCTCAAAAAAGTTGATTTCTTTTCCTTGAGGTTTTTATTAAATTGCTCCAGAAAATAATCGATGTTGCATTTATGTTTAGCATTACTATTAAAATCATGTTATATTTATTTATGTTATTCTTTATTTTCTTAAATTTTACTTACACTTTAATATCCAGTAATGATAAGAGATGATTACTGTTTCACAAGTTTTTTATGTCAGTTGAATATATGGATGAGAGGTGCACACAAGGAGTTTGGACTGAAAATAGATATTTGCAAGGTCTTCACATAAGAATTGATAGTTGAAGGAGCTGTGGTCATGTATGAAATAAACTAAAGAAACCATCAAGGAAAGATAAGATATGATTCTGGAAAGCAAACAATTTTGGAGGAAAAACAAAGCAAGGAAAATATGTATCTTTTGGTAAGAACTTTGTAATCCACCTACACATTTACTTCCTTATTTCTAGTGGAAGGCATTTCAGTTAACTTTATTTTACAAAGTTAAACATGAATGGCATTTAATACAAACAGGCCTCTGTCTCAGGTAAGCAATTATTCTAGCCAGGTGCAAGGGCTCATGCCTATAATCCTAGTTATGCAGAGAGCTGAAACATCTAGATCATAGTTCAAAGCCAGTATGGAGAGGAAAATTGGTGAGACTTTACTGTGGCACTGTGGCTCAAAGTGGCAGCACTAGTCTTTAGTAATAAATATCAGAGACAGAACCCAGGCCCTGAGTTCAAGCTCTCTGAAATTATTCTTAAAATACATGTTCTCAGTATTTCTTCAATTTGTCTAGAAGAATGCTTTAAACTTAGGGATTTTTTATTGCATGTTGTCAGAATTGATTTTTAAGATGTTCAGAGAAAAATTATTTATAGTAAGAACTGGTTTGTATTGCTTTGTATTATGTTTTGCTTCTACACCTATAGAACAGCTGGAAAGTAGATGGCCAAACCCCTCCTCCCTCCACCAAAGTTGTAAAGTTCATTTTTCAACATAATGACTTGTATATCTCATTGTTGCAATGTGTCCACCTGTACCCGTAGTTAAACGATTTGTTTATGCCCTTCCCCTACACAAATTGTACCAACATCAAATACAGTGAAAGCAGGGAGAGAGACATAAAAAGCAATATAGAAATCATCTTAAAATATGTTAGAAACAACTGCATTAAATAAAAAAATTGAATACTTATCTTGGGGTTCATTTCCCTAGCATCCATTTATCTGAATTTTTTGCTTGCCTCAGACATATACTAGTTATTGCAAATAAGGGAAGCCATGGGACCTATGTTTCTTTGGGTCTGGCTTACTTCACTTAATATAATTTTTCCAAGTCTTTCCATTTCCTAACAAATGGGGCAATGTCATTATTTCTGATGGAGGCATAGAATTCCATTGTGTATATATACCACATTTTCTTGATCCATTCATCTACTGAGGGGCATCTTGGTTGGTTCCATATCATAGTTATGGTAAATAATTCTACAATAAGCATAGGTGTGCTGATAGGTTTACTATGATGTTGTTTGTGATCATGTGGGTAAATACCCAACAGTGAGATTGCTGGGTCATAGGGGAGCTCTATGTGGAGTCTTTTGATGAACCTACATACTGCTTTACAAAGTGTTTGAACAAGTTTACACTCCCACCAACAATGCAGTAAGGTTCCCTTCTGACTACATCCCCTCCAGCATCTGTTGTTATTAGAGTACTTGAGTATAGCCATTCTAATTGGGTGAGGTGGTACCTCAATGTTGTTTTTATTTGTAATTCTTTTATGGCTAGAGAGGTTGAGTATTACTTCATGTGTTTATTGGCCATCCTTCTTTCCCCTTCAGAGAAGTTTCTCGTTAAGTCTTTAGCCCACTTATTTAATGGGCAGTTGTTTCTCTCAAGATTTGTTGTTGAGGGATTTAATTTTTTGAGTTCCAGGTATATTTTAGATATGAGACCCTTATCCTTTGAATGACTAGTGCATATCTTCTCCCAATCCATAAGCTTTCTAGTGATCTTGCTAGCTATGTCCTTTGCCATGCAGAAGCTCTGCAATTTCATGAAATCCAATTTGTCCCATTTGTCTTTGATTTTTTGTATTTCTGGGTTTCTGTTAAGAAAATTTCGGCCTGTGCCAAGGAGACCTAGGGTTTCTCCTATTCCTTCCTGTAATGTTTTCAGAGTAAGACTTCAAAGTTTAAACTTTCAAGTATTACAAGAAGATCTTTGATTCATGTTGAATGGATGTGAGTAGCTTGAGCTGTTGCATAATTTGTGTGTGTGTGTGTGTGTGTGTGTGTGTGTGTGTGTGTGTGTGTGTGTGTGTGTTTGTAAGGGGGGTTATGTGTATCATTGACATCAAGGATAAGGAACTTGGTTCCTTTTTCTGAGATATACATTATGATGTTTCTTTGTTGGTGGTAGACTCTGATTGCTTGCCTTTTCCTGATGTGAACATTCTAGCTCAATTTTTCAATTAAAGTTTCTTAATTATTATTGAACATATAATGCTCTAATATTGCTTTGTCTTTAGTCCGACATCTAGGATCTTCTTTTCTTCTTAAATATTAACATTCAATATGAATTTTATCTCCTGACTAATTTTCCCCTTTAATTTGCATTTTGAAAAAAGAATTATAATATCTTTGATCTCTGTATTCATGAAGAAAAACCATTTTGAATTCTCTATTTAATGTAATAACACCTGGACAGATTTGTTAGCACCAAGAACTTAAATTTTCTTTTGTAGTTTTAGTTTAAAATACCCTCTTCTATGTTTTTAGAATGGGTAGACAAAGAATTCCCACAATGCCTCACAACTTTTATCTTTCATTTTGTCTGTGCTTCCTTGTCACTGCTAAATTGTTCTGGATACATGTATTAGCTGCCCCAACCCCTGCAAAGCTGTTGCTGCTACCCAATTTACTGACAATACAACTCAGCAATTACAGTCACAATTATCTTTTCCCTGGTATCCTATTCTCTGCTACTCATTTTACTACCCATAATTCTTAACACCATGGTTCCAGCCACCTGATCTCTGACACCCCTGTCTCTGCTTCCACATTCACAAACAAAGCAAAGCAAGAGTAGGCACAGACAGTCGACTTGGGTACTTCTCTTGCAGGCACAATGGGACGTTATTCCTCAGGTATTTAACATGAGGGACTAACTAGTGGTGGAAAGAAAAGACGTTACTCAGAGGGGACTAAAATCTAAGGATATCAACTTATAACTTGTTGCTAGGAAAAGCAGGTCCTAAGGTGAATGTTAATGAGAAAAGAAAATTTCACAAAATATTGGGGATGATATAAATAAAAATTTTAGCTTAATCTCTTCTACCAGTGATCTGAATTATTTTATGACATATATATGTAACTACTTTGCATTTTTAAAAGTATATGAAGATGCACATTTATGTGGTACTTATATTAATTTATGGAATATTTGCATATGACCATGCTAATGATTCTCAATAGCTTATGCTTTATGAACTGCTCATGAGTCTGCCTTTGGCAATATGAATTGAGCTCTCTAACAATTAATGGGATTTCATTGTTAAATCCTACAAGGATATTACTGAAACAAATACCAAAATGAATGCTGGAACAAGATAACTGAACAAAGCTACAAGTTTGAAGGGAAGGGATCAGTGGTAAGGACTATGATAAAAGAGAAATTCTTCACCAAGTAATCTTTGTTGAATTACTAGCTTATTAAACATTCTTAGAAAGCAGAACATGATTTTTGAATCTAGCCTTTTGGAACCTCTTTAATGAGTGGTTAAACAAAAAATTATCAAAATGACTGAAAATCCACTGTTAGATTAACATTATACTCAAAGTTCCCTTGAGATGCAGGTAGGCTGGACTCCTTTTCTATTAAATTAATCGAATAATCTTCCTTTTGCTTGGTTGGACAGTCCATGACACTTGTTCCAAAACAAGAAAAGATACTGGAGAGAAAAAAAGAGGAAAGAGAGCCAAGGCTGCTGAAATTAGCATATTTCCCATTTGGACTTTAATGCGTTGTGACTACAAAGAATTAGAATTTCATCTTAAGATAATAATTTCAAAATGGATGTGCTAAAGGATAGCGTCGAAATGTAATATTTAATACTTTTGGATTACTTGAAGACAAAGGTTTACAGCAAACTTTAAATTCCAGAAAACTGTAATGTTCCAATAAACACCTAGGAGAAATATAATTTAAAAATTCATCTGTTCAAAGCAAATCCTGGCGTGAAAGTCTGTGAGTCAGTTATCTCCAAACAGGAAGTGGCACTGTAGCTCAATTGGGAGTGGGCTCCCCTTGAGCTAAAGATCTCTGGGATATGTTAATACCCAAGCCCTGAGTTCAAGGCCCATAATTGACAAAAATAAATTTTAAAGAATTAAATCATTAGGGCTGGAAGAAGACTCAGTGGTAGAGTGAGTGTATTGCATGCATGAGGTCTTAGGTTCAATTATTCAGCACCATATAAGCAGAAAAAACTAGAAGTGGCACTGTGGCTAAAGTGGTAGTGAGCTAGCCTTGAGCTGAACAGCTCAGGGACAGCACCCAGACCGAGTTCAGGCACCCCTACCAACAACATCAACAACAACAACAACAAATTAAGGCATCAAACAACCTGAAGATGTTGTCCAGAATAATGAATGCAGCATTATCCGTTGACATGGCTCAGTGACTTGAAACCAAGTTTACCAGGGGAGATGGTGTGTATTTTGTGTGTGTGTCAAAACCTGCAAAATTATTTTCTACTTTCCCAGGGAAGGAGAAAGGAGGAAATGGCGGGGGGGGGAAGAGTGAGGTGTTTGGTGGACTTGCCTTTTGGTTCACTGATAGATTTCTTTAGTCAAATTCAGAGAAATTCTGCTTGCAATCCTAGTTGCCTGCGTAATGACGAAGGCATGTCCTGGAAGTGGTTTTGTCCTGTCCTTGGCCTGGTTCCAACCACCACTGGATAATCCAAGTCCCACTGGAAGACCAAGATGCCTTGAAGACTACTGATCCATTGGGCAGGTGGACCTAACCACAGCCAGAATAGGCAGAAAATGCAATTCCGAGGGCAGCACTGGAAATCTACAGCAGGCAGAGGTTTTTTTTTATATATTTTTATTGTAAAAATACTGTACAGAGGGCTCAGAGTTACAGGACTAGGTAATTGAGTACATTTCGTATACAGCATTGTTACCTCCTCCTTTGTTTTTCTCCTACCATCCTTTCCTTCCCCACATCTCCAACTCCTCCCTCCTCGACACCTGCCTGAGATTGTCAATTCATTTTCTGCACAGTGTCCTGTACATCTCATTGTCACAATGGTCAACCTGAATCCCCATTTAAGCATTCTGCTATTTCCTTTCCTCTCTCCAAATTACAGATATATATATACTTCTTCTTTTTTATTTCGTCTTCAAAGAAGTCTCTCTTTAAATCTTCAGCCAATTTAGATATTGGACAGTTGTTCCTTTGAGGATGTGTTGTTGGGGTATTTATGATGTTGAGTCCTAAGTATATTTTATATATAAGACTTTGTCTGTTTTATGACTCATGAAGAACTTCTCCCAGTAAGTGGGCTTTTTATTGATCTTGCTGTCTATGAACTTTACCTTGCGGAAGCTCTGCTGTTTCATGCAATCCCATTTGTCCAACCTCTCTTTGATTTGTTTTGTTTGTGGTTCTCTATTAAGATACATATATATATATATATATATATATATATATATGTATATATATATGTATATATATCACCCTGCATGATATATATGATATATAAATATGTATATGGATCTAGCTTTAGTTTTCTACAGGTGTATAACCAATTTTACCAGCACCATTTACTGAAAAGGCTGTCTTTCTTCAGTTCTATTTTTTCAGCTCCCTTGTCAAAGATTAGGTGGCAATATGTCAGTGTGTTTATTTTTGAGTCTTCAGTCCTATTCATTGGTCCTCAGAACTGTTCTTGTGCCAGTACCAAGCTCTTCTTATTATTGTGGCTTTTTAGTATAGTTTGAAATTTGGAACTGATATTGCTCCAGTGCTCTTCTTTCTTCTAAGAATTGATGAACCTACAGCCAGCATTATACTTAATGGTGAAAAGTTAAAGCCATTTCTTATTAATTCAGGAAAGAGATAAGGATGTCTGCTTTCTCCACTCCTCTTCAACTACTTAGTATTAAAATGCTAGCTGGGACAATAAGACAAGATGCAAATTTAAAGGGAATCCAAATAGTGAAAGATGAAGTAAAACATAAAAGGTGACCAACGGAATAGAATTGAAAACACAGAAACGAACCTACAGTCCCATAGCCATCTAATTTTCGATAAGGGAGCTAAAAAATAGAATGGAAGAAAGACAGCCTCTTCAGTAAATGGTGCTGGCAAAATTCATCAACTACTTGTAGAAAACTAAAGCTAGATCCTTATTTATCACCCTGCAACAGAATCAACTCCAAATGGATTAAATACCTCAGAGTCAAAGTAGACACTCTGAAAATATTACAGGATGGAATAGGAGAAACCCTAGGTGTCCTTGACACAGGCCGAAATTTTCTTAATAGAGACCCAAAACCACAAAAAATAAAAATATAAAAAAGGTTGGACAAATGGGATTGCATGCAATTGCAGAGCTTCTGCCTGGCCAAGGACATAGCTAGCCAGATCACTAGAAAGCCCACGGATTGGGAGAAGGTCTTCACTAGCCATACAATTTACAAGGGTCTCATATCTAAAATATACTTGGAACTCAAAATATTAAATCCCCCAACAACAAATCCTCAAAGAAACAACTGCCCAATAAATAAGTGGGCTAATGACTTAAAGAGAAACTTCTGTGAAGAAGAAAGAAGGATGGCCAATAGACACATGAAGAAATGCTCAACATCCCTAGCCATAAAAGAAATGCAAATCAAAGCAACATTGAGATACCACCTCACTCGAGTTAGAATGGCAAAAATCAAGAACTCTAACAACAGATGATGGAGGGGATATGGACAGAAGGGAACCTTACTTCACTGTTGGTGGGAATGTAAACTTGCTCAACCACTTTGGAAAGAAGTATGGAGGTTCCTCAAAAGACTTCACATAGAGCTCCCCTATGACCCAGCAATCCCACTTTTGGGCATTTACCCAAATGTTTACAAAGACCACACTAAAGCTACCAGCACAACTATGTATATTGCAACATTATTTACCATAGCTAAGATATGGAACCAACCCAGATGCCCTTCAGTAGATGAATGGATCAAGAAAATATGTTATATATACACAATGGAATGGTATGCGTCCATCAGAAAGAATGTCATTGCGCCATTTGTTAGGAAATGGAAAAAATTGGAAAAAATTATAGTAAGTGAAGTAAGCCAGGCACAAAGTAACACAGGTCCCATGGTTTCTCTTATTTGCAATATCTAGTATATGTATGAGTCAGGCGGAAAAAGTCAGATAATGTGATGTTAGGAAAATGAATCCTTAGATAGGTATTTTAATGTATTTTTTGTTTCATGCATGTGTTTCTAATGCATTTATAAGATTATTTCTTTGTTGCTTTGTATGTCCCTCCCCCACAGTATAACCCCCACTTTCAATATATTTGATGTCAGTATAACTTGTGGAGGAGATGGGGAAAAACATGTCGTTTAAGGATTCAGTTGGACCTGTTGCAACAATGAGAAGTACAAATTGTCATGTCAAAAATGAGCTTTACAATGTCGGTGGGGGGGGATGGGAGGAAGGATTGGGTGGGGGGTGAGTGGGAGGCTGTGAAGGGAGGTAAAGCGTAAACAAAGGAGGAGGCTGCAATGCTTGGTAAGAAATGTATGCATTATCTTGCCCATGTAATTGTAACCCCTCTGTACAGTATGTTCACAAATAAAATAAAAATTTAAAAAAAACATGGGTACTCCACCACTTTTTGGTTCAATCACTTCTAACCTCAAAGATATACTTTGCTAACAAAATGCTTAGAGGAAACCGAAGAATACTTCACTTTTATCTTCTCTCTTAAGACTCTCTTTAGATACCATATCAGGATCAGTGAAGTTATTCTTTCAAAAATTATTTCAATAGATTATCTTTCTCTTGGTCTTGCATTTGCTCAGAAGGATGTATGGAAAAGAATAGAGTTAAATCATCCATACCTTTTATGACAGTGTTTGTTACAAAATGACAATGCTCCTATGTCCTATGTCTCTGTCCTTCTCTTAGCTCTTGCTTGATTTCCAATTAATCACAGATTCTTGGCTTCAAGTCTAGTGAAGGTGAAGGACTATAAGTCCTTCCCCACTGCTACATCTTCATGGTTTCTCTTTTAAAACTCTTTTATTTGGATGTGGAATTTATTTTCATGTCTTCATTCAATCCATTCTAAATTGTAGTGAGCTAAATAGGCTCTGTAAAATCACTTTAGGTAGCAAAAATATTAAGACAATATATCAAAAAGTTTGGCCTCCCTCCACTGCTGAAGCCAATATGCTTAGCTAGGGCTTCTAAGAACGCGTTTTCTTGATTTTTCAATTTGCTCAATTCTTTTCTGATCCCAAAACTTTTTGGCTTATGTAATAAGAGAAGTCTTCACTATCTCAAGTTAATAAGGATATTATATTTTTGAGCTACTAAGAAATGTGAAATCATTGGTTTCAAGTATCCAATCAGGATTTTTTCTGTAGTTCAGTGCTTCACATGCAAAGACATTGTAGAACGTATTACAAACATTTTTGAGTGCACTTTTTCCCTAAATATTTTGACCCAAATTATCTTTTTCAGAGAATTACTGTTTGGTAATTAAAGGCAATACACAAATTTTGATTTTTTTTTAAGAACGTTGAATTTAAATTCCACTACAACCTTGTTTCACACAGTGAGTAGATTTCCTGGGTAAGGACAATTCTCAAGGGAACCTACAGGACTTATAACAAGGGTTCTGAGGTTTGTTTGTTTAGTATGAACATGAGCCATCTTCACCCACTTTGCTCCCTCTCAGTTAAGTCTCCATTGATTATTTTGCATGAAAGCCTATTTTCCCAAGAAATTTTAAATTTTCATAATAGGCTAAGTTGTTAAAAAGTTTGAACAAATTAAAATTTACCTGTCAGTTTTGGGGGATGTGCAGTCGTGGGGCCTGAACTCTGGGCCTGGGCGCTGTAGCTCAGCTCTTCAGCTCAAGGCTAGCGCTCTACCACCTGAGCCACAGCACCACTTCCGGCTTTTTTTTCTTTTTGCTTATGTGGTGCTGAGGAATCGAACCCAGGGCCTCAGGCATGCAAGGGAAGCGCTCTTACCACTGAGCCACCTTCCCAGCCAAACCTGTCATAATTTTAAAACTCTTTTGAAATTCCTTTATTAGAACCACAAGTTCATCAATCCTAACTCCACCTTTAATATCAAAAACAGTTAACATGTTGTTTTCATGATATAGTGTCCATGAAACTACTATTTTCCAGTAGCTTTGTTATGCATATATATAACCTTATAATCTGATGATAAGCAAAATGAACTCCAAGATATGGAAACAGAGAGTATTATTTGCGATTGTTGTTTTTAATGTACTATGTGATTTCCATTTTCTTTTGGGGTTTTCCCCTATGCTTTTTTCCCTGCTGTATTTGATTTTGGTAGCCTGTGTATTGTGTATATATTTACCTTAATTAGGGAAGGGAAGAGGAACAACAAAATGGTGAGACAAAGGACAAAGGCAAACCAATGCAATAGCAATACTCACAAGACAATATGTTGGAAATGTACATTACAACTTGTGAGGGGTACTGGGGTGAAGGAAAACTGTGAAGAAAATGAGGGAAGGGGTAACAAGTTTGAAAAGTTATGTATTCACTACCTTAAAATTACTGTAACCACACTGTACATCACTTTGACAATAAAATTAAATTTAAAAAATAAGCTGCATGAAATAAAATTTCACTGTATTGGTAAAGTACATAGTACTCTTTATGTAATAACTTTTTAAAATTCCATACTTTTGGTGTCTAATTTGAATTAATTACCCCTTTTTAATCAGAGGACCATCAACTTGAATGCTATCCGACTAGACAATATTTTCACAATATACTTACCAATATTTTGAAAAAAGAATAAATATAGTACTTTCTCATACTAAAAGCGAAAACAGTTTAATTCTATGGAAACAAATAACTTGTAAAAGTAAATAAGTTGTTAAGAAGACAGAATATATGTGTTCGTCAACAATCCAATGACTAGTAATTACTCATTTTCAAATTCTGAAGATTCCATACCTGAGAGATTCAAAACAATACCGGCTTGCATGTTATGTAATTTTGCAATAGATGCATTTTCCAATGGGGTGTTACAGATTGAGGGACAACAGAAAAATAACCATGTTCTGGTAGAGGATAAAACTATGTAGCATCGGTAATAATTAATTCTTCAAGAGTAAGCAATTGTTTATCACAATAAGCTATTATTTTTATGACCACCAATACCAATATTTATGATATAGAGTCATCCTAGCCCAAAATTCTCCAACTTTTAGGGTGCATCTCAAACTTCCCTTAATTCATATGATGAATAGCTTATCTCTATTGTGAAAAAATACAACTCTGCTAATGTGATGCGATTCATGTTCTGGTAAGAACACCACAATAAACTGGGTTGCATCATTTTCCCCCCACTGGTATTTTTGAGATCAGAACATTTGCAAATATTACTTATATTTATAATTTTTAGCTATCATATAAATTCTGGATGCTAAGATTGGAAGATTACAGTTGAAAGCCCACCCAGGCAGAAAGATTCCCTAGATTCTTATCTCCAATAAACTTCTCAGCAAAACCCAGATGCAAGTGGCACTGAGGTTGAAGTGGTAGGGCACGAGCCTTGAGCATAAACAGGCTCAGAGACAGTGTCCAGGCCCAGAGTAAAAGCCCTAGGACAAACCAATAAAACAAAAATAAAAATAAAATCAAACCCCAAACGTAACATTTTTCTCAGTGTATACAGTAGCAAATAATTAAGGAAATTGCTTCCTGTGTTACATACAGGTAGAAGAAAGAAGATGTCACACGATTATGCTCTTCATACCATGTTATACTAAAGACTCCAAAAATTTCTCTTATTCTAAATTTATAAATTAATGTCATCAATTTGTTGGCAACTCTGTCTACAACATTCACATTATCATTTAATACATGAACTGTTGGAATTATCTATTTACTAAGTTTTTGAAAGAATATTCTAGGCACATAGAATGCAAAATCATTTGTGAATGTCAATTAAACCCTCTACTTAAAAACAATTTTGTAGAATCCTATAGAATATAAAATTACAAACAAAACCAAAATATTTTAAATCTAAATTCTAATTTAGCAAGATCTTCAAAATCCTTCATTAGACGAACTTTGCTATTTTTCCAAGCTTAAGCTTGTGTAATTCTTCATCATTTCTTTGGGTTACAACAGAATGATGATAACTTATTTTTTCAAAATTGGATGGGAATCATGAGTCATTTTGCATCTAGGAATGTTCTGTAATGAAGAGAGAATTTAAAATACAAGTGAGGATTAAGTATGAGTTGCATTTCAACAGGAAATTTGACTTCTCAAAACATAATGACAAAATCAGCCCAAATGTCCAACTATGTATTCCTTTCTTGTTTGTTTTGTTTTATTAAGACAAAATTATACACCTTGGTCCAGGGAAGGTATCACTATGAAATTCCATTCTCTAATCTCCTGTCTTAATCTCAGTGCTAGAATTCTAAGCTTGTATCACATTGCCCTGCCATACTTTCTTGGTTTATTTAATCTAGATATAGACTACCAATTCTGAACTTCTCCAGTGATATTATACACCAGAGTGACTGCTTAGACTTTATCTACTATTTTCAAAGATGTTCTAACATTTGATACAGGATATGAACATTTTCAAATGCACCTGCCAGATCTCTGATTCATTCCTCCATGGATCTGATCCCTTTAATAATGATTATTGATTCTTACTATCTCTGATCCCTACCAATGTAATATTCTCAAACTTATTTGAAGGAAGTTCATTTGAGGACTTTCAAATATTAAAAATTATCACTTAATTCTAGTGTTTTTTTTTTAAATTGTATTTTATTTTATTTGAGAACATACTGTACAGAGGGGCTACAATTACATGGGCAGGATAATGCATACATTTCTTACCAAGCATTGCAGCCTCCTCCTTTGTTTACCCTTCACTTCCCTTCCCCGCCTCCCCCCTCCCCCCACCCAATTTTACCCCCCTCCCCCCACCCAATTATACCCCCCTCCCCCCCCACACCGACATTGTAAAGCTGGTTTTGACATGACATTTTGTACTTCTCATTGTTGCACCAGGTCCACCTGAATCCTTAAACGACTTGTTTGTCCCCATCTCCTCCACATGTTATACTGACATCAAATATAGTGAAAGCGGGGGTTACACTGTGGGGGAGGGACATACAAAACAACAAAGAAATAATCTTATAAATGCGTTAGAAACACATGCATGAAAGAAACGAAAACATTAAAATACATATTTAAGGGTTCATTTTCCTAACATCACATTATCTGACCTTTTCCGCTTGACTCATACCTATACTAGATATTGCAAATAAGGGAAACCATGGGACCTATGCTTCTTTGGGCCTGGCTTACTTCACTTACAATTCTTTTTTTTGTTGTTGTTTTGGTTGGGTGTCTGGTCATGGTGCCTGAACTCTTGTCCTGGGCTCTGTCCCTCAGCAATTCAGCTCACGGCTAGCCCTCTACAACTTGAATCACAGCGCCAATTTTGGCTTTTTTCTTTTTTGCTTAACTGGTACTGAGGAATCGAACCAAGGGCCTCATGCATGCGAGGCAAGCTCTGTACCTCTGAGACACCTTTCAGCCCTAACTAAAGAATTCTTATAAAGATAGATGAACAGACACATTACACATCTTGAGTGTACACTGTTAGGAATGTGATCGTAAGCTGGGTCATGGTGAGATATGAGGATTGAGGTTCAAAGCCAGCCCCGGTAGGAAAGTCCCAGAGACTCTTGTCTCAAATTAAGTAAAAGAAAACTGGAATTGGCACTGTGGATCAAGTGGTAGAGCATTAGCTTGAGCTGAATAGCAGAGAGACAGCTCGCAGGCCCAGAGTTCAAGTCCCAAGATCACCGCCAACAAATATATATATATATATATATATATATATATATATATATATATATATATATATATATATATATATATATATATATATATAAATGTGTGTGTGTATGTGTGTGTGTTTGTGTCTGTGTGTGTGTGTGTATGTGTGTGTGTTTGTGTCTGTGTGTCTGTGTGTCTGTGTGTGTGTGTAAAGAAAAAAAAGAAATGAGATCTTAGGCACCAGTTTATTGCTAGCATAATCCCTGCTCTCACAAGATGGACATTTTTCCAGTTAAATCCATGCTTTTATATCTGACTTGCATTGAAAACAGAATTATTCTTCCATTGTACTTTCTACAAAGTTGCATGATTAGCAAGCATGATTTAGAATGGGAGTGGCCTCATACTTCATGTTCTACATAGGAGTCTTGCTTTCTGTATATCACTCTCATAAATCTACATACTGGACTTGGCTTTATTGTTTCAATGTTGCTTATTTGTAGTCTTCTATACTGTATGGAACCCTTATACTTAAACCCAGAACTTCTCTTTCTCCTATTATTGCTATTGTTTCCTTACTGTTAGCTCATGCATACTTGGGAAATAATGAACAGCACGTACAGTCACAAAAAGAATGTTCTGAAAACCTTCTTCCTATTTAAAATTCGCCTTAACTTACAGAGAACTTACAAAGTTTGAACTCAATGTACTCATGTATAATATATTTATAAGCAATATAAATTTCATATTTTCTCTTTACTAAATTTTCTCTGAAATACATTTTACCTCAGGTCCATAGGTGTTCTAGTCTTCTTGCAGTGAAGCCAGAAAACATTAACTATACCTCAAGCAGCACCATCGATTGTTACTGGAAGTAACTGTTACTGGATGTGGAAACTGACCCCAGGAGAGGAATGGAACATAGAGGAAAAACAAAGTTCAAGTTACCTTGTGCTTTCCTTTTTACTGTACAAGAAAAGTATCCCAAGGCTTGAAGGAAACTCTGTCCCTGGCTTTTTGAGTGTGTTCTTTACTCATATAATTTTTTTCTGTAAACTTCTAGTTCATAGTGTTACAAAAAGAAATAATGTACCATTTGAAGGCCAGTATAAAACAAAAGGAAATAACATTGTTTTAAAAGTGTTCTCCTGCAAAGTAACAAAGACATAGAGGTTTTAAAGTGTCTTATAGATGGATATTTCACCCCTGAGATGATTCTCGATGCAGGAGTCAGTTATCAATTCCTTTGGTCTGGTTCTGAGTTCTCCAGAGCAACAAGGATTCCAAAACAGCAGGATCCAGTCAATATGATCAGCAAAAGAAGCCTCTACTCTGACCAGTTCACCGGTAAGGAGGGCCCCAAAGATAAATCTGGGATTTTTATTTGCTTGTTTGTTTAGTTTGTGCTAGTCCTGGGGCTTGAACCCAGAGGCTGGATCCTGTCCCTGAACAGTTGTCTTTCCTGCCCACCTGCCCCCAAAGCTAGTAATCTACTGTTTGAGCCAAAACTCCACTTCTGGTTTTTTGGTGTTCAATTTGCGATAAGAGTTTGACATACTCTCCTGCCTGGTTTGGCTTTGAATTAAGATAGTAAGAAAGCTAAGTGACATCAACTGTATAGACATCTCTTTTGAAACAAAAAATATTAGATGAAGTTTATTGTAAAGCTAGTATTTGACAATTTTTAAAGGAAGAGAATATGTCTAGCAAAGAAGCCATAACTTAAATAACTCAGCAAAAGTAGGTGCACTGAATCATTTTGAAATTATTTTTTCTGCTTGGGAAGATTATTGATCTTGTCCTTCCTTTTGGGGAAACTTAAGGTAATATTTGCACTTTTTGTTTGTTGTGGGGCTTGAACTCTGATCCTGGGCGCACTCCCACAGCTCTTCAGCTCAAATTGAGTGCTCTAGCGCTCAAGCTACAGCACCACTTCCGGGTTTCAGGTGGTTAATTGAAGATAAGTGTCTCATGGACATTCCTGACCAGGCTGTCTTTGAACCGCAATCCTCAGGATTCCTGAATAGCTAGGATTCCAGGCGTGATCCACCAGCACCCAGCTCATATTTGCATTTATGTGCACTGAATGACACTATGTAGACAAATAATGGAAATTTGAATCAAATGATCGCATTGCAGCTTTTCAGAAAATTTGAGGTAACAATAAATATGTCCTCCTTTCCATGTTGTTTCATTAATGACTCATGAGCTATGGGACCCTTAGTTAGCATTCTCTGCAGTCTGTGTAGTTGTATTTAGTATCAGGAAATGTTCATAGAGAAATATAGAAAGACTGAGATTTTTAGAAAGCAAAGAATTTAAGGTAAGAAAAAACAGCACAGAAGGAGATACATGTATTACACAGAGATTAAGAAGTAGCCTAAGAGATTTAGAATGCTAAAGGTAATGCAGAATAAGACTAGTTGATAACTATTTGTTCAATAACCAAAAATGGTTCTCTATAACGTTTCTGGTATACATTAGTAACTATCATTTATTCATTAACTCTGGAGTTATTCCTTCTCTTCTGTCACAACTGTTAATTTGCCTCTGCCGTTGTGGTGCCATGAATAACCAAAAAGATTTCCAAATCTCACTTAGACTACCCTTCTCATTGTGATTAGCAGAGACCATTCAAAAACCTGGAATCTTTGAATTTCGAGAATTAATCTTCACCTGACATCTAAGCACATTCAAGACATTAATTGCTCTGACCTAATGAACAAAACTTTTTTTCAACAGAATATCCTAATATAAGAAAAAGTACATGAATTATGGACTATTGTCAGGTGTCAGTATGGCAGGAGCAATTACATATTCCAAGTATGGGTTCTTTATTTTGCATTTACTAATTAAATGTTTTTTGCTTTGGGTTTTTTTTTTTTTGCTTTTTTGCTCAAGGCAATCACTGTACCACTTGAGGCACAGCACCATTTCCAGTGTTTTTCTGTTTATGTGGTACTGAGGAATTGAATTCAGGGTTTCATGCATGCTAGGCAATCATCATATCATGAAGCCACATTCCCAGATCCCTAAATGACTTTCTTAAGTTAACATTACATTTTCATTCAGTAACTATGTACCATAATATTGGCCAGGTGCTAGAAAATAATGTAGAAAAGAATACAATATAATAAATCCAGTAAGGCTAGATGGAAAATGAATAACCCTGACAGTCTTGCAAGGGCTCAGAGGGCTGATCTCATGGAGAAGTATCAACATGCTGAACGAGACAGCTCCCTACCCACAGCCCAACTCCAGAATGAGTGGGCCATCTTGGGTTCCAGCTACCTGGGGACATTGGCCCACCTCCTACAGCACCCATTCTACCCGTTCCTGAGAGCTACAGTGAGAGAGAAAAGAGAGAGAGAGAGAGAGAGAGAGAGAGAGAGAGAGAGAGAGAGAGAGAGAGAGAGAGAGAGAGAGAGAGAGAGAGAGAGAGAGAGAGAGAGAGGGAGGGAGGGAGGGAGGGAGGGAGGGAGAGTGGGAGATAGGGAGAGAGGGAGAAAGGGAGAGAGGGAGAGAGGGAGAGAAAATCAGAATTACACTTAAATCAGGTGCCAGTGGCATAAAACTCTAATCCTAACTACACTGGAGGCTGAGATATGAGGATCATGGTTCATAGACAGCCCTGGAGGAACGTGTTTGAGAATCTTATCTCCAAAGTACCACCAGAAAACTGGAAGTGGCACTGTGGTATCAAGTGATATAGCCCTAGCCTTGAGCTGAAGAGCTCGGGAACAATGCCCAATCCTAGAGTTCAAGAACCAAGATTGAAAGAAGTGGACTTCCCACCACAAGAAGTGGACTGAATAGCACCCATTGTCCTAGGGAGCATGGTAGAGAAGTCAGGCCGAGCTTCCTGTGAACTTGAGGTCATAAGTAGGTCATCTGGCTTCTCTTTGCCTCGGATTCCCCAGCTGCAAAACTGAACAAAGTGAAGGATCCCCTTCCTCATTGGGATAGGGTAGTAATGAAAGAGAGCCATGTTTCGGTTCATAATCCCACACCTGTTGCATGATTAATAACAGGCCCCACCTGAGCCCTTTCTGGTATCTTCCTGTCATATGCTCACAGAATTGCCAAAACCTTATCTGAAGGCCATTCCCTCTCTTTTCCAGAGATCGCTCTGTATAAATCCCTTGTTTCCTCACAACTGTCCTGTGAGGAGACTGAGGTCCAATGGTTGAGGCCCTACCAAGAGCTTTGCGTGTGGTCAAGAATCCGCTTCTATGGACTGAGTTTAGGATACTCCATGTTAACCGATGACTGAGCATGACACCACATGTCTACAATCCCAATTACAGAGGACCAGGCCTGGTGGAGCATACCTTTCACAGGAGGACCGTGATCCAGCCCAGCCTGAGCATATTTGTAGTTTCTATCTCAGAAATCCTCAAGACAGAAAGGTGGCTCATCAGCGCCATGGAGAGGAAACAAGCAGGGGGGTCATGGTGCCCCCAGAGGGGTGTTTGACCCAGCGTAGGTTGTTGTTGGGACAGAAACTCACCTGTGCTGCAGGGAGAAGCTGTTGGCAGCTGCTCCAATTGGGGCAGCAGCGATGGCGCCAGCATTGTGGACACATGGGCCCAGAGCAGAAGACTAGGGGCAGGGACCAGGTCTGGGATTTAGGCCGGCTGGCAGCTAGACATTGATTGAGGTTTGAAACCTGGCACTGCGTGAAGGGAGGGGAGGGGTCAGGTGGGGTGGGAGCATCAATTTTCTACTATACTCCAAAGTCACCTCAAGTCTCTTCCTCAGGACTCAGCCCCTTCTACCTTCCTGAACTGCTGGTAGTGGTGTAAACTAACAGAGAGAATCCCAGTGCTACCTGGCAGCATGGAATGTGGGCATGGCCACCATTCTTGTATCCCATTGGTCAGAAAGAAGCATGAAAGAATGGGGGTGTGGCCAGAATCCTGTGAAGCAAGCAGCATGGGCAGAGTCAAGATGACAGTGGTTCTCCCAGCCTTTTTCCCAGGAAATTCTGTCCAATTCAGTTGGAGAGAATAGGGTGACCTGCTTTAACTGGATGGCTACACAGATTGCTGTATAGTTCTGTTTTTTGCCAGTCCCAGACTTTGAACTTAGGATCTGGGCACAGTAGTTCATGAGCTGCTTTTGCTCAAGGCTGGTCCTCTACACTAGAGCCACAAGGTTTCTGGCTTTGTTGGCACTGAAGTTGGACAGGGGTCTCAAGGATTTTCCTGCTTAGGGTGACTTTGACCATGATCCTCTATTCACAGCCTTGTAAGTATCAAGAAGGACTGCTGAGAGCCACTGGTGCCTGCCTAATCATTGGCCTTGTTGATGTTCTTGGACAGACTGGTGAGTTCCCGATGCTCGGGTTGAAGTGGTGGGAGCTGGAGCCCACAATTCAAATCCTGGTCGTGCCACCTCCAAATGGTAGGAGATCCTAAGAAACTTGTTCCTATCCATATGATTACCAATGTAATGTGATGTAAGTCATGATTGAACGAACAGTTCTTGAATGATTCTAGGATAAAATTATACACAATTATATTACATGACACTGATTGATTTTAGTTAATATTTTATTAAGCATTTAAGCAATCACATTCATCAAATGGAGGCATAATGAAATACCTAAGAATTGGGCCTCAAATACTATAAAGGTGAGTTTTTTCTACAAGGACTGGGATTGGAACTCATAGTCTGGGTACCTCTGTTGCACTGTGTGGGAAGAGGAAGCTTGCTTCCTTAAAGTCAAAAAATTCAAATTTGTTCCTTAGGCTTGAAAACGATCACCAGCACTAGAAAACACCCTATTCATGTACAATTTACATATATGTTTTATATTCTTATACATATGTTGACTCCGTATTGCATTCAGAGTAGTTATTTTATTTTTTGTTTTATTCATGTATTGACCATTTATTGTATTGACTATTATAGCACATAAAACATTGACTACATAGGATATAGGTCTACAGATGTATTGCACTTCATACCTGACACAAAGAAGATGCACAGTAAAGGAATCCATGTGTCACCATCATCCTCTTACTCCACAACTCATTGTTTGGGAGTACTGACATCTGAACTCATGGCCTACAAGGCCAAATTCATGAATGGGTGAGTGCAAACATGCCATCCTGGGGGAAATTGAGGTGCAGGTTGTTCCCAGGATCTGAGAACCCCTGGGGTTAACCAAAGAAGAACAGATTGACATGTAGATGTCATGTGTGTGTGTGTGTGTTTATAGAGTGCCAGAGATGTTTATACATTATTCAGTTATATAGACTATATTCCTACCAATTCCTGGGTATTTATTATGCATCCATGTAATTAATGTTATTGTTTTCATCCTTAAAATATTAATGAAAGCACTGAGTGTCCTGAAATTATTGTGTTCCTGTAAGTAATAATATTCTTTTAATGCTTCATAAATATTAAATAAAATCAATCAGCCTTCTGAAATGATGCTGTTTAATTTTATAGGATCATCATTCACGATCAACTCATTCAACTGTGACATTGACAAAATTCCAGTGTTATGCCTTTGGATGGGAACCAGTTTCTTAATACTTCCTGCCATTGGTTGGTGTCAGTATGGGGATTTGAAATGAGGGCCTATGTTGCCACGTGAGCCTATGGTTTCCTTGATTGTCTGCCAGCCTTCAGAAATGCAAGGTGAAGTACCCTTTGCAACAGTGTCATTCAGACCCAGAAGGGTCACTGTGCAAAGGAAGAAAACATAAAAAGCCACATTTTTTCTGTGCATTGTTTTCCTTGCAACACGTGGGGGTGTAGAATCCCAGAATCACCTGTGTGTCCAGTGGCTGCAACCCATCCTACTGTGATCAAAGCTGAGGCAGTGTTGCCACGACCTGAGTTCAAGACCCATGCTGAGGAAAAAATTAACTCCCTGGCTTGCAATTCACACAGTTTATTCTTACAGGCTTTGGATTGTAACTCAGGCTCTGGGTAAATCTCCAGCAATGTGCATAAAGGGGAAGATCACCTTACATGAAAATAAAAAAGTCAGGTCTGTTCACTAGTCCTGAATTCAAGACCCAGACCTGGAAATCATACTATTTCTATATATTGTAAAAATAGGATTTATACTTACCTATATATATTCAGTCCATACATGTTTGGTGGGGTTGTTCCTTGTATCTTCTGTTTTATTCATTTATGTACTCAATGTGTTTATTACATTGATGACAACCTGTCACAGAACATCTAGATTTGTAGAAATGTTCTCTCTCATGCCTTACCCCCAGGATTCTCAGAGAAAAGGAAAAAAAGGTTCACACTCTCCTTCTTACTCCACGAACCACTTGTTGATAGTGCTGGTGTCTGAACTCAGGGCAGAGCAAAACAAATTGGCCAATCAGTCAAGGTAATCATATGAACCTGTGAGCAACTAAGGAGTGTGGCCAATCCCAAAATATGACATTGATCCCAAGGGTGGTCCACTATAGTCAGAAATTCATAATTTAAACAAAGGATCTATATTGACATATATGTTTGGTTAGCATCTTGGGTTCAGTGCAATTATTCTCCTTATTTTGTCTCTAATTCATGGAGGTATTGTGTATTTTAATAAGTATGGTGACTGCTATGACAGTGCTGACATGGATGAGAACCCATTACCAAGGTTACAGTGTTGTCCATGCATTCTCCATCATATTTGTGACCCAGGACTTTCACAGGAGAGGATAAAAGTCACAATGACTGGCTTCTGACATCAGTATGAATCTTTTGTCAGTGCTGGGATTTTTAGTTTCTGACATCAATATGAATCTTTTGTCAGTGCTGGGATTTTTGGCTCAGGTCTGGGTAATTCTGTTGCACTGTGGAAGAAGGGGAAGCTCACCATCTTTGAAGAGTAGAATGTCAGGCCTGGTGCAGGGCCTGATTTGAAGCCCCAGCACTGGACAAAATAACAAGCCCACCTTTTTAAAACATAAGATTTTTCTTTACTTACAGGTGTGGTATGCATCTTGCATTCAGTGTAGTTATTCTTTCTATTTTGTGTCTTTTTCATGGATGTATTGTGTATTTTATTGCGTATGGGGTGACAGATATAACTGTGCTGACATGGATGACAACCTATTCCCATGGCTAAGAGTTACCAATATAGCATTCTCCATCCTCAATGAGACCCAGGACATTCACAGGACAGGAAAACCTGTGCCACCTTAGGCTTCTCACATCAGAATAAATAGTTTGGTAGTGCAGGAATTTGAACGCAAACCTAGCAGGCCCAATTGGTGAATGGGTCATGGTGAGCACACCAGGCTTTGAGCCACTAAGGAACTAGGCCATTCCTGGGACCTGAGATGGAGCTCTGGTGGGGGCCAATATAGTCATAAATTCATAATTAAATAGAGGATCTATATTTCCAAACATGGGTGGGCGGCATCTTGCGTTTGGTGTAGTCATTCTCTTTGTTTTGTGTCTTATTCATTGATGTATTGTGTATTTCCTTGATGACAACCTATTCCCATGAGTATAGAGTTGCATATACATTCTCCTTCCTAGCTGAGCCCCAGAACTTGCACAGTACAGGAAAACAAGTGCAACGACTGGTTTCTTACATCAGGGTGAATTTTTGGCAGTGCTGGGACTCAAACTTTGGGCCTAGGAGGCCAAACTGCCCAATGGGTCCACGTGATCACACCAGACTGTGAGCCACTAAGGAGCTGGGCCATTCCCAGTAACTGTGATCGAGCCCCAGGGAGGCCAAAATAGTCCTCAATGATCATTGAAACATGGGATGTATATTCACATCCGTATGTGGACTGCATCGTTCATTGAGTGTAGTTATTCTCTTTATTTTGTATGCTATTCATGGGTGTATTGTGTATTTTCTTGAGTATATGATGACAGGAATAACTGGGCTGACATGGATAATAACTTATTCCCATGGCCACAGGGTGGCTCAAGCATTGTCCATCCTAGCTGAGATCCAGGACTTGCACAGAAAGAAAACAGGTGCAATGATTGACTTCTGACATCAAGATAAATATTTTGGCAGGGCAGGGAATCTGAACTCGGTGCCTAGCAGGACCAAGTGGTGAATTTGTCCACATGAGCACACCAGCCTTTGGAACCTGCGATTGAGCCCCCCTCCCAGGGGAGAGTGGTGAGCATAGCAGTCATCCATTCATAAGCTGAAGGTAGTATGCATGTATAGAGTAGGAGAGATGGTAACCTGTGGTGGAATCAAATCTGTGTGAATACAGATTCTTGGATCTTTACTGATGCCTCCATTTCATGACTGTGATGATTATTGTCATGCTTCATCAACTTCTTTACAAATAATCGATACTCCATGAGTCTTGCCTATCATTTCCTACTTGCATCATGCACAAACTACTCATTCAAGGATGAGATCAATCACATTCCATGACTCTTCCCAGGCCAGAAACTAGTACCTCAAGATCTCCCGCCAATCCCTCCGCATAGGGGGACTGAATTCAAGCCTCAGGCATAGAAAAGATTCTCCGTATATAATTTTTTGGGGGCCACTTTTGGGCCTAAACTCTGGGCCTGGGCGCTGTCCCTCAGTTCATCATCTCAAGGTTAGTGCTCTACCACTTGAGCCACAGCGCCACTGCCGGCGTTTTTTTCTGCTTATGTGGTGCTGAGGAATTGAGCCCAGGGCCTCATGCATGCAAGGCAGGAGCTCTACCACTGAGCCACCTTCCCAGCCCTCCTTATATATATTTCAAATATAGTATTTATACTTCCTTACAGATGTTCAGTCCATATTGTGTTCGGTGTGGTTATTTTATTTCTTGTGTCATTCATTTATTTAGAATTTATTTTATTGACTCTGATGACACCTATAGCATTTATTACATTGTTTACATCCTGTCACATAAGATCTAGATGTTAGATGTGTTCTCAATTATGCCTGGCAGTGCCAGGATCTGAACTTACTGCCTAGCAGGCCCAATTCAGGATTGGGTGAGTTTGAGCATGGCAGCCTCTAGCCAATGAAGATGTCAAGTGGTTCCTAGGATCTGAGATCGACCCCCAGGTTTGGCCAAAACAGGGATACATGGATAGGCAGACGGAGGTATACAAATAAATATACATATTTGTAAAGAGTTCCATAGCCGTCTATGTATGATAGAATGACACCCACTATGTTCCTACCAACTCTTAGGTATTTATTAAACCGCAATTGAAGGAATATTGCTCTTTTCATGCTTAATAAACTATTAATTAAGCTCAATCAGCATTCTAGGATTACTGCATACAACTTTAGAGTAGACCGATGAATAAACTTCTCTTTCAATCAGTATTCCTATGCATAAGAATGAGTCTCTTGTGATCTCCTGTGATTGATGTCAGAACTATGATTTCACCCAGGGACTATGTTGACAGGTTGGCCTATGGCTTCATTGATAGCCTGCCAGCCACCAGCAATGGCAGGTCAGGTCCACTTTGCAGCTTTGTCATTCAGACCCAGGATGGTCACTGTTCAAAGAAAAAAAATCGTAAAACCCCAGCTCTCTGCAGCTCACCACTTTTTGTGCTTTCCAACGATTTTTTCTTCCTGAAAGCCCTCTTGGCCCAGGATCGGCTATGGGTCCAGAGACTGTACCCCAGCTAAGGCATATCCAAGCTGAAGTAGAATTTCCACGACCTGTGTTCAAGCCCCATGCTTGGCCAAAATCAACATATATATATATATATATATATATATATATATATATATATATATATATATATACATATGTATATATATACATATGTATATATATGTATAATTATTTAACTAAATTGAAAAAATAAAGCTCCCTAGTTTGGAATTTCTGCAAGTTTTAATTTAAAGCGTGGGATTTGAACTCAGGGTCTTGGTAAATCTGTAGCAATGTGAGCGAAAAGTTGCCATTACTTGAGTTCAAGCCTTGTGCCAACCAAAAATGAAAAACTAAGTCACTGAACTCAGCAGGGGGATGTAGTTGTGGAGATGGGAGGGAAGGGATGATAGGGGAAAAACACAGGAGGAGTAAACAATGCTCAATAGGAAATGTACTCATTACCTTGCTCCTGGAACTGTAACCCCTCTGTAGAACATTTTTACAATAAAAAACATACAAAAAAGGAGAAACAATGTAGTTCTCAGAGAAGCACTTTGGAAGTAAGGGCAGGATGTTTGAATAGCTGTACAAAACTCTACACTATTTTTTTAATGCTCAGTATGGAACTGAATAATCATAACTGCTTCCATTAAAAAAATTAAGTCACTGTCTTGGAACTAGGGCCAGTATTTCTGTCATTGCTAGTTTTTGAGCTCACCATCCAGGTAACTCTTTTGTACCATGGGTGAATGTGAAGCTCATTTTCCTTGAGGAAAACAAATTCAGGATAGAGTTCCCAGGGCCTGAATGATGGCCCTGCAATGGAATAAATATTTCTATACATGTGTAATACATGATATATACTTATATATGTATGTTAATTTCAGATTATAATTTTATTATTGATTTTGTATTGTATTTTTCTTTGATTCATTTATTGATTGTTGTATTTAGTATTATTATACACATTATATTTTGCACATCTATTATAAAATTATACACAAAAATTTAGGACATTGACTCATTTTTCATTAACATTATATTAAGTGTTGAAACATGATACATAATTAAATGGAAACATTTGTCACAGTCTTCACATGTTTAGAGTCTCTCCCATGTATGAGCTTTGAGTTCACGCACCAACAGTGGGCAAAAAAAATTGAGCCTGGTGAGACATATTCTTCTCGGACTCAGAGGAGGGCCGAGGTTATAGGTAAGAGGTAGGGTAGAGGGCAGTGCTGGTGGCTCACCCCTGTAAGCTACTCAGGAGGAAGGATCCTAATCGCAAGCGGAAAAGTCAATTTAAGAAACTTTTCTCCAATTAAACACCTAAAAAGCCAGAAGAAGAGCTGTTGTTCAAGTAGTACAGTGGTAGCCTGGAGCACAAAACCTCAGGGATAGGATAGCATCCAGGCCCTGAATTCAAACCCCAGGATTGGCACACACACACACACACACACACACACACACACACACACACACACACACACACACTCACACACACACATACACCAATATAGAGCATTTGCCAGTCAGCCTGCACAAATTCCATGTCTAGCAACTCAATATTAAAAAAAAAAGATGGAGAAGGGAAGGAAAGACTTTCTCCAGGATGTGATATACCCAGTGCCAAAATTTCACAGTAGTTCTAATATGTGGGTACAGGACAGAGAGCCTCAGGCAGAAAGTATAGCATGGGCAAAGGTCCTGAGGTGTGCTGTAGTGCAGGTGGTGTGTTATGGCTTCAGAAAAGTCTGGCAGGATATTCAAGTCTGGGTCAAAGTTGACTTGAGTCACAGGGCAGAGGGTGGGGTCCCAGAATAGCGCACTGGGGGACGATTAGCTTTTCTTTTCACCAAGGACCCAAAGCCATTTCCTGTGGCTGGAAACCTGTTTTCACAACTCCTGACCCTCAGGCCTCCTTTGAATGGAGGAGTCAGGGCAAACGCAGGGAAAAACTCCTGCTTTAGAAAAGCTTCTAGCCCAATTCCACCAGTCGCTCAACCCCTGTAAATCCTAGCTAATCAGGAGACTGAGATATAGATAGAGGGTCAAGCGAGCTCAGGAGAGGACGTTAATGAGACACTTCTTGGCAATTAACTACCAAAATCTAGAAATGGAGCTGTGGCACAAATGGTAAAGTGGTAACCTTGAAGGAAAAATTTTAGAGACCAGATCCCAGACCCTGAGTTCAAGCCCCAAAACTAGCACAGGAAAATTAAAGAAAAGATTTCAGGGGCTCCTAGTCCACTGTGGTGTAAGGCCAGATCATCCAGGCACAGGTGGCTCACACCTGTCCTCCTAGCTCCTCAGGAAGCTGAGATGTGAGGATCACGTTTCAAATCCAGCCCAGGCAGGAAAGTCTGGGAGATTCCACTATGCTCAGATAGAATACAGAGTGTTATGTTGATCCTCTTGTATTTGCTTAAATTCCATGTTTGAACTAAGAAATTATCTATTTTAGAAAAAGTTAGGGGGGTTGCAAGAGGAAGACCCTACTGGTGTGAATACCTTTAATTCTAGCTACTCAGGAGGCTCAGATCTGTGTATTCAAGTTCAAAGCCAGCCCAGGGATTCTCTTCTGGGGTTGCTCAGCACCACACCCTGCTTCAGGTCTAGGTTTGTTCACCACCTTTGCCATCATGGGCTGCTTATGCAAACCAGTATGGAGAGGTGCCACACCCACTACGGGTCCAGAGTTGTTTGCTGCCACTCTTGATCCCACTGCTGTTGCCACAGCTGTTTCCACTACCCCAGCTGCTGCCACTGCCCCAGGATCAGTTGGGCCACTTATGCAAGCCAGGCACCCCACTACAAGTCAGGTGTTAACCACTGCTGTTGTCTCAGGTTAGGCTGGGCCACTTATGCAGGCCAGTATGGAGAGGCACAAACCACCACAGGTCTGGACTTGTTCACTGTAGCTGTCCCCACCTCAGCCACCGCTGTCACCCCAGGCTGGTCTGGGCAAGTGCCAAGAGGCATTGTGCCCCAATTCTGGGTGGTTTGCCAGCACTGCCAGCTGCTGCTGCTGTTCCAGGTTAGGCTAGGCTATTTACACCAGCAGGACAGAGGTGCCACCCTGAGAGACTAGGGTCATTTGCCACTGTTGACAGCTGCTACTGCTCCTGACTGGGATGGGCTACTTGTACCAGCCAGGCAGAGGCGCTGTACCAGGGAGGGTGAGGGGAGTCTTTGTTCCAGCTCTTCCTTCTGAGATTTCTGTTTGTATATTCTGGGTTGGCCCAGCTCTTGGGAGTCTCCTGGGAGACTTGGGATGCTTGTGGGTGTGTGGTCCTCATAGGGTCCAGTCCTGGGGCACTTAAGCAGCTTGGCACAAAACCCCATCACTTAAGCTGCGCAACATGGAGCGCCATCACCAACAAAGGGTGGGGGAAGGGTCTTCCCACTTTACTGTTTCTGTAGGTTTTTCCCTTTTTTTTTTGTACTTCCTTTATCTCTCTGAGTAATTGCCTTTTTTGTGGGTCACTTGGAGAAACAGAGCATTGAAATCCAAACTCAGTATTTGGTTGGAGAGAGCTGTGGTGTTTCCCTGCTGTTCCATCACTTTCTTGGTCCCTCCCCTTCAGTTGGACTTTTTCTTATCCAGCCGTTGGGCCTTAGTTACTAAAGGATAGGTACATAAAAGAATATGTTGTAAAACATGCAGATTGTATTTAGACATTTCTGTTAATATAGCCTTCCTAATTTTAGGAACCCAAGGGGGTGTTCTACACTAAAGTATTTCAAGGGATTGAATCCATTAACATAAGGGCTACATCTTGCTTAAAGGAGAGTGAAGTGGAGGAGGCTTACCTAGACATTGCCAGTTTCTGTACTTTAATTTAGTTAAAGTTTTCTTTAAGGTCATATTCATTCTTTTTAGTGCTTGAACTCTGAGGCTTATAAATGGAATGTAACTTACAATTTATTCCTAGGGCATTAGTTAATAATTGAGAACTTGGGCCTGATATTTTCCTTTTCACTTTTCTTGGCCTCATCTTCTATGACACAGCACTTCCCCATCTTCTCTGCTAACTACCCTTTCCTTCTTTCTCTTTTGCTTTGAATTTCTGGTGACACACTTCAAAGCTAATAATTGACATGTACTTCAGCCAAATACATTCTTATATGAGGTTCAGCTCCTTTTGCATGGCAATGATTTCTTAATGCGGTATCAGGATCTCTTCTTGGCCTCACTTGTGGTTAGCAAGGATGGCAAAATTGCTGTCCTGTGCTTCTGTTTGCCTCTGACCTGTGGTCCCCTAATTTGCCTCATGCTCACCCAGGCTAATGTACTTGAATTTCATTTGATTTTGAGTGTTTTCTAGGTTCCTTTTGAGGATTTTCTTCTCATTTTTGACTCTCACAAGTTCCTAATTTATATCTTCAAATCTTTTCTTCATGTCAAATAATTCTCTCTGTTTTCTCCAATGTGCTTTTCTATGTGCTTTTAATCTCTTGGTGGGTTTTGACTGGCACATATTGGAGACACAGTCTTTTATAAGACTATGTTTTGAGATAGAAGGGTGGAATTTTTTCTTTGCCATATTTCTGAAGTTCAGAGGGCTGCTTTTTATTTATTTATTTATTTTGTCGGTCATGGGGCTTGAACTCTGGGCCTGGGCGCTGTCCCTTAGCTCTTCAGCTCAAGGCGAGCGCTCTACCACTTGAGCTACAGCACCACTTCTGGTTTTCTGGTGGTTTATTGGAGATAGGAGTCTCACGGTCTCTCCTGCCTGGGCTGGCTTTGAACCATGATCCTCAGATCTCAGCCTCCTGAGTAGCTCGGATTACAGGCGTGAGCCACCAGTGCCTGGCGAGGGCTGCTTTTTAAATTGAACATAGTTGGAATTCAGAGCCCCAAGCTCCTTTGCATGTTTCTCCAGAGATATGAAGACATTTTCCAGGTGGTTAATGTGATTAATTAACCTGTCATTTTCTATCTTTCTCCTCCTTGGACATTCCTTTTCCCAATGTCCATTTTGTTTGCAATAAGCACACTGATGTATTCTTAGAGGTTCCCTATTGCCATTTGGAAATGAATTGTACTGTCTTTGCCAAGAGTTTCTTGATCCCTATTCTGGTGCTCCTACCAAAACTCAAACCCTCTTTTTAGACTCTTTTTCCCGGGTATCTCTGTTAACAAACACCCTCTGGGCGACTACTTCCAAATTAGAATAAACTTTTTCCCTCAAAACCTTCTGACTTTTGAAGTTTTATTCTAATATTTGGGGCTGTCTGGGTAACTAATGCCATATTTAGGGCTTTTTCATTCTCCAGGGCTTCAAGATCTATAGGCCTATATGTCCTATAGGCTTCTGGGAGAAGTTTCAGAAAAGCATTAGGGTACTCACTGGGGAACTGTACCATTTCACCCACCTTAGATTGATGATTTGGCTTTTTAGCCACTGCAGTATCCCTGCTAACAGAACCTTGTAATAATAGGTAAGCACCTCCATACCTCAATTGCTGTTAGTCTCAGCTTGGGTAAGTCTATAGAAAGACTTTCTGGATCAATAGTGGGGCTACTCTCTGGTCGAAGGACCACCTTCAAGTCACCAAGAAGGATTCACTCCCTTTTCCACCAGGTGAAAAGTGCATGTAAAATTTGCTGACACTCATCCCAGATGTGCTTGTGTGTGAAAATTACAGTCTCTAATGAAGTAATGAACCCCTTTTTTCTGAAAGGGATGGATTTTGCTGTTTCTAGTTATATAGGTCACTAGTTGTAAAGGGAACATATACTAGAAATAGGGCTTGCCCACCATCTCCTCCATGTTCCTTTCTCAAAGGTAATAAGGGTAACATACCACATTGTACCACCTCAGACTAGTACAAGTAACCACTTTTGGTATGGGAAGACTTAACATTAGAGGTGCTGATGGCAAAGAATAGGAGAGAGAGTACATCAGTGCATCTTCCTCTGAGGAATTCTGTAAACCTGGGGGAGAATATTTTTTTTGGATATGACAACCTAAGGCCTTGTTCTCCCATTCTGAGAAAAGAAGTAAACAGGTGTATGCAGGACACAGATAGAACTATCAGCATACATACAAAGACCAAGAGCCACAGACACTTAACCAATATGTGTCATACCTCTCAATGTTGACCTCTACAAGAGGTCCCAGATGACAGAGAGAATGTCCCAGATTGTGTCTTGAGGAGGCCACAGATGACCTCTGGATGATTTCACATATGTCCTCCCTAGTAGGCCCTAGATGACCTCTCATGGAGGTTCCAAATTGATTCCCAAGGAAGTGTCAGATAATCTCCAAAGGAGTTTACAGATGTCTTTTCAATGAGGCTGACATTACCTCTCAAGTAGCTCCCAGATGGCCACTCAAGGAGGCCACATATGAACTCCAGAGGAAGTTCCAAATAACCCTCTTGAGAAAGCAACAGATGACCTCCAGGGAAGGTCCTATATAGCTTCTCAAGGAAGTCCCAGATGATGTCCAAAGACGGTCATAGATTTCTCATCATGGTAGCCTGAGATGACCTCCCAAAGAAGCTCCAGATGACCTCAGGAGGTGGTCCTAGATTGCCTCTTAAGAAAGCCCCAATGCTACTTTTGAAGAGGTCTCAGGTGGCCTCCTGAGGAAGCTCCAGATGACTTCTGGAGAATTCCAAGATGGCCCCTGGAGAAGGCCCCAGATGACCTCCAGCATAGGTCTCAGATGGCTTCTCAAGAAAGTTGCAGATGTACTATTGATGAGGTTCCAGATGGCTTCCCATGGAAGCCCTACATTATCTCTCAAGTAAGTTCCAGATGGCGTCCCAAGGAAGCCACAAATTGCTTCCAGAGGGGTCCTAAACAAGCTGGCAATCTTGCCAACATGCACCTCTAGAGGTACATAAATGACTTTTGTCCATGTTGGACCTCCGGAGACAAACACTCGAGGTAGACTCTCAACCCTGAAGGCTGACACTCACACCTATGGGGATTTTTCCCTGGGTCCAAGGCCTGATGCAATCCAAATGGATTATCTCCATGGAGTCTTCAAAATTAAAACCTCTGTAGTTCAAGAAAATCCATCGAGACACGTTTTATATAATAAATGTTCTCCAAACCAGCAACCCCCAAAATTATGATATCCAAAGTTCCAAACATTAAAGGGACAGCCTCTTTTCCTCTTCTCTTTATCTCTCCTTTGCTACAGACCTATACTTCGTTCGAGGTCTTTTCCTTTTTCCCTTCTACCAGTTCCTTCTTCTCTTTAGAGCTCTCCACTCTCCACAGACCTGAACTGCTTTGCAGGGCTCGTCAGTTGCCATCCTTCACCTTCTACCCTCTCTCAACTTCCTCTCCACCCAGGTCTTTCCCCTTATGCTATCACACCAGTTCTTTCCTTCCAAGACTTTTTCCTTTTTCTCTCACCTATTGCTCTGAACAAGCAGCCTTTGTAAAGTCTGTACCCCTTCTCCACTCCAACTGCCTGTTTTCGACTATCACAACCCAAACTGCCCACAACCCAATCACTTCTTAACAGCTCAACACATGGTGATTAATGCATCAGTCCCTCCCACAGGATGCCTCACCTTCTTTGGTGGCATTCTTTGTCCTCCCCAGCTGGCCAGGAGATGGGCCCATGCTGATTATCAGACCCTATAGATTATCGGGCACTGCTAATTATTACAGTATCCTCCTTGTGAACTAGTAGCAATTGAAATTGGAAATTTGATTGTGGTATTACAAACTCGTTGTGACATCACAAACCCATTTTGACATGATCACCGCCACGACATCACAAAGCCATTGTGACAACATTGTCATTGTTACATGATGATTCCATTGTTACATCTCAAATCTATTATGACCTCTTAGCTCCTTTGAAAATCACATGCCCTTTTCAACATCACAGTCCCTTTGTGTATCCATATCCTTGTTGTTAAGTAATGACAATTGAGATCAGACATGCCATTATAACATCAAAAATTGTTAGTGACATCCTCAACAGTGTGACATCACATTTTCATTATGAGAGCATCAGCTCATTGTGACATCACCAAACTCAATGACAGAATCGCATTATGACAACAATTCTCATTGTGACATCATAGATACATTGTGAATGCCTATTCTGTGATTTCATTGTATTTCAAATGTGGCATGAGAGTTGATATCAGAAACGCAATTTTGTGCCTACAAACCATTTTGACATCATAATCACTTTGTGACATCACAGTACCATTGTGATATCACTAACACAATGTGACATCACAAAGCTCTCCTGTCCTCATAACTTTTGTGACATGCTGACATTGTGATATCTTAGACCTTTTTGCCCTCATAATTTGTTATCAACCTCATATTTCATGTATGACTTGAGATAACAGAAATCAACTGTGACATCATGACCATTGTGATATCACACTGAGAGATGTCATGATCATCTTGTCACATTGTGACATTACAAAAGGTTTTGATGTCACAATTAATTGGTGATGCCATACGGTAAGGAGTCTATGATGTCACAATTGATTAGTGATATCCAAATGGCATAACGGATCTCATTTGTCATGAAATCACAGAGAATATGAGTTCAAAACAGACTGTGGTATCTCCAAAGTCATGTGTTTTCACAAACGTTATGAAATCAGAGGAGGATTGTGATGTCACAGTGTGACACAATGTTTATGATGTCAGTCAGTGTGATGTCACAATGGTCATGATGCCACAGTGGATTTCTGATATCATATATCATAACTGCAATATTATAAGGTTGAAAACAGATTACGAGCTCATAAAGGGCCTAAGACATCACAATTGCTCTACATCACAAGACTTATGAGGACAGGGCAGGTTTGTGATATCACAGTGTGTTAGTGATATCACCATGGCACTGTGATGTCACAAAGTGATTGTGATGCCATATATTTATAAGATCACAATATATTTCTGACATCAACCCACATGCCACATTTGAAATAGAATGAAATAAGAGAATAGGCATTTACAATGTGACTATGACATCAAAATGACAATAAATGTCATAATGCTATGAGGTCATTGTAAATTGGTGATGTTGCAAGGAGGTAATTGTGTAATAATGAATATGTGTTGTCCCACTGGTGATGGGGTCACAAAGGTTTGTGATGTTACAATGGCATATATGAATTCAATTGTCAAGTATTCACAATGAGGATATGGGTACACAAAGGGACTATGATGTCACATATGCCATGTGTGTTTTCAAAGGTACATAGGGGTCATGATAGCTTTATTATACACAGTTGTGATGAGGTCACAATGGGCTTTTGATGTCATAATGATTTGTAATATCTAAACACAAGTCCATTTTCAATTGTTACTATTTCACAATGTGCATACTAGTTCACAGAATGAGTTGGAAGTACTAATGGACATGAATTTTTAAAAATGTTAGGAGGTCATTTTAGGTTTGTGAATGAACAATGGGAGAGTGATATCACCATGACAATGTCAACTCATTACATCATGTCAAAATATTGTTTTGGTGTCACTATTAGTTGATGATTCCACATTGGTTGTGAGGTCACAAAATATTGGTGATGTGTTGGGCATGTCACAATGACATTATGATTCTCAATTGTCCTAACTTACAATGAGTATATGAGTTCCCAAAGGGACTGTGGTTTCTCTAAAAGTATGTGTTGTCACACATATTTTGAAATCCTAAAAGTTTTGTGATGTCAGAATTTGACAAAATGGATATGACATCTGGCAGTAGGATGCCAACATGGTCATGATGTCACTGGGAATTTGTGATATCAAATGTCATATATGAAAACTAATGAGGTCAACAACAGATTATGAGGACAATAAGGCCTAAGGTATCAGACTTGCAGCATGTCACAAAAGTTATCATGATAGGTTTGTTATCATGATAGGATAGGTTTGTGATATCACGGTGGTTTAGTAATATCACAATGGCAACATGATATACAAAGGGATTGTGATCTCACAATGATTATGAGTTCCTGATTTTTTATGATATCTACCTACATGCCACAATTGAAATAGAATGAAATCACGGAAAAGGCATTCATAATGTGTCTATGAAATCACCATGACAATGTGAAGTTATAATTCTATCATTATAGTTTTGTGATTTCACAATGAGTAGATGGTATAAAAATGATAATGTGATGTCACAATTATGATGATCTCACAAACTGTTTTGGATGTCAAAATGTCATGTCTGATTCTCAATTGTCAATATTTCACAGTGGGGCTTTGGGTACACAAAGGGACTCTGATATCACAAAGCTATGTATTTTTCAAATGTTACAAGACATTATAATAGATTTGAAATGTCACAATGTGATCTTGGTATCAAAAACAACAATGTGAAGTCACAATGGGTTTGTGATGTCACAGTAGTGATGAGGTCACAATGGGTTAGTTATGTCACGAGTTTGTAATATCACAATTATTTGTCCAATTTCAATTGCTACTAGTTGACCATGAGGACACTGTAATAAACAGCAGTGCCCCTATAATCCATGGGAACAGATAGTCATCATGGCCTCCTAATCTGGACCAATTGAAAGGGGGGGTGCATGACACTGGAGGGGGCAGGACATGCTGCTGAAGGAGATAGGATGTCAAGTCCCACATGGTGAGCTGCCAAGAAGTGAATGGGCATGGGCATTTGGTAAGTGATAATTGAAAACTGGAAGGCAAGAAATTATTGCAGTTGGCGAAGGGTACTGCCTATATATAAGCTGCATTTTCAGAGCAAGAGAAGGGGAGAGAAAAAGGTTAAAGGCCTGGATGGAAAGAAGTGATGAGACTGCTGGAGGCCAAAGACCTGGGAGGAGAGGAAATTGAGAGAGAGAAGGAGGTGAAGGATGGCAACTGGCCACCTGAACAAGGCAGGGCAGGCCTGTCAAGAGCAGAGTAGCCTGAAGCGAAGAATGGAATCCTGGAAGGAAAAAATGAAAAGAGCTGAAAGTTAGGACAGATCTGTAGAGAAGGAGAATAAAGAGATAGGAAAAAAGCCTTGTCCTTTGAAGTGTGGAGCATTGGAGATCATTAATTTGGCAGTTGGTTGTTTGCAGACCAGTTAACAAATGGCTGAACTGCACTTTGGAGGTCTGAAGGTTCATGGTTGAGACTGAATTTAGCTCTCCGCATCTAGCCCGGCCAAGGTAGTCGCTTGTTACAAAACTTATGAGGACAAGACAGGTTTGTGATGTTACATTGCATTAATGATATCACAATGTAAATATGAGGTCAAAAAGGGATTGCAATGTCACAATGATGGTGTGGTCACAATGGGTTTCTGAAATAAACCTATATCCCACATTTGTGATATAATGAAATCACAGAATAGGCAATCGCATTGTCTCTAGGACCTCACAATGAAAATGTGATGTCATAATGCCATGATGTCATTGTCATCTTGGAATATAACAATGGGCTGATGGTATTATAACAACAATGTGAGCTCACTCTGGAGGTGATGTCACAATGCATTTGTAATGGTAATTTGGCATGTCTGATGTCAGTTGTCTTTGTTCATAATGACATGGTTACCCAAAGGGACCATGATATCACAAACACCATGTGCTTTTTCAAAGGTGCTAAGCGGTCACAACAGTTTTGGGATGTCACACGGTGATCATGATATCACTGTGGCAATATGATGTCACAATAGGTTTGTGATGTCAAGTGATAATAAGGTCACACTTGGATAGTGATGTCACAATGAATGTGTAATATCACCATTACATGTCCAATTTCATTCTACTAGATCACAATGAAGATACGAGTTCAGGTAAGGAGCTAGAAGTCAGAAAGGCCATGAATTTTGTAAAATATTATGAGGACATAATAGGCTGGTGAAAATGCAATGAGATAGAGATATCCCATTGGCAATGTGATGCTACCATTACATGAGATAGTATGGTTTTGAAGTTACAAATGGTGATGCCATACACGTGATGAGGTCACATAGGTTTGTGATTTCACAATGGGTTGGTGATGTCACAATCTCATGCCAGATCTCTAATTGTCAATGACTATATAAGTTCACAATGGATAATCATGTATCCAAAGGCATATGTTGGCACAAGTGTAATGAGTCTTAACACGTTTGTGTTGTCTCATGTGACTGAGTGTCAAGAAATCTGGCAGTGTGATGTCACAGTGGTCATGATATCACAGTGGATTTTTGATATCACATATCATGCCTGAAGTATTATGAGTTAAACAACTTATGAACTCAGGGAGGCCAAAGAGATCACACTGGCAGCATGTCAAAAAATTTATGTAGATAAGACTGTTTTGTGATGTCACAGTGCATTAGTGATATAATAATGGCAACGTGGTGTCATCAAGGTATGGTGATATTATAATGCTTATGTGGTCACAATGTATTTCTGATATCAACCCACCAGCAATATTTGAAATAGAATGAGATCACAGAATAGGCATTCCAATGTATCTGTGACATCACAATTACATGTGATTTGATGTCATTGTTGTTTTATGATGTCATGATGGGCTGATGTTATCATAATGACAATGTGATGTTACACTGGTGATTATGTCACAAAGGTTTTGCGATGTTAATTGGCATGCCTGATCTCAATTGTCATTAGCTCAACATGAGGATAGGAGTATACAAAAGGCCTGTCATGTCACAAAGGCCATGCTTTCTTTCAAAGCTTCTGAAGTCATAATAGTTTTGGGATTTCACAATGTGATCATGTTGGTACAATGGCAACGTGATAACACAGAGTTTGTGATGTCTCCAAGGTGATGAGGTCACAAAGAGTTAAAGATGTCTCATCAAGTTTGTAATATAACAGTGACATAGACAATTTCAATTTCTTCTAATTCACTATGAGGATACTAAAATAACCAGTGGGGCCAGAATTATCTGTAGGAGCTGATATTCATTGTAAATTCTTGGCTTGGCCCACGAAAGAGTGTGGGGAATGCTGCCAAAGGTGGAGGTGTCAAGCCTCACACGGTGAGCTGTCAAGAAGTGATTGAGCATTGGGCAGTTTTGGAAGTGATGGCTGAAATCTGTTAGTATTGAGATCCGTTGGAGGGAGGAGGGGTACAACCTATATATATGTTGCATTTTCAGGGCATTGTAAGGGGAGATAAAAATGGGAGTTACCTGGATGGAAGAAAGTTGTCAGACAGCAGGAAAGGAAAAACCTGAGAAGGGGGGAAGCTGAGGGAGAGCAGAAGGTTGGCAATTGGTCACTGGGGCAGAGTAGGGCAGGCCTGTGGAGAGTGCAGAGGCCTAAAGAGAAGAAGGAAGTGGTGGAAGGGAAAAAGGGAAAGATGAGGAAGGAATGACACGTCTGTAGAGAAGGAGGGAAGAATGGAAAACAAAAAAGCCTTGTCCATTGAGCTTTGGAGCTTTGGAGATCATAATTTTGTGGTTGGTGGTTTGCAGAACAATTAAGAAAGGGTGGAGCTGCCCATTGGAGGTCTGAGGTTTGGTGGTCAAAGGCTGCTCTTGAACCTGGGTATCCAGTCCTGGATAAGTTCATCACAGTCCCCTTTCTAGTGAAAAATGGTTTATTATATTAAATGTGACTCAATGTATTTTCTCCTTGCCTTAGAGGTCATATGTACATGAGTACACAGAAAGAGCTTGAAGTCTCAAAGTCCATGAATTTTCTAAGATCTGATGAGGCCATAACAGGTTTGTAAAAACACAATGGGATAGTGATATCACAACAGTAATACCACAATATCATGTCAAAATAATGATTTGATACAACAATTAGTTGTTGATGCTATTCTCATGATGAGGTCACAATAAGTTTGTGATGTCACAATGGGTTCATGATGTCAGAGTGGCATGGGGGATCTCAACTGTAATTAATTGGCAATGAATATGTGAGTTCAAAAAGGGACTGTAATGTCTCCAAAGGCATGTTTTGTTAGAAATGTGAGGTCACAATATGACAAAATGGTCATGTCATCTGGCAGTTAGATGTCACCGGGGATTTCTGATATCACCTGTCATACCAGAAATATCAGATTGAAAACAGATTATGAGCTCAGAAAGGGCCAAATATATGGCAATGGCAGTATGTCACAAAACTTATAAGGACAGGACTGGTTTGTGATGGCACAGCAAGTTAATGATATCACAATGGCAATGTGATGTTACAAAGGATTGTGATATCACAATGGTTTTATGGTCAAAATGGGTTTCTGATATAGAATGAATTCACATAATAGGCCTTCACACTGTTAAGTCTATGATGTAACAATGTCACTGTGATTTATATTGCTGTGATGCCATTGTCATTTGGTTATGTCACAGTGAGCTGAAGGTGTCATAATGACAATTTGATGTCATTGCTGATTTATGATGTTACAATGGTTATGAGTTCACATTATGTTTCTGATATTAACACGCATGTCGTTTGAAATAAAATGAAAAAGCTGGGCGCCGTTGCCTCACGCCTGTAATCCTTGCTACTCCAGAGGCTGAGATCTGAGGTTACCGGTTCAAAGCCAGCTTAGGCTGGAAAATCTATGAGAATCTTATTCCCAATAAAAACCATTAGAAAACTGAAAGTGGCTCTGAGACTCAAGTGATAGAGCACTCGCCTTGAGCTGAAGAGCAGGGACAGCACCCAAGCCCAGAGTTCAAGCCCCATGACCGACAAAAAAATATTAAAACAGGCATTCACAATCTTTTTATAACATCACAATGACAATGTGATCTCATAATGCTATCTTGTCATTGTTGTTTTGTCATGTCAAAAGCAGTTGATGCTGTTATAATGAAAATGTTATGTCACTCTGGTGATGTCACAAAGGGTTCATGATGTTAAATTGGCATGTTTGAAATCAATTGTCAGTTCATAATGAGGGTATAGTTCCACAAAGGGACTGTGTTGTCACAAAGGGCATGTGTTTTTTCTTTTCTGTTTTTTTTTTTTGGGGGGGGGGTCCGGTTGTGGGGCCTGAACTCTGGGCCTGGGTGCTATCCCTCAGCTCTTCAGTTCAAGGCTAGCGCTCTACCACTTGAGCCACAGCGCCACTTCCGGCTTTTTTCTTTTTGCTTATGTGGTGCTGATGAATCGAACACAGGGCCTCATGCATGCAAGGCAGTGCTCTACCACTGAGCCACCTTCCCAGCCTGACATGTGTTTTTTCAAAGGTGATATGAGGTCTTAATAGGTTTGTGATGTCACAATGTTATAGTGATGTCAAATGGCAATGAAAGCTCACACTGGGTTTGTGATTACACATTGGTGATGATATCAAATAGTTTTGTGAAGTCACATCTCATAATCACATGTCCAATTTCACATGTCCAATGAGGATATGAGTTCACAGAAGAAGACACGTATAAATGGCCATGAATTTTCTAAAATGCTATGAAGACATACTAGGTTTTTGAAAACACAATGGGATAGTGATATCACGATGGCAATGTGATGTTGCAATATGATGACTTAATAATGTTTTGATATCATAATTTGTGATGCCACACAGATGAATTCACAAGAAGTGTCTGATGTCCAAATGGGTTGGTGAAATCAAAATGACACATGTGATTTCAATTTTCATTAACTCACAATAAGTACATGAGCTCACAAAGGGACTCTGATGTCTCCTAAGGCATGTATTTTCACAAAAGTGATGAAGTCCTAACAGGTGTGTGTTGTCAGAATGTGACAAAATGCTCATAACATCTATCAGTGTGATGTCACCATGATCTAGATGTCACACTGGATTCGAGTATCACATTTCATACCTGGATTGGGCTTGAGAGGATTGGAATTTCACAGTGGGTTAGTATTATCACTATGGAAATGTGGGGTCACAAAGGGATTGTGATGTCACAATGACTATTAGATCACAATGTGTTTCTAGTATAATAGGCTTGTGCTGTCACAATTGGTTGGAAATGTCACAATGGCATGCCAGATCTCAAATGTCATTAATTCACAATGAAGATATGAGTTTACAAAGGGACTGTGTTGTCTCTAAAGTCATGTGTTTCACAAATATGATGAAGTCCTAACAGATTTGTGAGTTCATAATGTGCCACTATGATCTTGATGTCTATCAATGTGATGTCACAATGTTCATGATGTCACAATGTTCATGATGTCAGAGTCAATTTCTGATATCATATGTCATACCTGAATTATTATGTTTCAAAACAGATTATAAGCTTACTAAAAGCCAAAATATCCTAATGGCAGCATTTCACAAAAGTTATGACTAATTTATGACCTCCTCATCAGTATGGCATCGCGAATTGTGACATCAGAACATTATTATAACATGATGTTGAGACATCACATTGTCATTGTGAAATCACTGTCCCGTTGGGTTTTCACATAGTATGACCTCACACTATGAAGCTTCTTCTATCAAATGGTATCCTCATATTGAATTATGAGTAATTGAAATTGGATCATTCTGATATTACAAACAAACTGTGACATCACAAAGCCATTGTGACCTCATCACCACGGTGACATCAAAACCGAAAGGGACATCTCATTCCATTGTGACATTATGGATCACATTGTGCCATTCCAAAACTATTATGACTTATAATCACCTTTGAAAACACACATGGCCTCTGTGACATCACAGAACATTTTTTGTATTCATAACTTCATGGGGAACTAATGACAACTGACATCACACATACCAAGGAAACATAACAAATCCTTTCTGACATCATAATTGTGACACCATGTTGCCATTATGACACCATCAGATCATTTTGAACTACAATGACATCATAGCATTTCCACATCACATTGTTATTCTGATGTCATAGACACGTTGTGTTTGCCTATTATGTTATTGATTCTATTTTTAATGTGGCATGTCGGTTATCAGAAACCCATTGTGTGTTGATGACCATTTTGATATCATGATGTCTTAATTCCATCACATTGCCATTGTGATGTCACGTTGCCAAATTAATGTCACAAAGGAATTTTGATGTGACAATCGTTGTGAAATCAGAATGAGTTTCTGATATCAACTCACATGCCACATTTCAAATAAAATGAAATCACAGATTAGGCATTCATAATGTGACTATGATATCACAATGACATAATGGCAAATGTTATAATGTCATTGCCATTTTGTGATGTCACCATAAGCTAAAGATGTCATAACAACAATATGATGTTACACCTGTTATGACGTCACACAGGGTTTATAATGTTACAATGGTGGGTCACAATGTGTTACTGATATCAACTGACATGCCACATTTTAAATAGAATGAAATCACAGGATATACATTCACAATGTGTCTAAGACAGCAAAATGGCAATGTGGTGTCATAATGCTATGAGGTCATTGTAGCTTGTTAATGTAACAATGTGCTGATGGTGTCATAATGACTGATATCACACTGGTGATGATGGCACAAATGGTTTGTGATGTCACAATGGTATGTCAGATCTTAATTGCCATTAGTTTACAGTGAGGACATGAGAATGAAGTCACCATGACATATACAAATGAACTGTGATGACACAAACGCCATGATTTTTGTCAAAAGTGCTAAAGTTCCTAACAGGTTTTGGTTGTCAAAATGTTAATGATATAAAAATGGGTTAATGATGTCAAAACTAGTTTGTAATATCACATATTATGTCAAATTTCCATTGCTACAAGTTCCCCATGATACAAGTTCACAGAAGGATCTTGATGTCCCAAAGGCCATGCATTTTCTAAGATGTGATTAAGTCATAATAGGTTTGTGAAAGCATGATGGTACAGTAATATCACAATTGCAATATGATGTCAAATTCTAATTAATTGGTGATTCTATAATAATGATGAGTTCAAAATTGTTTTGTGATGTTGCAGTAGATTGATGATGTGACAATGGCATTCCAGACCTCAATTGTAATTAACTCACAATGAGTATATAAATTTAGAATGGGCTTGTGAGGCTTCCAAAGCATTTGTTGACACAAATGTAATGAAGTCAAAACAGATTTGTGATGTGACAATATGACACAATGGTCATTACATCTAGCAGTGTGATGTCACTATGCTCATGATGTCAAAGTATATTTCTAATATTTCATGTCATTCCTGAAATAATTTGAGGTCGAAAATAGATTGAGCTATCAATGGGCCTAACGTAACACAGTGGCAATATGTCACAAAACTTTTGAGGACAGGACATGTTTGAGTTGTCACAGTTGTTTAGAGATATCACAATTTCAATGTTACCTCACAAAGGGTTTGTGATGTCACAATGGTTATGAAGTCAAAATGTGTTTTTGATATGAATCCACATGCCACATTGGAAATGTAATGAAATCACGTAATAGGCATTCATAATGTATATATGATGTCACAATGACAATGTGATGTCATAGTGGTATGATGTCATTACAGATTTGTGATGTCACAATGAGCTGATTTCGTCACAATGACAATGTGATGTCACACCTATGATTATATTGTAAATACTTTGTGATATTTCTTTGGCATATCTGATCTCAATTGAAATTTCACAATGAGGATATGGGTACACAAAGGGACTGTCATGTCACAAAGGCCATGTGTTTTTTTAAAGGTGCTAAAGACGTCATAATGGGTTTGGGAGGTCTCAAGGTGATTGTACTGTCACAACAGCAATGTGATATCATAATGGCTTTGTGATGTCACCTTGGTGATGAGGTCACAATGGACAGGACCAGTTTGTGATGTCACAACAGGTTACTATCTCAATGGCACTGTGATGTCACAAAGGGATTTTCACAGCACAATGGCTTTGAGGTCACAATGGATTTCTGAAATCCACCAATATTGCTCACTTGAAATAGAATGAAATCACAGAATAGGCATTCACAATATGTCTATAATGTCACTATGACATATGATGTCATAATACTATGATATGTAAGTTTAGTGATGTTAAAATGGCATGTCTTATCTTACTAGTCATTAGATTACCATGAGGATCCCAAAGGTTGCTATTGTGCTGAGTCCATTACACAGGATTCTTTTTGCTATTTTTTAAAATCGTTCTGAGTCCTTGCAAGGTTGATATCCCCAAAAATCACACACACACACACACACACACACACACACACACACACACACACACACACACACACACAAACAAACATAAAGAGACACCGTGCACCAGCTTGGTGTGTGGGGTGGATGGAGAAGAGTCCTCTGTTGGGCTGAGTGGAGATTCGATCCCTCCCCCCTGGCAGCTGCTGAGGTTGGGGGGAAGCCCTGACCTGAGGTGAGGCTGCTTCTGCCATGGCCTGGTAGACTTAGGGCAGATTCAGGACAGCACAAAGCCAGGGATGGAGGCATGGCTGAGGGAGGGAGGAGGCGTGACCCAGGGGAGGACAGGGCGTGGCTGAGGGGACACATATCTGCTGCAGCCAGGGGCACACATGGACTGCAGCACTTGTGCAACAGGGGCAGGTCAGCCCTGGAGAGAAGTGGGGGCAGAGAGAGAGCAGAGAGAAGAGCAGGCACATGCACCAGGGGTGGCGGCCTCAAAACCTGATGCTGTGGGAGAATTGGGCTGGGCCAGGAATACAAAGCACAGAAAGCCAGCACATCAGGCACATCCCTCACACCATTGCTGCACGCTGCACACAGAACCACAGCCTACAGATTCTCCCAGCAGCACAAGTGAGTGGCCGATCACAGGTCAGCACCTTGCGACCTCCCCCTACCACTCCCACTCCCCCCCCCGCAAATCCCGCCTTCCTCTTGTGTCCCAACCATGCCTCCCCAGCACCAGGCAGGCCAGCCCTGACTCTGCCACAAATGCGCCCCAGGAGTTGGGGGTTGGGGAGTGGGTGTTGACTCTGGGAACTCACCCCCATCCCTAGTGGCCAGTATCCCTGGAAATGGGGAGATGCAGGAATGGGTGAGAAGGGGTCACCACTGAGCCCCTGGCTGGAGCAGTGGGAGCCACACAGTCCCACATCTGCACCCTTCCTCTCCCTGGTGGGAACCTGGTGGCTTTAGTCAGAGGTGAGGAACATCACCTCTGCACCTGCCTTATTGGGTCTTTTCCTTTTTTGCTGGGAGTGGGGGATGTTGGATGCAGAAGATAGGCCTCCCTTGCTATGTGAGCCCTTGTCCTCTGTGCTCAGTCACCCTTTCATCTGAGGAGGGTCCCAGAAAAGCCCACTAGGGAGTTGAGGGCACGGGGGTCAGATACTAGGTGAATATATGGGAGGAACACACACCCTCAGATACATATAACCGGCCTATCCCCCCACCCCAGCTGTCAACAGTACTCACAGGGTGATCACATTTCCCAGCTCTGCCAGAGTCTGCTGGTGTTCCCTGTCCATCTGGTCTCCTTGTCCTCCCCAAGAATCTGCCCAGTTGCCCAGAAGTATCTAGGCTGGAAGTAGGAGTCTGTACATGTATGTAGCCTTTAGGACCCCATCCATTTCCTCAACACCGCCCCCACCCTGGGTCAGACACCCCCCTTGGGACCCCATGACCCACTGCTTGTTTCACAGCCCTGCTCTGAGGACCCACCTGTCTGGGGATTCCTTCACCCAGCATCCTGGTGTAGGGTTTTGGTGAATGGGGAGTTAAGGCTGGTTGTTCCCAAGGAGAAGGGTCTGGCCCTGGAGAAGGGGAGAGGTGGGGTCGTGCTGTGTCATTAGAGTGGTGCTCCCCTTGTATGGGAGCTCTTGGTTCTGACAAGGGAACGGAGAATGGGAACCCACGTGCTCCGATGAGTAATCAACAAACTTAGGAGAAGTACTACTCTGAGTCTGTGTGTGTGTGTGTGAGAGAGAGAGAGAGAGAGAATCTTTCTCCTTGTACAGCCTGACTGTCCTCAGGTGAGTGATCAGTTGGCAAATTGCAGGTGCTGCATGGAAGTGTCATATGTCACCATTCTGGAGGTGTGTGTGTGTGTGTGTGTGTGTGTGTGTGTGTGTGTGTGTGTGTGTGTGTGTGTGTGTGTGTGTGTTGGGAGAGCAGGGAGATGAGAACAATGAAAATATATTTAAGTCACCATGTCTAAAAACAGCAAAAACATTTTATTTCTCTCTGTGTGTGTGTATTTGTTGTTGTTGTTCTTCATCAATACCAAGTACAAGCCCAGCCACACTTTTTGTTTTCTCCTTCACAGTTTCATGGCTCCTTTATGGAAGATTTCAGTAGGCATTACTTTCCTCCCCTTTCCACCTCTCTCTTCCCCCTTTCCTGTAGCCCACAGTAGCTGCTGGGCCAGAGTGGGCCTCCTCTAGAAGAACTGTGTGAACCCTGGACTGGAGTGGTCGCCTGTCCTTCTATCCCCAGCCGGAAGTTTCATGAGGCGAATGAGATCACAGCCACATTCTTCAAGCCAGACACTCTGCTCTTGTGTGTTTAGTTGGAGGTAATTCAAGGGTATGGAATGTGTTTGCCCAACATAATTAGGGAACGAGATGAGGGAAATGATAAGGCAGGGGGTGTGAAGCTATGAGGTTTTGGGGACTGGGGTATGGTGTGACATGGCAGATGGTTCACCATGACAATGGATGAGAGGGGAACCATATCTAGGGCATTAACGGTCTCTGTGGGCATTTCTGGCACAGGGTTGTGGGCCCCCACTGTTGGTGAGGATACCCTCCTGGGGCAGTGATCAGTGTCAATCCTCCCTGGAGTCCTGCAGAATCCAGTCTGTGTCCCACCTGGGCTGTTTCCAGCTGGGCAGTGGTAGGCAAGTCCATTTACCCTGCTGGAGCCCGCTCGGTATCAGGAGGTAGCAGTTAGTTAGGGCTGGCTGAATGCCAGTTTCTGTAACCTGTTATAGGCAGTCTGGAAGGAAAAGGGGACCACTGATTTTGGAACCCTTTAAGTTTGATTGGGACAAATTAAATACCACATTCTCCAGGGTTTTTTTTTTTTAAGCTGGCAATTTCCACTAATACCTGGGATTATGGATCAAATTAGATGGATGATTTCAGCCAACAAACAATGATGTTCAAAGCAGCACAGGCAGAGTTCCCAAGCCAGATTGTCTCCTGCTTTGAACATTGTGCCTTGACTGCCTTTCTCTGGCAGCTGTTGCATCTCACCAGGGTGATGACCCCAATTGAGGACATTGTGGGGAGCAGACATTGTGACCTCACCATCCCCAGCCTGCCAACAATGAGCAGAGATGATTCCCAGCATCTGTACTGGACTCTGGGAGATTCAGAGAACCCAGGCTACTTCAAGCATCCTTCATCTGCAACATGAAATTTAAGGGCCACATGTGGTGGACAATCCTGGCCGGCCCCAGGGGGAGGACAGGAGTCCCCTTGAGCCAGCCATTCAGCTCACAGCAAACTCATTCACACCTCTATGGTGAATTGAGTGCCACAGAGCTGGTCAGCTGCTGGACAGAGATCGTTAAGAAGACAGGCATCCCAGAGGCCCTGGAATGTAGCGAGTACATAGTGGCTCCCACCCTCAGAGCCAAAACAGTTAAGTGTTGTGGCACCAGGAGTGGGTAAGAGGGAGGAGGGAGAACTGTGGGAGAGCTACATCAGGCTTTCTCCCCACTCCCCCACAGAGGATTCTTACCTGAATCAGATGGGATTTTCTGTAGTATTGTCATAGACAGATGCTCATTCATTTAACCAACAAACAATTACAGTGTGCACGAGGCTCTGGGGGGTCATAGACAATGAAAAGTTCCAGGCCTGGTTCCACAGCCCATGAAGAAACCTTGGATTGATCTGGATGCCAGTGCTTCAAGCCTGTCATCCTAGTTACTTAGGAGGCTGAGATCAGAGGATTGAGGCTTTTGGCCAGGGCAGGAAAGCCTGTAAGACTCTTGTCTTCAATTAACTACCAAAAATAAAACACCAGAAATGGATGTGTGGCTCAAGCCATAGACTGCTAGCCTTGAGTAAAAAGGCTTATGGAAAGCACCTAGGCTCCGAGTACAAGGCCCAGAACTGACACAAAGAAAGTAAAGAGAGAAAGGAGGGAAGGACAGAGGGAGAAAAAAGGAAAGGAAGGAAGAAGGGAGAACATGCAAGCCATGGTTTGGAGTCTCTGGATCAAGGGAGCCAATTATTCACAATCTATGTGGGGACAGTTTCAGAGCCTAAAGCCAGTATGGAGGACCAAGCCACTGACCCCTCAGAAACTTCATGCCATCCAGGAGCTGTGTGGTCACTGACAATATAGGGAACCAGCCTCAGGTAGAACCTAGGGCTCAGAGTGGGTCACCAGGTTTCAATTATGCCCAGCCTCATTGAGTTTATTTTCTGGTCAGATAAAAAGAAAGTTTTCAAGGGCTAGGGAGGTATTGGAGTGAGAGAGTTTCAAGGGGGGGGGATCAAAGTATAAGTAGGAATTTGAAGAGGGAGAATGATCCTGGGTCACATGTGTCAGGCCTTTGGAGCCATGACCTCGCCTGACAACATAGACTACCAGCCTTTGATCCAGCCACACTGCTATTAAAAGTCCTGGCACCTTGGGTTCATCATTGACAACCTGACTGCCTTTCACTGCAGGATGCCTGTGCAGTACACCCTTAGGGACTAGGACTTTCCAGGGCTCAATCTGACGATACCACTCCCGGTGTTCATTCCTTCACCAAAGACTGAGGTAAGCATGCCACTGACACAGGACAGCCTGGGAATGAGGGCAGGAAGTGTGTCTCTTAGCTGGCTCACTCTTTAGTATAGATGGCAGATCTAGGATTCAGAGAGGGCAGGCTGAAGTTGGGGCAGAGCTGGGTAGAGGCTGGTGGAAAAATCAGAGGCACTGTGGTCTGAGCAGGGTTGTTTCTTTGATAATACTCACAACATAGGAAAATTTCTGGGATAGAGCAGCCCTTTTCACCTCCCAAAGAGGGAACTAGATCCCCCCAGTCTCCGTCCCTTGACCAGGAATCCCTTTGGTTCCCATATCATGTGGTGGATAACTAGATCTTACCTCACTGCCTAGTTTTCAGGCAGGACAGCGAGAGATCCTGAGTGATAAGGTCAGGGGATCTTCAGTATGAGGTTGTACTTGAATGTCCCAACTTGTTTCATGGTCAGTCCCATCTAAGACTGCCATGGTGTAGGACATAGAATCTAGAGAATCAGAGCTGGATGGGGTCTGTTCTGCGAGTCCTGAGTATTATGTGTTAGCTTTGAGCTCCCATGTGCCCACTTGCTTCCCTTTCTTGGGTGGGTCTATGCTAGAAAAAGCTTGAAACTAAGGCATGGATCTTATCTTCTTGGCTCCAAGATAGCACTCTACCATTTGAATCATAGCTCCACTTCCAGCTTTTTTGGGTGTTTAATTGGAGATAAAGAGTTCTCACGGGCCTTGCTGCTAAGTGGCATCCAACTGCAGTCCTCAGATTTCATTCTCCTGGGGGAAGAGGATGACAGGAATGGAAGTTTGTTTGGCTGGGTGCCAGTAGCTCATGGCTGTTATCCTAGGTACTCAGGAAGTGAGATCTGAGGATCACGGGTCAAAGCTAGCCAGATCAGGAAAGACCCTGAGACTCTTATCTAAAAGGAATTGGCAGAAAACCAGAAGTTGTGCTGTGGCTCAAGCAATTGAGTGTTTGCGCTTGCCTTAAGCTGAAATGCTCAGGGACAGCAACCAGGCCCAGAGTTCAAGCCCCACAATATAAAAAAGAAAGAAAGTAAGACATCTTTGCCTGCAAATGATGGTGGAAGTGTGGGGGTGTGGGGAGGGTGCTGTGTTTGGGAGACCAGGTGCTGGACTCACTGTAAAGATATTTGTAAGAACTCCCCAAGTTTGCCCCAGTTTGAAGCCACAGCTTCAAGAGGACGTGTCCTGTGGCAGGCAGGGAGTGGGCGAAGGGGTGCAGATGTGATTGTTTTGTCTTTATTTTCTCCATTGAAGGATAGATTTGGATGCTGGGTATCAAAATCTGAAGTGAAGGGTTGCAAAAAGTTTGTGGACTGACGAGATGGGTTTCCTCTGTGTATATGAAGGTGGCTGAAACCAGAAGCCACCCATGGCTCACAACTCCCATCCTAGCTACTCAGAAGGCTGAGATGTGAGGACCGTGGTTACAAGTCAGCTTGGGCAGAATAGTCTGTGAGACTTGATGATAGACCACTAGAGAACAGGAAGTGTTGCTTTGGCTCAAGTGGGAGAGTGCTCACCTTCAGCTGAATTGCTGAGGGACAGCACCTTGGCCCAGAGTTCAAACACCTTGACCAACAACAAAAAAGAGGTGACTAAGTTTTCCACATAGCAGTGTGCATGATAGGAAATGTCATACTGGTCTATGAGACATTCCAGATACATGTGCGGCTCAATGTTTTGTCTACAGTGGGCCTGATGTTGGTACTGCCACCTTCTAGTGGGTGGGATCTGATCCTAATTGAGGGAGTTCATGTTACTGTTCTCAGGGACTGTAGAATCCTTGGGCTATCTTGTGTGTGTTTGTGTGTGTGTGTGTGTCTGTCTGTCTGTCTGACTGTGTCTGTGATTGTGTGTGTTTGGAGGTAGAAGAACTGGGCCTTGAACTCAAGGCTTAGGTGCTGTCCCTGAGATATCTTGCTCAAAGCTAGAGCTCTGACACTTGAGCCACAGATCCACTTGTGGTTATTTGGTGGTTCAGTGTAGATAGGAGCTTCACAAACTTTCCTGAGTGGCTGGCTTTGAACAGTGGTCCTCAGAACTCAGCCTCCTGAATAACTAGGATGACAGACAGGAGCCACCCATGATGGCTGTGTGTGTGTGTGTGTGTGTGTGTGTGTGTGTGTGTGTGTGTGTGTGTGTGTGTGTGTTTGTAGAAGTTGGTTGTTACAAGGAGTGCTGGACCCTTTGGTAACTTCTAACCGCTGTCTTTAGGGGGGTGCATGGACTTTGTGGCTGAGGTCTGGGGGCTTGGAAGGGTGAGATGTTTGAAGGGGACTCAGCACCTTTAAATTATAAAAACAAGGGACCTTTGTGATCTGGAACTGTCTACTCTCTTGGGCCTGGTTGGTGGCAGAGGGAGCACGGGAGGACCTGGGGGTGGGGCCCTTACGGGTTGGCTCCCCAGGGGGACAGAGAGCATGGTTAGCACTTATTAAGGCTGTGAGCCCTGTTAGTATGGACCTTATTGGCATGGGTCAGACTCTGGGTCATCTCATCATGACGTCTGATGGGCAAGGCCAACCCTACTTTAAATCTTGACCTGTGATCTTCAGATCTCAGCATCCTGAGTAGGTAGCAGTATAGACATGAGCGTCTAGCACCAGGTCTCAGATTTTTTTGGTATATTAAGGTTTGAACTCAAGAGCTTAGGTTTTCCAATCAGGTCTTGTTCCATGGGAGCCAAGCCTTTCTGTCTTGGGCATTTCTGAGATAGAGACTCCATATATGTTCAGGCTTGGCTGGATCATGGTACTCCTGTGACAGGCAGGTGTCACCATGCCTGTCCTCTGTAGTTGGGATGGTAGATATGTAGCGCCATGCTCATTCATCGGTTTAGATTACTGTCCCAAACTCTTAGTCCACAGCAGCCGATTTTTGACCACAGTTGAAGCTCTGCGTTCAGCCTGGAACCATTGGTCCTCAGTCTCCTCACAGGACAGTTGTGAGGAAACAAGGGATCAATACAAGGGGAAATCTAGGGCAGGGCCAGGCATAGAGACAACGGTCATCAGATAAGTTTCTTGGCAATTCTGTGAGCATATAACAAGAAGATACCTGGAAAGGACTCAGAAGGGGCCTGCTATTTATTAGGCTAAAGGTATGGGATTATGAAACAAAACATGGCTCTCTTTCATCCTTACCCTATCCTCATGAGGAAGGGGATCCTTCACTGTTCAGCTTTGCAGCTGGGACAAATGAGGCACGGAAAAGCTGGGTGACCTACTCATGACCCCCAGGAGACAGGAAGCTTGGCCTGACTTCTTGCCCATGCTCCCTAGGACAATGGGTGCTATTCAGTCCATTTCATGTGGTGGGAAGTCCACTTATTGTCAGTCGTGGGGCTTGAACTCTGGGCCTGGGCACTGTCCACAAGCTGCTCAGATCAAGCTTAGGGCTCTACCACTTGAGCCATAACACCACTTCTGGTTTTCTGGTGGTTCTTTGGAGATAAGCATCTTACAGACATTCCTGCCTCGGCTGGCTATGAACCATGATCCTCATATCTCGATGTGTAGTTTCCATTGTAGGCCTGTGCCAACGGCAGCCTGATTAAGTGTAATTCTCTCCCTCTCTCTCTCTCTCTCTCTCTCTCTCTCTCTCTCTCTCTCTCTCTCTCTCTCTCTCTCTCTCTCTCTCTCTCTCTCTCTCTCTCTGTCTCTGTCTCTCTCTCAGTAACTTGTTGAATTTGTCCTGGAGGAGTTGGCTCAGTGTTCCCATGTGGCTGGGACCCAAGGTGACCCTCTCATTCTGGAGGTAGGCTGTGTGTCAGGATCATTCCCAATTGGACTGTGGAACTAGCTCCCTTAGGTAAGCCCCTCTGTGCCCGGGGTAGACTGTGATGGTTACTCATTGTCAGTCTGTCTGGTGAGTCTTTCCCCACTACCCTCTGCTAAGACAGTTAAAGAAAAGTGGATGAGGAGGCATCGCATTGTCCAAATGCACAGCACTATCCTGAGCCTCTGATCCTCACTGTCACCTATCTGGCCAGACCCTGATTATAAGAAACTGAATTCACTCTGTCTACTTCATGTTGCTGCAGTGTGTCATTTCAGGGAGTAGAGTCAGTGTGCAGAGGAAAGACCCCAGGTCTGACACCTCCTGGGGGACATTTGTTCTATGACAGCGTGAAGTCATTGCTGTGGATATGGAGGAAGCCGGCATCAGACTGAGCCAGAACAATGCTCAAAGGTAGGTAGGCGGTTGAAGAATCAAACCCACACAGTTCTGCTTCCAACTCACAAAAAGGAGGATGCAGTGCAGGTAGCCCAGCACTGGATCTAGGGGACTATGAATGGATGGTGGCAGTCAGGTACTGTGGAGCACATGGGCAGCAAGGATGGCGCTGAGAGGCGGTTAAGTGGGCAGAGCCTAATTTACTGTACAGCACATGGGCAGCCAAGATGGCGCTGGGAGAGAGTAGAGTGGGCAGAGCCCAATTGACCTGCCGATCAGTGCCTAACCAGCCCGTGAAGGATCAGGTGAATGATAGGGTGTGACCTTGACAGTGATTGGTTCCTCTTCCTCCCTTACCATGCCACCAGCCCTTTATGTCTTTAAAAGGGGCTGCTCTCTGTTAATAAACGAGTTTTTTACCTGCTGGATTTGGCTCCCCGCTGTGTCTGATTGTCTCCTGGGCTGAGGGAGGCTGGGGAACAGGTGAGTGCCGCACTTACCTTTCCTTTCCTCGGACCCCGTCCGTCCGTCTTTTGTTCGGACAAAGACCCAACAAGGTGCCAGTGGCTGTCGCCTGTCATCCGGCCTATTCCGGAGGCTGAGTTCTGATGGTTGTGACTCAGAGCCAGCCCAGGCAGGAAGGTCTGCGAGATTCTTATCTCCCATAAACGACCTCCTTCACCCCACCCTGAAAAAAGCCAGTTTTGGTGCTGTGGATCAAGTTATAGAGCCTCAGCCTTGAGTAAAAGAAGCTCAGGGATGAAACCGAGTCCCTGAATCCAAGACCTGGGACTCACAAAAAAAAATGAATAGTGGACATTTGTTTTCTTACTACCAAAAAGGAAGGATACATTTTTTCTCTGGTACTTGTAGCCAAAGGTAAGGGGCTTCCCTTGATGTTCCTCTAAATCTCTCCTTCTCTCTACTATCTCTCCTGGCTTCAGTTGCAGGATAGAATTCAGATCATCCCACTTGATGTGACCTTAAGTACCCTCCCCTACCCACCTTTCTTGGGGTGGGGATCCTGGAGGTACTCACCTCTGGGTGAAAGAAGCACCAGAAAGATGGGGGTAGGTATCCCTGAAACTCATACACACACACACACACACACACACACACACACACACACACACACACACACACACTCACTCACTCACCTAGGCCAACTCTGACTAGCCTTTTCCAAAGATATTTTATCTCCTTGGGTTAACTGACCTAGGAGAGGAACATGATCCTCTATAAATGACTATTTTAACTAGGGCTTGTTAGTTGACATGAGATAAACAGAAGCTCAAAGGAAAGGTTCTGGAGCCTGTCTGGCTCAGGCTCACACTTGACATCCTGGCTCCTCAGTAGGCAGAGATCTGAGAATCAAAGATCGAAGCCAGCCATAAGCTGGCAAGGTTATAAGACTTCTATGCATGGTACCACCAAAAATCCAGACGTGGAGCTGTGGTTCAAGTGGTAGAGTAGCAGCCTTGAACATGAAAACTCAGAGAGACAGCTCCCAGATCCTCAGTTCAAACCCACACAAGACTAAGATCTGGAACCAACCCAGATGCCCCTCAGTAGATGAATGGATCAAGAAAATGTGGTATATATACACAATGGAATTCTATGCCTCCATCAGAAAGAATGACATTGCCCCATTTGTTAGGAAATGGAAAAAATTATATTAAGTGAAGTAAGCCAGGCCCAAAGAAACATAGGTCCCATGATTTCCCTTATTTGCAATATCTAGTATATGTATGAGTCAAGCAGAAAAGGTCAGATAATGTGATGTCAGGAAAATGAACCCTTAGATATGTAATTTAATGTTTTATTTCTTTCATGCATGTGTTTCTAACGCATTTATAAGATTATCTCTTTGTTGCTTTGTATGTCCCTCCCCCACAGTATAACCCCTGCTTTCACTATATTTGATGTCAGTATAACTTGTGGAGGAGATGGGGAAAAACCAGTTTTTTAAGGATACAGGCGGACCTGTTGCAACAATGAGAAGTACAAGTTGTCATGTCCAAAACGAGCTTTACAACGTCGGTGCAGGGGGGGGGAGGGGGGCAGGAGAAGGATTGGGATTGGGGGGGAGGGAGGAGGCTGGGAAGTGATGTGAAGGGTAAACAAAGGAGGAGGCTGCAATGCTTGGTAAGAAATGTACGCATTATCCTGCCCATGCAATTGTAACCCCTCTGTACAGTATGTTCACAAATAAAATTAAATTAAATTTAAAAAAAACCCACACAAGAAATGGCCCCATTTGTTGCCCCTAGACTGCCTGGGCCTCAAGTGCCCTCTCACAGAGTGTGATTCCGCACTGATCCCTGGGTAGTGTATCAGAGCCTTCAGAAATTGGGTGGTGAAAGCAAGGCCTTCGCCTTTGTCCGCTCTCAACCTCACCAGCTTGAGGCAGAGCATGACAAAGCCAAAAGCCTGCAGAGTGGAGAAGATCCCCCTCTGCCAAGGTGATTAGAGAGGGCTTTTTAGAGGCAGCACTTGAAAGGAGGTCTTGCTTAAGAAGGAGGATGGGACAGGAAGCACAGAGAGAAAAGATGCCATAGATAAAGGACAACATAGCAGAGCGTGTTCTTTTCCAGACAAGGCTGCTGGTTAGATACTTGGTAAAGATGTGCCAGACTGTCCCGAGTCAGGCCTAAGGGGTCACAGAAGAACAGCCATCCAATATTGGGATTTTGTCTTAGCAGTAGTGGGCTCACCTAGCACACAGGAAACCCTGGGTTCGATTCCTAGGTCCCACATACACAGAAAAAGCCAGAAGTGGTACTGTGGCTCTGGTGGAAGAGTGCTCACATCAAGCAAAAGAAGCTCAGGGACAGTGCCTGGACCCTGAGTTCAAGCCCCAGCTCTGTCAAGGTAAAACTTCACTCCAAGGGACCTGGGTGACAGGTGGATGGTGTGCACTGTAGCACTTAGTAGATCCATTCATGCTTTGTGTCTCCTTCTTTGACAGAGGGGATCTGGACACTCTTTCTGCCCTGGGCACCCCTGGACCCAGTTATCAGCAACTTTCCAACGTCTTCCACTGGGACATGGAGCAGCTGGCCCCAGAAATTCTCAGATACCGGTTGGGTGTGACGGGGGGGGGTGTGATACAGGGCAGGCCTAAGAAGTCCTAGTAGGTCTGATCTCGCCAGACATCCAGGCCATCCAGAGGAAGTGGATGGGAGCTTAGAAAGGGTTAGTGATGTGATAGGGCCCCTTTTATGCCCATGGTCCTTCCCAGATTCTGAGCCTCCCTTTGCTGTCCCTGAGGGAGGTAGAGGAGAGTCTAGGTGGTAGTGTCTAGAGGAAGACTAGATGGAAATTGTAAAGAATGAGACATCATAGGCCAAGCACTGATGGCTCATGCCTTTCATCCTGGCTGAGATCCAGAGGGTCTTGTTTCCCCGCACAAGGAGGAAATTCTGATGAGATTCTCATCTCCAATCTCCAACTTGAAATGGTGCCATGACTCAAGTGGTAGAGCACTGGCTTTGAGCAAATTCATCATCTAGGACAGTACCCAAGCCCTGAGTTCAAGCCGCTCATCCAAAAAAACAAGAAAGAAAGACACCCCTTGTTTGCCAGAGATGGTGAAGGAGTGGGGTTGCTGTTGTTGGGACACCAGGTTCTGGCCTCAGTGTACAGCCATTTCTAAGAACTCCCCACGTTTGCCCAAGTGTAAAGTTACAGCAGGCTGGGCGTTGTCTTACCAAGAACTCCAGAGGTTGTGGCCTATCTTAGGCAGGGAGTGGGAGAATGGGAGTAGGGTTGGAGGGCAGTGTCGATTATATTCTCTCCAACAAAGGAAGAATGGCTTTGGATACTAGTTTCAAAGTCTGAAAGTGAAGGTTTGCATGTGCTTTATGGCCTGACATTTTGGATTTCCCCTGGTTGTAAGAAGGTGGCTGAAACCGGGCACTGCCAGTGTCTCACAACTGTCATCCTATCTACTCAGGAGGCTGAGATCTGAGGATCACAGTTCAAAGCCAGCTTGGGTAGGAAAGTCTGTGAGATGTTAACTCAAGGGAAGCACTAGAAAACTGGAATTGGTGCTATGGCTATAGTGGTAGAGCGCACACCTTCAACTGAAGAGCTGAGGGATAGCACGCAGGCACGCAGTTCAAACCCCATGACTGACAACCAAAATGCTGTGGCTGAGTTTTCTTCATCGTGGGGTGTACAGTAGGAAATGCCATGCTGTTTTATGAGCCATTCCAGATGTGTGAGAGGCTCTGAATTTTGTCAACATTTGGCCTGATGATGGTAGTGCCATCTTCTTGGAGTTTGGGATGTTCAGTTTCTCAGGGACTGCTGAGTCCTGGGGCTACCCATGTGTGTGTTTGTGTGTGTGTGTGTGTGTGTGTGTGTGTGTGTGTGTGTGTGTGTGTGTTTCTATGTGTGTGTATTTTTCCCTGATCATTCTCTACCCACTTCCTGGGTGCTTGTCTGCCTCTTCCTAACCTTGGATGGAGCCCTTCCTCAATAGCAACCTTGTCTTTAGTCCCCTATCATGGTCTACAATGAGTCCCAAATTGCCAGAGACCTGCATATTCCATCTTTTCCTTGGGACACAAGTCTGGCTGTCCATATCTTTGTCCTCATCCAGGGGATTTTGGGTCCTCACGGCTGGCTGGCATATGTTCTCTCCTGCCTCTGGGGGCCAGGGTGACTCATGCTCTGTCCTGTCTTTTTCTCAGCTGGGACCCTGGCTGCATTTCCCACTCCCAGCAGGCTGGCAGTGGTGTGGGGGAAGGGTGGTTGCCAGTGGCTCTGGCCAACTCGACCTTGATAGCAGACTGAAGGCTCCCCAAACAAGGATAATATGGGGCTACATGAGAGGTGAGGCCAAGGTGGCTTGGATGTATTGTTCGATGTCTAGGAAATGTCAACATACCTTATTGTAGGCAAATATATCTTCTGGCAACAGCTGGGCCTCTCAGGTACTTCTAGACAATTCTGGATTCCCAGAATACAGAGGCATATAATTTAGATTCCAGGACCAGGGAATTGGGGGATGAGAGACTGGTATAGCCAGTACCTCAATGTTCTGGGGCATTAGTTTTGCCCTGGATGAGCTGAGCTACAATTGGAGGGCAGTCCTGAGTCATAGTCACAGTAAACTCTCAAGCCAGATCAAGTGGTTTCTCCCTAAGTCCTTCTTGGGCTGAGGGGTTTGGGCCATGGCAGTAAGTTCTATGGAACCTGCCCCTCGATCTCAACATGGGGCTACAGGATCAAGTGAAGGACACTAGGGTTGCTCTTTGGTAGTCAGCCCATGATTCCAGACCTTCATCTGCTCCTCTTCCCCAAGCACTGATAAGGAAAGCAGGGCAATGAGCCCTCGGACTCCTAGGATAGTGACTGCTACAAGCAGCAGCCAGTTGGCTGTGCATTCCTGAGCCTACAAAACTTTCATGATCACAACTCAACACCTGCCCAAGGTCTGAGTGATAAATTAGCACTCTTGTGATACTCATGTGATTGGCATTATCTGGTGTGACATCTTACAGCTCCTGCCCCTCCTGGCCCAGAACTGTGGTCTGAGATAGTGATTTACTGCTCTCATCCACATTGCACCCATGACAGATGCCATTCTGATGATCTTCATGCCCCACGGCTGGATACTTCTCTGCTACTGTGTCATGCTCTGTAGGCAATGTCCTCCAAACAGGCTGCTATCAAGACTTGTAGGACACTTAGACATTAGGAGACCCTCAGGAACCCACTGGAAAGAACTCTGCCTAGAGCTACAGAGTAAGGTCTAAGCAAGCCAGGTGTTGTTCATGGGGCTTGAACTTTGGGCCTGGGTGCTGTCCCCCAGCTCTTCACCTTACCACTTGAGCCACAGAGCAACTTCGGGTTTTCTGTAGGTTCCTTGGATATCTGAGTCTCCCAGACTTTCCTGCCTGGGCTGGCTTTGAAACGTGATCCTCACATCTCAGCCTCCTGAGGAGCTAGGAGGACAGGCTGAGCCACCTGTGCCTGGTGATCTGGCCTTACACCACAGTGGACTAGGAGCTCCTGAAAGCTTTTCTTTAATTTTCCTGTGCTAGTATTGGGGTTTGAACTCAGGGTCTTGGCTCTGGTCTCTTTTTTCCTTCAAGGTTACCACTTTACCATTTGTGCCACATCTCTATTTCTGGATTTTGGTAGTTAATCGGCAAGAAGAGTCTCATTAACTTTCCTCTCCAGAGCTGGCATGACCCTCGATCTTTATCTCAGTCTCCTGAGTAGTTAGGATTTACAGGGGTTGAGCCACTGGTGGCATTGGGCTAGAAGCTTTTCTAAAGCAAGAGTTCTTCCCTGCATTTGCCCTGACTCCTCCATGCAAAGGAGGCCTGAGGGTCAGGAGCTGGGAAAACAGGTTTCCAACCACAGGAAATGGCTTTGGGTCCCTGGCGAAAAGCCAAGCTAAGCTTCCCCCTGGGCACCATTCTAGGACCCCATCTTCTGCCCTATGACTCAAGTCAACGTTGACCCAGCCTTGAATTTCCTGCCAGACATTTCTGAAGCCATAAAACCTTCATACCACTCACACCACCTGATCTACAGCACATCTCAGGATCTTTGCCCATGCTATACCTTCTGCCTGAGGCTCTCTGTCTTGTACCCACATATTAGAACTACTGTGGAATTTTGGCACTAGCTATATCACTTCCTGGAGCAAATCTTTCCTTCCCTTCTCCATCTTTTTTTTTTTAATATTGAGTTGCTAGAGATGGAACTTGTGCAGGCTGACTGGCAAATGCTCTATATTGGTGTGTGTGTGTTTGTTTGTGTGTGTGTGTGTGTTTGTGTTTGCGTGTGTGTGTGTGTGTGTGTGTGTGTGCCAGTCCTGGGGTTTGAATTCAGGGCCTGGATGCTATCCTATCCTTGAGGTTTTGTGCTCCATGCTAGCACTCTTCTACTTGAACCACAGCTCTACTTCTGGCTTTTGGGGTGTTTAATTGGAGAAAAGTGTCTCATATTGACTTTCCTGCTTGCAGTTGGAATCTTCGGATCTCATCCTCCTGAGTAGATTACAGGGGTGAGCCTCCAGAAGTTCCAGAATAATATATCTCACCAGGCTCAATTTTTTTGCCAGACTTGGGCTTGAACTCAAAGCTCATACTTGGGATGGACATTAAATATGTGAAGACTGGGACAAATGCTTCCATTCAATTATGTATCATGTTTCAACACTTAATAAAACGTTAATTAAAATGGGTCAATGCCCTAAATTATTATGTATAATTTTATAATAGATGTGCAAAATATAATATTATGTGTATAATAATACTAAATACCATAATGAATAAATGAATCAAAGAAAATACAATATAAAATCAATAATAAAATTCATAATATGAAATTAACATGCATATATATGTATATATCATGTATTACACATGTATAGAAATATTTCTTCCATTGCAGGACCTTCATTCAGGCCCTGAGAACACTAGCCTGAATTTCTTTTCCTCAAGGACAGTGAGCTTCGCATTCACCCATGTTGCAAAAGAGTTACCTGGATGGTGAGCTCAAAAACTAGCAAAGGCAGAAATACTGACCCTAGTTCCAAGAGAGTAACTTAATTTTTTTGATGGAAGCAGTTATGTTTATTCAGTTCCATACTGGACATTTAAAAAAAGCAGTGTAGAGTTTTGTACAGCTATTCAAACGTCCTTCCCTTATCTCCAAAGTGCTTCTCTGAAAACCACATTGTTTCTCTTTTTTGTGTATATTTTTTATTGTAAAAATGCTCTACAGAGGGGTTAGAGTTCCAGGAGCAAGGTAATGAGTACATTTCTTATTGAGCATTGTTTATTCCTCCTGTGTTTTTCCCCTACCATCCCTTCCCTCACATCTCCACAATTACCTCCCCCTGCCGAGGTCAGTGACTTAGTTTTTCATTTTTGGTTGGCACGGGGTTTGAACTCAAGTAATGGCAACTCTTCGCTCACATTGCTACAGATTTACCAAGACCCTGAGTTAAAATCGCAGGCTAGAAAAGAAAACTGGCAGAAATTCCAAACCAGAGAGCTTTATTTTTTTAATTTAGTGAAATAATTAATTTATATATAAATTGGTTTTTTTTGACCAAGCATGGGGTTTGAACTATTTAGTGGAAATTCTACTTCAGGTTGGATCTCCCTTTGCTGGTGTGCAGTCTCTGTTTCCATAGCCCATCCTGGGATCCTGGGCCCAAAGGTCTTTCAGGAAGAAAAAATCATTGGAAAACACAAAAAGTGGTGACCTGCAGAGAGCTGGGGTTTTACGATTTTTTTCTTTGGACAGTGACCATCCTGTGTCTGAATGACAAAGCTGCAATATGGACTTGAGCTGCCATTGCTTGTGGCTGGTGGGCTATCAGTGAAGCCATAGTCTAATTTTTCAACATAGGCCCTGGGTTCAAATCGCATTCCTGACATCAATCACAGGAGAATACAAGGGACTCATTCCTATTCCTATTCATAGGAATACTGATTGAAAGAGTATTTTATACATCGATCTACACTAAAATTCGATGCAATAATCCTAGAATGCTGATTGAGCATAATTAATAGTTTATTAAGCATGAAAAGAATAATATTTCTTCAATTGGGGTATAATAAATACCTAAGAGTTGGTAGGAACATAGTAGGTGTTATTCTATCATAGATGACTATGGAACTCTTTACATATATATATATATATATATATATGTATATATGTATATATGTATATATGTATATTTGTATACCTCTGTATACCTCTGTCTGCCTATCCATGTATCACTGTTTTGGCCAAACCTGGGGGTCGATCTCAGTGTCTGGGGATCACCTGACATCTTCATTGGCTAGAGGCTGCCATGCTCAAACTCACCCAATCATGAATTGGGCCTGCTAGGCACTAAGTTCAGATCCTGGTACTGCCAGGCATGATGGAGAACACATCTTACATCTGGATGGTATGTGACAGGATGTAAACAATGTAATAAATGGTATAGGTGTCATCAGAGTCAATAAAATAAATTCTAAATAAATGAATGAAACAAGAAATAAAATAAATAACCACACCAAACACAATATAGACTGAACATCTGTATGGAAATATAAATCCTATCTTTAAAATATATATAAAGAGGGCTCGGATGGTGGCTCAATGGTAAGGCGCTTGCCTTGCATGGATGAGGTCCTGGGCTCGATTCTTCAGCACCACATAAGCAGAGAAAAAAAGCCAGCAGTGGCGCCGTGGCTCAAGTGATACAGCGCTAGCCTTGAGGTGTAGAGCTGAAGGTCAGTGCCCAGGCCGAGAGTTCAGGCCCATGAATGGACTAAAATATGTATATATATACATAAGGAGTATCTTTTCCAGGCCTGAGGCTTGAATTCAGCCCCTCTATGGAGAAGAAATGGCAGCAGATCCTGAGATACTCATTTCTGGACCTGGGATGAGTCATGGAATGTGATTGATCTCATCCTTGAATGAGTAGTTTGTGCATGATGCAAGTAGGAAATGATAGGCACCACTCATGGGGTATCGATTATTTGTAAAGAACAGTTGATGAAGCATGACAATAATCATCACAGTATGAAATGGAGGCATCAGGAAATATCCAAGAATCGGGAGTCACGCAGATTGGATTCCAACACAGGTTACCATCTCTCCTACTCTATTTTAATGTGTACTTATTTCCATATTACCTTCACCTTATGAATGGATGACTGTTGTGCTCCCCGCTGTCCCCTCGGGGGCGGAGGCTCAATCGCAGGTCCTTGGAACGGCCTAGCTCCTTCGTGGCTCAAAGGCTGGTGTGCTCATATGACCCCATTCACCGCTTGGTCCTGCTAGGTCCAGAATTCAGATTCCCCACCCTGCCAAAAAATTCATCTTGATGTCAGAAGTCAATCGTTGCACCTGTTTTCTGTCCTGTGCAAGTCCTGGATCTCAGTTAGGTCGGAGAAAGCATAGGCCACCCTGTGGCCATGGGAATAAGTTGTTATCCATGTCAGCCCAGTTATTCCTGTCATCATATACTCAGGAAAATACACAATACACCCATGAATAACATACAAAATAAAGAGAATAACTACACTCAATGCACGATGCAGTCCACACACGGATGTGAATATACATCCCATGTTTCAATGATCATTGAGGACTATTTTGGCTTCCCTGGGGCTCGATCTCAGTTCCTGGGAAAGGCCCAGTACCTTAGTGGCTCACAGTCTGGTGTCATCACATGGACCCATTGGGCAGTTGGGCCTCCTAGGCCCAAAGTTCGAATCCCAGCACTGCCAAAAATTCACCTGATGTGAGAAGCCATTCGTTGCACCTGTTTTCCTGTACTGTGCAAGTTCTGGGGCTCAGCCAGGAAGGAGAATGTATATGCAACTCTATACTCATGGGAGTAGGTTGTCATCCAGTTCACCGCAGTTATATTTGTCATCCTATACTCAAGGAAATACAAAATACATCAATGAATAACACACAAAACAAAGAGAATGACTACACCAAACGCAAGATGCCACCCACCCATGTTTGGAAATATAGATCCTCTATTTAATTATGAATTTATGACTATATTGGCCCCCACCAGGGCTCCATCTCAGGTCCCAGGAATGGCTTAGTTCCTTAGTGGCTCAAAGCCTGGTGAGCTCACCATGACACATTCACCAATTGGGCCTGCTAGGCTTTGAGTTCAAATTCCTGCACTACCAAAAGATTCATTCTGATGTGAGAAGCCTAATGTGGCACAGGTTTTCCTGTCCTGTGAATGTCCTGGGTCTCATTGAGGATGGAGAATGCTATACAGGCAACTCTTAGCCATGGGAATAGGTTGTCATCCATGTCAGCACAGTTATATCTGTCACCACATATGCAATAAAATACAAAATACATCCTTGAAAAAGACACAAAATAGAAAGAATAACTACACTGAATGCAAGATGCATACCACACCTGCAGTTAAAGAGAAAGCCTATGTTTTAAAAAGGTGGGCTTGTTATTTTGTCCAGTGCTGGGGCTTCAAATCAGGCCCTGCACCAGACCTGACATTCTACTCTTCAAAGATGGTGAGCTTCCCCTTCTCCCACAGTGCAACAGAGTTACCCAGACTTGAGCTAAAATCCCAGCAGTGACAAAAGATTCATCCTGATGTCAGAAGCCAGTCGTTATGCCTTTTATCCTCTCCTTTGAAAGTCCTGCGTCACAAATATGATGGAGAATATGATAGACAACCCTGTAACTATCAGAACAGGTTATCATCTATGTCAGCACAGTTATACTTGACACCATATTTATTAAAATACACAATACCTCCATGAATTAGAGACAAAAAAAGGAGAATAATTGCACTGAACACAAGATGCTGTCCAAACATGTATGTCAACATATGTTTAAATTATGAATTTATGACTATAGTGGACCACCCTGGGGATAAATGTCAGATTCTGGGAATGGCCATACTCCTTAGTTGCTCACAGGTTCAGATGATCACCTTGACTGATTGGCTGAGTCCTGAGGAAGAGACTTGAGGTGACTTTGGAGTATAGTAGAAAATTGATGCTCCCACCCCACCTGACCCCTCCCCTCCCTTCACGCAGTGCCAGGTTTCAAACCTCAATCAATGTCTAGCTGCCAGCCGGCCTAAATCCCAGACCTGGTCCCTGCCCCTAGTCTTCTGCTCTGGGCCCATGTGTCCGCGATGCTGCCACCATCGCTGCTGCCCCAATTGGAGCAGTTGCGAACAGCTTCTCCCAGCAGCACAGGTGAGTGGCTGCCCCAACACCAACCTACCTTGGGTCAAACACCCCTCTGGAGGCACCATGACCCCTTTGGGTGTTTCCTCTCCCTGGCTCTGATGAGCCACCTTTCTGTCTTGAGCATTTCTGAGATAGAAACTAAATATGATCAGGCTGGGCTGGATCACGGTCCTCCTGTGAAAGATATGCTCCACCAGGCCTGGTCCTCTCTAATTGGGATGATAGACATGTGGTGTCATGCTCAGTCATAGGTGTAGATGGATTATCCCAAACTCAGTCCACAGCAACAGATTCTTGACCACACGTGATGCTCTTTGTAGGGCCTCAATCATTGGACCTGTCTCCTCACAGGACAGTTGTGAGGCAACAAGGGATTTATACAGAGAGATCTCTGTGGAATGGCTAGGCAGAGAGGGAGCAACCTTTAGATAAGGTTTTGGCAATTCTGTGAGCATATGACAGGAAGATACCAGAAAGGGCTCAGGTGGGGCTTGTTATTAATAGTGCAACAGGTGTGGGATTATGAACCGAAACATGGCTCTTTCATTATTACCCTATCCCAATGAGGAAGGGGATATTTCACTTTGTTCAATTTTGCAGCTGGGGAAACCGAGGCACAGAGAAGCCAGGTGACCTACTTATGACCTCAAATTCACAGGAAGCTCGGCCTGACTTCTCTACCATGCTCCCTAGGACAATGGGTGCTGTTCAGTCCACTTCTTGTGGTGAGAAGTCCACTTCTTTTCAGTCGTTTGAAATCTAGGTTTGGGCACTGTTCCCGAGCTCCTCAGCTCAACGCTAGCGCTCTATCACTTGAGATCACAGTGCCACTTCCAGTTTTCTGGTGGTTCTTTGGAGATAAGATTCTCACAGACGTTCCTGCCTGGGCTGTCTATGAACCATGATCCTCATATCTCAGCCTCCTGTGTAGTTAGGATTAGAGTTTTATGCCACTGGCACCCGATTTAAGTGTAATTCTGATTTCTCTCTCTCTCTTTCTCTCAGGAACTGGTTGAATGGGTGCTGTAGGAGGTGGCACAACGTCCCCAGGTGGCTGGAACCCAAGATGGCTCACTCATTCTGGAGGTAGGCTGTGGGTCAGGAGCTGTCTCATTCAGCGTGTTGATCTCCATGAGGTAAACCCTCTGTGCCATTGAGAGACTGTGAGGGTTATTCATTGTCCATCTTGCCTTACTGGACTTATTTTATTGTATTCTTTTCTACATTATTTTCTATCACCTGGACAATACTATGGTACATAGTTACTGAATGAAAATGTGATGTCAACTTAAGAAAGTCATTCAGGGCTCTGGGAATGTGGCTTCATGATACGGTGATTGCCTAGCATGCATGAAACCATGAGTTCAATTCCTCAGTACCACATAAACAGAAAAACATTGGAAGTGGTGCTATGCCTCAAGTGGTACAGTGATAGCCTTGAGCAAAAAAAAACAAAAAAAAATCCCAAAGCAAAACCAAACCAAAAAACATTTAATTAGTAAATGCAAACTAAAGAACCCATACTTGGAATATATTATTGCTCATGCCTACTGACACCTGACAATAGTCCCTAATTCATGAACTTTACTTATATTAGGATATTGTGTTGAAAAAAAAGTTTTGTTCATTAGGTCACAGCAATTAATGTCTTGAATATACTTAGATGTCAGGTGAAGATTAATTCTGGAAATTCAAAGATTCCAGGTTTTTGAATTGTCACTGCTAATCACAATGAGAAGTGTAGTCTAAGTGAGATTTGGAAATATTTTTGGTCATTCATTTCACCAAAACAGCAGAGGCAAATTATCAGTTGTGAAAGAAGAGAAGGAATAATTCCAGAGTTAAGTAATAAGTGGTAATAAGTAAGGTATACCAGAAACTGTTTTAGAGAACCATTTTTGGATATTGAACAAATAGTTATCAACTAGCCTTATTCCTCATTACCTTTAACATTCTAAATCTCTTACGCTACCTCTTAATAAATGTATCTCCTTCTGTGCTATTTTTTCTTACTTTATCTTCTTCGCTTTCTAAAAATCTTAGTCTTTCTATGTTTCTCTATGAACATTTCCTGATACTAAATACCTACACAGACGGAAGAGAATGATCATTTAAGGGTCCCATAACTGATGAGTTATTAATGAAACCACATGGACAAGGAGGACATATTTATTGTTACCTCAAATTTTCTGAAAAGCTGCAATGCCATCATTTGATTCAAATTTCCATTATTTGTTTACATAGTGTCATTCAGCACACATAAACGCAAATATGAGCTGGTCGTTGGTGGTTTATGCCTGTAATCCTAGCTATTCAGGAATCCTGAGGATTGCGGTTCAAAGATAGCCTGGTCAAGAATGTCCATGAGACACTTATCTTCAATTAACCACCAGAAACCCAGAAGTGGTGCTGTAGCTTAAGCGGTAGAGTGCTCAACTTGAGCTGAAGAGGTGAGGGAGTGCACCCAGGATCAGAGTTCAAGCCCCACAACAAACAAAAAGTGCAAATATTACCTTAAGTTTCCCCAAAAGGAAGAACAAGATCAATAATCTTCTCAAGCAGAAAAAGGTAATTTCAAAATGATTCAGTGCACCTACATTTGCTGAATTATTTACGTTATGGCTTCTTTGCTAGACATATTCTCTTCCTTTAAAAATTGTCAAATATTAGCTTTACAATAAAATTCATCTAATATTTCTTGTTTCAAAAGAGAAGTCTATACAGTTGATGTCACTTAGCTTTCTTACTATCTTAATTCAAACCCAAACCAGGCAGAAGAGTTTGTCAAACTCTTATTGCAAATTGAACACCAAAAAACCAGAAGTGGGGTTTTGGCTCAAGCAGTAGTGTACTAGCTTTGGGGGCAGGTGGGCAGGAAAGACAACTGTTCACGGGCAAGATCCAGCCTCTGGATTCAAGACCCAGAACCAGCACAAACTAAGGAACAAGCAAACAAAAATCCCAGATATTTCTTTGGGACCCTCCTTAAAGGAGTACTGGTCAGAGAAGATGCTCCTTTTGCTGATCAAACTCACTGGATCCTGCTTTTTTGGAATCCTTATTGCTCTGGAGAACTCAGGACCAGACCAAAGGAACTGATAACTGACTCCTGCATCAAGAGAATCATCTCAGGATTGAAATATCCATCCATAAGGCACTTTAAAACCTCCATGTCTTTGTTCCTTTGCTGGAGAACACTTTTAAAACAATGTTTTTTTTTCTTTTGTTCTATGCTGGCCTTCAAATGGTACATTATTTCTTTTTGTAACACATGAACTAGAAGTTTACAGAAAAATATTATATGAGTAAAGAACACACTCAAAAAAGCCAGGGACAGAGTTTCCTTCAAGCCTTGGGATACTTTTCTTGTACAGTAAAAAGGAAAGCACAAGGTAACTTGAACTTTGTTATTCCTCTATGTTCCATTCCTATCCTGGGGTCAGTTTCCAAATCCAGTAACAGTTACTTCCAGTAACAATCGATGGTGGTGCTTGAGGTATAATGAATGTTTTCTGGCTTCACTGAAATAACACTAGAACACCTATGGACTCAGAGACAACTTAGTAAAAGGAAAATATGAAATTTATATTGCTTATACATACATTATACATGAGTACATTGAGATCAAATTTTGTAAGTTCTCTGTAAATAAAGGTGAATTTTAAATGGGAAGGTTTTCAGAACATTCTTTTTGTGAGTGTATGTGCTGTTCATTGTTTCCCAAGTGTACATGAGCTAACAGTAAGGAAACAATAGCAATAATAGGAGAAAGAGAAGTTCTGTGTTTAAGTATAAGGGTTCAATACAATATAGAAGACTACAAATAAGGCAACATTGAAACAATAAAGCCAAGTCCAGTATGTAGATTTATCGGAGTGTTATACAGAAAGCAAGACTCCTACATGGAACATGAAGTATGAGGCCAACCCCATTGTAAATCATGTTTGGTAATCATGCAACTTTGTAGAAAGTAGAATGGAAGAATGATTATGTTTTCAATGCAAGTCAAATATAACAACATGGAATTAACTGGAAAAAATGTCCATCTTGTGAGAGCAGGGATTATGCTAGCAATGAACTGGTGGCTAAGATCACATTTCTTTTTTTCTTTACACACATGCACACACACATATATTTGTTGGCGGTGGTCTTGGCACTTGAACTGTGGGTCTGCGAGCTGTCTCTCTTCTATTCAGTTCAAGGCTAATGCTCTACAACTTGATCCACAGTGCCATTTCCAGTTTTCTTTCAGTTAATTTGAGAAAAGAGGCTCTGGGACTATCCTACCTGGGCTGGCTTTGAACCTCAATCCTCATATCTCAACATTACCCACCTTACGATCACATTCCTAACAGTGTACACTCAGGGTATGTAATGTGTGGGTTCAACTATCTTTATAAGAATTCTTGAGTTAGGGGCTGGGAAGGTGGCTCAGTGGTAGAGCTCTTGCCTTGACTGCATGAGGCCCTGGGTTCAATTCCTCAGCACCACTTAAGCAAAAAAGAAAAATGCTGAAATTGGCAATGTGACTCAAGTGGTAGAGGGCTAGCCGTGATCTGAAGAGCTGAGGAACAGAGCCCAGGCCCAGAGTTCAGGCCCCATGACTGGACCTCCCACCAAAACAAACAAAAATAATTCTTGAGTTAAAAATCTGGGCTACAGCTTAGACATTACCCTCAAAAAATGTTTGTAGTTTAAAATTTGATAGTCCTGGAGAAATAAAACCTAAGAATGTAAAGGAGTCTTGGAAGTTCAGTTTGCATCCAGCCAGGGCAGAACACTCTTTGCAACTGTATATAAAATTAAGCAGTCAAAAGCTGGATTGGAAGAATGGCTCAGGTGATGGAATACCAGTCATGAGCTGAATAAGAGCTTGAGGCTTTTGCATGCATACATGCAAGCATACACATAGACAAAGAAGCACTTATATATGCACACACAAATACACAAATGAAACAACTCTCAGAATGTGTAGAAAAGTTAGAAAACAATAAATGTATGTCCTGAACAAGACTAGAATCAAGTGATAATTTTTAATATTAGAAGTCCTCAAATGAACTTCCTTCAAAGAAGTTTGAGAATATTTCATTGGTAGGGATCAGAGATAGTAAGAGAGTCAATAATCATTATTAAAGGGATCAGATCCATGGTGGAATGAATCAGAGATCCCGCAGGTGCATCTGAAAATATTCATATCCTGTGTCAAATATTAGAACATCCTTGAAAATAGAAAACAGTCTAAGCAGTCACTCTGGTGTATAATATCACTGGAGAAGTTCAGAATTGGTAGTCTGTATCTAGATTAAATAAACCAAGAAACTATGGCAGGGCAATGTGATACAAGCTTAGAATTCTAGCACTGAGATTAAGACAGGAGATTAGATAATGGAATTACATAGTGATATGTTCCCTGGACCAGGTAATTTTGTCTTAATAAAACAAAACAAACAAGAAAGGAATACATAGTTGGACGTTTGGGCTAATTTTGTCATTATGTTTTGAGAAGTCAAATTTCCTGTTGAAATGCAACTCATACTTAATCCTCACTTGTGTTTTAAATTCTCTCTTCATTACAGAACATTCCTAGATGTTAAATGACTTATGATTCCCATCCAAAATTTGATAAATAAGTTATCATCATTCTGTTGTATCCCAAAGAAATGATGCAGGATTACAAAAGATTAGGCCTGGAAAAATAGCAAAGTTCGTCTAATATAGGATTTTGAAGATCTGGCTAAATTAGAATTTAGATTTAAAATAATTTGTTTTTGCTTGAAATTTTATATTCTATAGGATTCTACGAAATTCTTTTTAAGTAGAGAGTTAATGACAAATTCACAAATGATTTTGCATTCTATTTCCCTAGAATATTCTTTCAAGAGAGTTATAATTAGAACTTAATGTGAATGTTGTAGACAGAGTTGCCAAAAAATTGATGATATTAATTTATAAATTGAGAATAAGAGCAATTTTTGGAATCTTTGGTATAACATGGTATGAAGAGAATAATCGTGTGACATCTTCTTTCTTCTACCTGTATGTAACACAGGAAGCAATTTCCTTAATTATTTGCTACTGTATACACTGAGAAAAATGTTAGGTTTGGATTTGTTTTTGTTTTATTGGTTTGTCCTAGGGCTTGAACTCTGGGCCTGGACACTGTCTCTGAGCTTGTTTATGCTCAAGACTCGTGCCCTACCACTTCAACCTCAGTGCCACTTGCATCTGGCTTTTGCTGAGATGTTTATTAGAGATAAGAATCTAGGGAATCTTTCTGCCTGGGTGTGCTTTCAACTGTAATCTTCCAATCTTAGCATCCAGAATTTAGAAGATAGTTTAAAAAGTATAAATATAAATAATATTTACAAGTGTTCCGATCTCAAGAATCCCAGTGGCGGGGTGGGGGGTGGGATGATGCAACCCAGTTTATTATGGTATTCTTTCCAGAACATGTATGTCATCACATTAGTAGAGTTCTATTTTTTCACAATAGAGATAAGCTATTCATGATGTGAATGAAGGGAAGTTTGAGGTGCACCCTAAAAGTTGGAAACTGTTGGGCTAGGATGACTCTATATCATAAATATTGGGATTGATGGTCATAAAAAACTAGCTTATTGAGATAAACAATTGCTTACTCTTGAAGAATTAATTATTACCAATGCTACATAGTTTTATCCTCTACCAGAATGTGGTTTTTTTTCTGTTGAACCTCAATCTGTAACATCCCTTTGGAAAATGCATCTATTGCAGAATTACATAACATGCAAGCCGGTACTTTTTTGAATCTCTCAGGTATGGAATCTTCTGAATTTGAAAATGAGTAGTTACTAGTCATTGGAATGTTGAAGAACACATACATTCTGTCTTCTTAACAACTTATTTACTTCTAAAAGTTATAAATTTCCATAGAATTAAACTGTTTTCCCTTTTAGTATGAGAATGGACTATATTTATTCTTTTTTCAAAATATTGGTAAGTATATTGTGAAAATATTGTCTAGTCGGATAGCATTCAATTTGATGGTCCTCTGATTAAAAATGGATAATTAATTCAAATTAGACGCCAAACAGTATTGTTTTTTTGACTAATCTGTAGTCAACAAGAAAGTTTAAAAATGCCTTAGAATGTGTTCCTAACCACCAGTTTTATAAATGGCTTTGTACAGTGGTTTGTGATTACTTTATTTTACATGGGATAATATTTTCTACTACTATAAGTTTTGGCAAAAGAAGAAAACTAAAAATTTACTACTGTAGAGGAATATGATAGAAATAGAAGACAGTTTTATGTTTGTCAAATCTGATGAGTACCCATATTCAAGACTTAAAATCATATTTCTTACTATGCTAGACAGATAGGGAAAACATAAAACACCATATGATAAGGCAACAATTCATGACTTTTTAAAATGTACTTATTATGTGATTAAATTTACTTTATTAGCTAATATTTTGGTTTGAAATATGGGAGGCTGATCTAGTTAACAAATTTTCGAAGGCACCTACTGAAAAGCACAAATGGAGGAGGGTACTATTTCTACACATTAATGAATGGTTGAACCTGTTTGGCATTAGTGCAGAGTAAATAAATCAACTCTATTGTAACTTGCTCCTTACACATGAAAAACCTGTAACATCACTAAATATCATCTACTTGTAAAGTGTTATTTTGGCAAATGTGATTTTAAAAAGTTTATTTGAAAAGGAATATACTTTCAGGAGATTCAATGTAGGTTATCATTTGCTTGAGAATGACAACATTTTTATACTACAGAACCAAGTTTTACTGAAGTACCAGTGTTTTGAAGCACTAAGGATCTTCTCAATTAATGTTTTCCTGAATTATATTTGACCTCTATGTCAAGTATTCCTAGCATTGGTAGACAATTATGAATCTATCTTTCCAGGAACTATTTTTTGGCCTGATGATGTTGGACTGAAATCATTTATTAATCATTAGGAGAGGGGTATTACAAATAATCTTGTGACATTTGTGATCTTTTTCACTCATATTGGATGGTCATCTGAAAATTGAAAGTTTGAATTACTGTACTTTCACATTTTGTGATTTCATCTTGCATTTTAGGTTGCCTTGCATTTCCCAAATTGCTTACTGCTAATTCCTGCATTTCAAGGAATTGGGGCCCTGAAATATAGGAAATGAGAAATTGAGATGGGTCTTCAATTACTTTCTGCTGGCATGTTGCATGGGCCTAGGTGAGAACTCTTGCCCTAGTTATGTGATGATGCGGATAACTGGGACCTGGGATCCTAGGACCCATGGATCCTGTAGAAGAATAATAGCTTTTATATATCATATCAATAAAATTTGAGTATAATCAGTAGGAATGCTTCAGAAATATGGAGAAAAACAGTTTGGGACAAGCGAGTTAAAACAATAAACATCAGCAGAGTAAAATCCCTTATAGATTAGAGGAAAACAACATTGTTTTTGTTTTTTTTTTTACCATGTGAATTCAGAAACCAAGAACACTTAGAAGGTATCACAAGTTTATACCGAAAACATTGCATTGATACTTTTTATATTCTAATATATATTCTAATCCTGATTATTTATATTCCAATCTATTTATTGGAATAAATATCAATTAATTTGTCAAATTATAATTAATTCTAGTAAAATTCACTGTGTGAAATATAAAATCAGCATATATAAATATAAAATATATAATTATATATAATATATGAAAATGTTTTGCATTGTTCTGTTGTGGTTATGGTATCAAAGGCAACTGTTTGAAAGTATTATTCCATTACCTCTACCTCAGTGTTTGGTAGAATTAGAACTAAAGCATTACCATTCGGAGATGTACAGCCTAGAGACAAGAAGAAACACTGTGATTAAAACATTACCAAATTAAGGCCTAATAACAAGAAGAAACATATGGACTTCTCCTGGCACTATGGAATATATTTGGTGATAGAAAATCAGTGGTGTAAGTTTCTGCCTGGTTGGATGGTAGACAGGCCAGGGCATTAGGGAATCATGCATATGAATAATTTTTCACCTTCTAGGCTTTAGCTACTTTTGAAATAGTAGGGTGTAATAAACAATTATATTTTGAAAAAAGACCTTCTAGTCTGAACATTTCTGTCTGAACTGTTCGTCTCTCTATGATCCCTTGTAACTAAGATTATTTTTGCTCCAGTAAGACAATCTATGCTATCAGGGTAAGATATTCTGGTTGGTCTGTTCCTACATGGAGCAAGGGTAAAGGGTCAGGGAGACATTTGTGCCAGTAAGCCTTTATTTGGGAAATTTTATGCTACTGAAGTTTAGAAGTAGCTCTTAAGTAAGGCTTACTTTGAATGCATTAGCTCCACAAAGCTCAATCAGTTGATAAACAAGTATTTGAAAAGCCATCACCTTTGGACCTAGCTATAAAGGCTTCAAAGTATGATCAAATTTCAAATGAAAAAGACTTAAAATAATCATTGACAAAAATTACAAATGTGAGCAATCGAAGAAAAAATATGTTTTTTCCACCATACACAGAATTTTACAGAAATAATATGAATAGAAATTTTGGGAACAATAAGGTTTCCTTGTTACAAATAGGCAACCAAGGATATATGCCTGTCTTAAGATTGCATTATTAACTATTTAAATTTACAGGATACTACATGCTTCAGCAGCACGTCTACCCAAATTACAATACAGAGTTTTACATGGTTCTTGTACAAGGATGATATGAAAATTTGTGAAGTATTCCATATTTTTCATTCTTCAGATGCAAGAAATTAAACAGTAATTTAAAAATTGAGTACAAATATACAAGTGTAATAATACATGTAATTAATAGAAATAAATGTTAGTTTGACATCAATGTATTCAATCTTCACCTTTTTAGAAAGGCCTTTACATAGCATAACTTTTATAAAACTTTGAAATATGATAACATTGTCATTTTATCCCAAAGAAATAAAATTCTATAAGGACCTAGGAATTAAAGGAATCTTAAACTGTTTCTATATGGAATGCAATCTGAAAGGTCACATTTATTAATTAATTTATTATTATTGTAAAACAATGTTGAATTCAAAGTATTGTATCTAGGAGAGAATGAAATAGATTATGGACATTATACAAACAGAATACTAAATATTTTAAAATACACTGTTTCAGAAAAGCACCAGAATTATCTTTAGTTTCTGTACTACTCATTTCAACAGATAACTTAAAATTATTTCTGATTAAAAAATCACAAAAATCATTATAGGTGTATAAAAACAACTCAAATATATTTTTATATCAAAGTCAGGCAGTTCACTTGGAAGAATACCATGGAATCCATGAATTTTTAAAGTAAGATATTGCTGCTGTATTGTAAAAATATTTTGTATGGACACCTAGGATGGACTGGCAATTTTGAAATTTAAGAAACTTACCCAAACCATTAGGATTTAGGAGAACAATTTCTACAGCCTTCTACAACTTCAAAGAGGTAGTGATACATAATTATTATTTTGGCAATATCAAATGCAGTTTCTTCCAAGTTGTGCTTCAGACCTGGTTTTATATAATGGTTCAACAGAAGGAGATCTAGCATAACTTTGCTATTTCTATTCTCAGCAGAAAGATGCAAGGGGCTCAAGAAGCCTTTAGTTTGGTCATTTGTATCAGCATCATGATGAAATAAAGAAGCCACTCTGGTATTATTCCATGTATAAGTACTGTGCAGGGTTGTCCAGACATTCACGATTATTGCATGAATATCTACCTTGAGCCACCAACTCATGGACAATATCTAAGTGCCCACTGTAGGCTTCTCGATGAAGAGGGGTATATTCATCGTTATCCCTAGCATTCACATGAGTGGCCTTTTTGGAAAGTAGTCTCTACACTGTAGTAAGGCGATTATTTTCGGCAGACCAAAGAAGAAATTTACATGAATCCTTCTCCATTTTTCTTTTGCAATTGATACCATTTCTTACTTTTTCATCTTGTTCCTCATCTTCATCAGAATTGCCTAGCCAGAGATTTTGAGTGCCAGTGAGAATGAGGTGTCCATGTATTTCTCCAATAGTTCACATTGGATGAACTGGTCAGAAAAATCCAGTAAATTTTCTGCATCTGTTTTTTTCACTATTATTTATTTTCTCCTTTTTAATTTTTACTATTCTAAATTATTCTAACTGGAGAGTAGGGAATTGGTAGAGAGCAGAGGAAAGATTTTCCTCCGTATTCAAAGGTACAGACTGAAAATGAGGACCAGTGGTGTCTTCATGTACAGCTTATTCTAGGAATGAGAAAATAGGAAATAATGCCTTCTATATAAATGAATTGGGAAATGGCAGAGCAGAAAGTGAAATGATGCAACCAAAAATATAAAAGCAAAATAAATTAGGATAATTATGGAACAATCATATTACCTATGAGAACCATGAAAGGGAGAGAGGAAGAGAGAGACAGATGTGAAATGATCTAGCTAACTACAAAATCCATCCCTCTGATCAATTTATAAAGAAAATAATTAAATTTTTTAAAAGAGATGGAAATAGAATTTAAGATCAGATGTCTCCATTGTTTTTAATTATATTTTTATTATCTTAAATACTTGGAAAATGGAATTTCCATTCAACAAATCAGTATTTTTTTAAGTATAATGGATCTTTATATAACTTTTCCACACCCTTCCAAACCTCACCCCACTTTAATTTTTTCTAGTTTCATACTATCTGCATTGAATATTATACCTTCACTCTCTTCCTCCATAACTCTCTTTATTCCTTCCTTTTGACTTCCCCTCACATCTTCCAAGTGATAGTTTCCTGATATATATTTTGTTGGATTAAAACTTCAATTTTATAAGAAATTACAGCTTTGAAATACTCCTCTGCAAATAGCACGCTTTGGTTAATATATTTGTGTAAACCTGTATAAAGTTCTAGCTTCCAAATATGAGACAAAACATGGGTCCTTTGTGCATCTGGCTTAGTTCACTTAGTGACTTAGTTCACTTAATATATTTTTAGATCTATCCATTTCGTTGCAAATAATGTAACAGTCTTCAGAATGGATGGGTGCAATCAATTGTGTATATGTGCCAAACTTTTTCTAACCATCACTCGGCCAAAGGGTATCTGGGTTGTTTCCGTAACTTGGCTATGGTGAATAATGCAGCAGTGAACATGGTTGTGAAAGTGATTTTATTGTAATCTTTTGGTAGAATTCATCACTACCTTTATGGGAGCAATCCTCTAGCCAGTTTTCCAGAATAAGAACATCCCTCCCTTCATCTTCATCACAATGTATTGCAAGTCCTCAAAAACACACTTCCCCCTACAGGTCTAAATAAGCTAAAACCACATTGTTCCCATATTTTTTCAATACATTATTTCATAATTGTACATATAATTTAGTGAGAACCATCTATGTACTTTCCTAATGTGGGAATGAGGGACATCACAGAGTAAAAGTAAGAAGTATGCAATTGAATTAGCTATTATCACATTTAATATAATTTTCAGCTCCAATTCATAGCCTCACATAATATTATTTTAATCTTTATTTGATTACTTCATCTAACCTGTAAATTATAACAGGTGAGTTAAAAGCAAAGGCAAAAATTGTGGTTTGATTTTGACACTCATGTGTGAGGTTGCACAACATGGGCAAACAGATGGATTGGAATTAATAGCTCTTATCTATTTTGTTAACGTACAGATAATTTTCCCAAACTGATTTTTGCAATTCGTATTCCATTCAACAACAAGAAACATGTGGTCATTTCCTTTGTTTTGCTCCTTATTAACTTTTGTCTCCATTTTATTTTATAATGGATGATTTCATAAACCTACTGTAGATACAAAAATATGTTAAGATATTTCTATCTGTATGCATTGTTATATACATACACACATATATTACACAGGTTATAATGATAATGAATAACTTCAGTAACTGTACAGTTTACTAAATTATTAAAACTATCGACGGCTCATGCCTGGCATCCTGGTTACTCGGGAGGCTGAGATCTGATGATCATGGTTTGAAGTCATCCTGGGCAGTAATGTCCAGGAGCCTCTTATCACCAAACAATCAATAGAAAATCAGAATTGGAACTGTGGCTCAAAGTAGTAGAGTGGTAGCCTTGAGAGAAAATTTTCAGGGACATCATCAAGGCTCTTAGTTCAAGAAGTACAAACTACCCAAATAAAATCTATTTAATTTACACCTATGTAAGTAAAGTATGTCCATCACCCAAATGTACAACCATGCTCATTTGCCAGGTAACTGTTTTTTCTGAAGTACCAGAAAATATTTTCACTTAAGTTGAAAGCATTGCACCATGGGTTCATTCTATCTCGCTCATGCATTTTCCACTCAAATATTCAAATCTTACAATTATTCCAATTATTTAAAATCATAGTTTTTTACTTTAATGCCCATAATATTAGAGTTTGAATTGAGTGTCTTGTGCCCCATAAGTGGGTGTTCTTACCACTTTGTCATGTCTCCAGCCCTAAATTATCTTGATTATTTTTCAGATACTTGTATATGATCTTGAGCTCAGTCCACATTATGTTATTCTTCCTGGAATTTAGAATATCAGGTGCATGGCATTGTGTACACATCTTTGTCCAGTCTGGGCTTTAACCTCTATCCTCACAAGAGTAGACTCCCATGTAGTCAGGATTTTCATAAGCTTGTCATACCTGATTTTTTTAAGTCTTTGCATTTCCTGCAGGTTCTTCAGTACTTAATTAATTTGTTTTCTTGGGTTGTTTTGTTTCATTTGAATGTATGTGTCGAGTTGTTCCTCACTTTTCCTTTTGTTTCTTTCAATCAAGTTCATTCCTAAAGTTCTGAGAAACCAATTCTTCTTTTTCACGATAGTCAAGGTGAACATGATTCATTCCAAAGCAATTTCAGTAATATTTAAACACCTTCATATCTATGAATGGTATATAAATGATAAGTGCTGCAAAGGGTCTTTTTATTTGCACAGCAGTCTTTGTCATACACAGACAGATCATGAAATATAAGAAGATATTAAAACTACAGATGCTAGCAAGGAGAAGAAAACCTATTATTAATTGTTTGAAAGAGGCTTCCCGTCTAGTGAAAGAAATACGTTGCTTGATGCAGGATTTCACAAAATTATATTGGTTGGACCAAGCTAAACAATCATCTAATTCTACAGAATTGAGGGAGATAAATCGAACTTCTGAATAATTTACATTTGGTTCAAATAAAAGCATGCTTCCAAAAAGAGAGTTCACTTTAGAGAAACATGATGAGTTGTATGTAAGTAGGTGCTTAGCTGATTTTGTTAATTTGTAAACTAATACAGGGAAATAGATTACAACACCGTAAAAAAAGAACTTTGCATTGAAATACTCATTTGTGTGTGTGTGTGTGTGTGTGTGTGTACACATGCACGCGTATACATGCACGTGCATTTGCAAGTGCTCATTCATTCATTCATCATTCCTGAGGCTTGAAAGTGACTGGGCACTCTCCCTAATCTTCTGTGACCAAGGATAGTGGTTTACCACTAGAGCCATTGTTCCACTTCTGTTTTTTTTTTTTTTTTGGAGATAATCACATTTATTTTCATGATTGGACTGGCTTTGAATAGTGGTCTTCATATCTCAGCCTCCTGAGTAGCTAGCTAAGCTTATTCAGCCTCTAAGTAGCTAGTTAAAATTGGGCCTGTCCTTTATGTTTCACTGATCTTTTATTCTTGTCCTGAGGTTTTCACATGACTAAGTCATATATATGTGTAGTTGCTTTAAAAAAAAATAGTCTTACTGCGTGGCACCAGGGGCTCCCATCTGAACTCTTAATTATTGAGGAGGCTTGAGAACAGAACCCAGGCCAAAAGTTTAGTGGACTTCCTTCTCTATTTATTGCTGGGTGCATTGGATTATTTCCACCATCCTGCACTATCTACAGAATAAAATTGGAAGGACTACAGAATCCAGGCCAACCAAGGTAGGAATCTAGACAAGTTGGTGTGCAACTCTTATGCCATTGATAATGGGAAGGCTAAAAAGACAGATCAGGAGCATGTTCTTGTGGAAAGGGAACCCTTATCCTAAAATTAACCACTGATATGACACCAATTTAACAAAAATAATACCCCAAGTTGAACACAATTTCCAACAACCAAAATAGGTATAAACATTAACATCCAAAACTTAGTAGAATCTGCTCTTTGTTCTAATATCAGCTTCATCCCAGTTTCATATGATGTGACAGAATAGTTTCTTCATTAAACTTACTATATATTTTAAAAGACCTAGAAAATTCCTTCTCACTTATAAAGTGCAAACGAATGGCAAATTGCCTCATTTCTTACATATTTGATTACCACTATAAATTCATCTTTTGATTATTATTAATAGTAATATATTCTGATTTATTACTTTACTTTGTAACATTTTTAAACTTTTGGCTTCTCTGCTGAAGTTGAAGTATTTAAATAGTATCATCAAATTATATTACTTGGGTAATTAGGGAAGTTTTCTAAAAAGTTTTTAACCAATGGCTTCTAGTAATTCTGGTGGGGTTTTTTTGTTTTTGTTTTTTTTTGGGGGGGGGGGGTCCAGTCGTGGAACCTGAACTCTGGGACTTCGCCCTGTCCCTCAAGGCTAGCTCAAGGCTAGCATTTGACCACTTGAGCCACAGCGGCACTTCCAGCTTTTTTTCTGTTTATGTGATGCTGAGGAATCAAACCCAGGGCCTCAAGCATGCAAGGCAAGCACACAACCACTGAGCCAACTTCCTAGCTCCCTACGAATTCTTAATTGGTATATTGATTAGTTCATTTTTAATTTCAATTTAATTCTACTGTAAAGGTAATGTAGAGAGGGGATACAGTAACATAAATAAGATAATGAGTACATTTATGATGGAAGGAACATTGTTATCTCTTCCATTGAATTTTTGCACACTCAAAAAAAACTACTGATGTTTTTCCTGTCGCTATTGACCAATGGGTATATTTCTTTCTTTGTTCATGCATTTTTTATTAAAAAATTGATATACAAAGGGTTTACAGTTAATTAAGTCAACTAAAGAGAACACTTCATTTTATTTTCTAAATTTCAAATTTTGAACTTATTTTGTTTGGTTTCTTTAGGGTAATTCTTTTTTCAGAGTTGGAGGATTTGTTAATTTAGTTTTGTATAATATTAACACATGTAAATTATTCAGATATATATTTTGCTTTCAAAATAGTTAACATATGAATATGTAAAAATTATTTTCTTAAATTTTATATGGTTTGTGAATTTAAATAAATGTGTTTTCTTATAGTTCTAAACATATTTGTCCATGTAACAAATACTGTATTTTCAAGAAGCACATACTTTATTTAAAAAGGCTTTATTACCTGGTCACATTTTGGAAATATTTGTACGAGAATTAAAAAAAAATGTTTGAGCTAGGCATAGTGATTTGTGGTTTCCATTTTCTAACTATTGTGGGAAGTGTAAATAGGGTTTGTAATTCGGAGAGACTGAGAAACTATGAGACCTTATCATAAAATTTCCAGAGTGAAATGATTAGAGATATAGCCATCCCTAGCAAGATATAGAGCACCTGGTTATCATATTCTAAATCTTGAGTTAAAACACTAGTAACATCAATCTTTTGTCAAAATAAAAGGACACATATTTCAAAATGTTTATTACTTAAAACTTTTTTTTTTACAAATTTCTCATTTCTTTTATTTCTTAATTTTCAATTTACTTAATATATAAGAATCCACTCCCAAATTACTCAAGCTAATTCAAAACTTTGGCAAATTACCAGAGTATAAAATTAACCCCCCAAAATCAATGGCTTTTCTGTATCCCAACAATGAAAAAAGTGTGGCTGAAATTAGGAAAGCAACTCCATTTGTGATAGCCCCACAAAAACTAAAATACCTAGGAATTACCTTAACCAAAGAAGTGAAGGACCTCTATGATGAAAACTTTAAAAACTTGAAAAAGGAAATCAAAACAGAACTTAGAAAGTTGCAAAAACTTCCATGCTCCTGGATTGGAAAGATTAACATCGTGAAAATGGCAATACTTCCCAAAGTTATCTACAAATTCAATGTGATACGTATCAAAATTCCAACCTCATTCTTCAAGGAAATAGAAGAGGCAATCAAAAAATTCATATGGAACAATAAAAGACCCCTAATTACATAAACGCTCCGCAACGGAAAGAACACACCTGGAGGAATAACAATACCAAATTTCAAACACTACTATAAAGACATAGAAATAAAAACAGTTCTTTACTGGCACAAGAACAGACCTCAGGACCAATGGAATAGCATTGAAAACCTAGTAATGAAACTTCAGACCTATAGCCATCTAATCTTAAATAAGGGAGCTTATAAAATAGAATGGAAGAAAGAGAGCCTCTTCAGTAAATGTTGCTGGAAAAAATAGGTTAAGTACTTGTAGAAAACTAAAGCTAGATCCATATATATCACCTTGAACCAGAATCAACTCCAAATGGATCAAAGACATGGAGTCAAAGCAGACACTCTGAAAACATTACAGGATGGAATAGGAGAAACTCTAGGTCTCCTTGGCGCAGGCCAAAATTTTCTTAATAGAGACCCGGAAACACAACAAATCAAAGGAAGGTTGGACAAATGAGATTGCATGAAGTTGCAGAGCTTCTGCATGGCAAAGGAAGTAGCTAGCAAGATCAATAGAAAGCCCACGGATTGGGAGAAGATCTTCAATAGCCATAAAACGGACAAGGGTCTCATATCTAAAATATACTTGGAACTCAAAAAATTAAACCCCCAACAACAAATCCTCAAACAAATAACTGCCCAATAATGAAGTGGGCTAAAGACTTAAAGAGAAACTTCTCTGAAGAAGAAAGAATGATGGCCAATAGACACATGAAGAAATGCTCAACCTCCCTAGCCATAAAAGAAATGCAAATCAAAACAACACTGAGATACCACCTCACCCCAGTTAGAATGGCAGACATCAAGAACTCTAATAAGAACAGATGCTGGAGGGGATGTGGACAGAAGAGAACCTTACTTCATTGGTGGTGGGAGTGTAAACTTGTTCAACCACTTTGGAAATTAATATGGAGGTTCCTCAAAAGACTTCACATAGAGCTCCCCTATGACCCAGCAATCCCACTTTTGGGCATTTACCCAAATATTTACAAACAAGACCACACTAAAGCTACCAGCACAACTATTTTACTGTAGCATTATTTACCATTGCTAAGATATGAAACCAACGCAGTTGCCCCTCAGTACATGAATGGATCAAGAAAATGTGGTATATATAAACAACGAAATTCTATGCCTCCATCAGAAAGAATGATATTGCCCCATTTGTTAGGAAATGGAAAGACTTGGAAAAAATTATATTATGTGAAGTAAGCCAAGCCCAAAAAACATAGGTTCCATTGTTTCCCTTATTTGCAATATCTCATATATATATGAGTCAAGCAGAAAAGGTCAGGTAAGGTGATGTTAGGAAAATGAACCCTTAGATATGTATTTAATTACTTTTTCTCTCATGCATTGCTTTCTAACGCATTTATAAGATTATTTCTTTGTTTCTTTGTATGTCCCTCCCCCACAGTGTAACCCCTGCTTTCACTGTATTTGATGTCCGTATAATTTGTGTGTGTGTGTGGGGGGGGAAACAAGTGGTTTAAATAAGGATACAGGTGGACCCATTGCAACAATGAGAAGTACAAGTTGTCATGTCGAAAACGAACTTTACAACTTTGGTGCAGCTGGGCTGGGGGAGGCTGGGAAGGGATGTGAAGGTAAAACAAAGGAGGAAGCTACAATGCTTGATAAGAAATGTACTCATTATCTTGCCCATGAAATTGTAGCCCTTCTTTACAATATGTTCACAATAAAAATAAAAATTAAAAAAAAAAGAATCCAAGAATCTTGTGACTATTTTATTTCTACTAAACTTTTAAATAGTATGAGCAATATTATGATTTCATATTTTAAAATACTTTTACTATTTGTGGTAATTTCCTCTGTTTAATATGATAATAACAAATGTGTGTATGTGGTGTGTGTGTGTGTGTGTTTATTTGTTATTTTGTGTGTGTGCTTTGGGTGTACTTTGTAATGCTTGGGAGATCACACAATTGCTTCACATATGTTAGGCCAATGTTTTACCTCTGAGCTATACTATCTAGTTATAATACAAATTGTATTTTAAATTATGACTTTGATTTTTTTGGGGGGTCCGGTCATGGGGCCTGAACTCTGGGCCTGGGCACTGTCCCTCAGCTCTTCAGCTCAAGGCTAGCGCTCTACCACTTGAGCCACAGCGCCACTTCCGGCTTTTTTTCTTTTTACTTATGTGGTGCTGAGAATCGAACCCAGGGTCTCAGGCATGCAAGGCAAGTGCTCTACCACTGAGCCACCTTCCCATCCCCGAATTTCAAATTTTCATACCTAGTATGGTTTTTCAAAATTATGTATGATAAAATGTGATCCATCTTCTATCCACGTTAGCAATTGTTATTGTTATTCTTTCTCTTATTTATTTGGAAATTAATTAGATTCCTAGTACAGCTTCTTTACATTGTAACAGCTCTATACAATGCTTTATTTTCTATTTTATTTTTCCCATGTTATCTGACTTTCAGTCCAATCTATCAGGTGGATTAAAAAGAAACTAGATTCAGGACACTTTATTTTTCTCCTTCTCTTCTCTGAAGTCTTTCTGTTTTTTGAAACAATACCAATGACATACAGCTCCTCTGTGGTCCACCATTCTTCTCCCTCTCACTCTCTTCTGCAGTGAAGCTCAAGTAGTTATCATTCAGCTTTATTATGCTGTACTGCTATCTAAATCTTAACTCATTCCTAAATGAGACTGCATTGAGCAGTCTCTAAGACATTTTCTATATATAATATCAGGGGTTTGTATTTTCACAAGGTGTGAAATATGAATGACTATCAAATACTTAGTTATCTCTGTAGAACATTGGTCCACCTGCTCAATAATCTCATATGTAAATTCAAGGAATACAGGTCAGTCAGAGAAATCTTGTAAAATGGTGTAGCTTGAGCCTTCATACTAGTTTTGAATAGTATTACCATGTTTAGTAGTGAAGACAACATAGTTCTACTATAAGAACAGACACATAGAAGAAGGTAACAGATATTTCAAAAATAAATTCTTAGTTTTATGATCCACAGATTTTGAAAAGGATGCTATGACTTTATGAAATAAAAACAGAAACTTAAATGGTTGTATTGGCACTATTGCCTCTCTAGATTTAAAGAATGATCTTAGACTACTACCTCAATCCATTGTTTGTTTGTATGTCTGCTGGTCATGGGGTTTGAACTCTGGGCTTGGGCGCTGTCCATGTGCTCTTCAGCTCAAGGTGAGCACTCTACCACTTGAGCAACAGCAAAAACTTCCAGTTTTCTAGTGGTTTATTGGAGATAACAGTCTCATGGCCTTTCTTGCCAAGGCTGCCTTTAAACCACGATCCTCAGATCTCAGCCTCCTGAGTAGCTAGGATTACAGGAATGAGCCACCGGTACATGGCCTACCTCAAACCTTATAAAGAATGATTATCAAACTAAATGTGAATTGTAAAAACCTATAAAAATTAAATGTAAAAATTCATGACATTGATCAGTAAAGGTTTCTAAAAATTTGACATGGAAAACATTAGGGGCTAAAGAAAAGAAAGAAGTGGATTATATCAAGTGATAACGTTTCATAAATCAAGGGACAGTCTAACAGAAATGAAAACATATCCAACAGAGGGCACAGATTTGTTAATGCTACAATGTTAATGCTACAGTGATTCTGAAACTTTATTTTTCTATCTTCTAATTCTATATAAATTTTTTCCTGAATATTTCTTTAAATAACATATGTAATTTAATAGTCAATAGGAGGAACATATGAAATAAGCTCCTCTTTAGTGTCTAAGAAATAATAAAAAGAAAACTCACTATTATGACCATAATATAAAAAGAGGACCCAAAATATAGTAATGCATTTGTGGATAAATTGATATACTTCTCATAGTGATCGATATGTTTAATAATGCAATCATTTTAGCAAACAAGTTTTCAAGTCTTCAAAAGGTGAAAGAATTGTACAGGATCCAGGTATTACACTTCTATGAATGTATTAAACAGAAGTAAAAAACTTTTTTGGACAGAGAATGTAGTTAATTGACAGTGAACTTGAATAGTATGTGTGAGACCCTGGAAATGATCCCCAAAAACAAATTTTGAAAAGACACACTATAGAGAATGTATGCTGGGCAAATTCCAGTAACTGAATTTTATATCTATTTTAATGTCTGTTCTAAAATTTACAGCATTTCTATTTGAAGAAATGCAAGTTTGTGAAAATTAGGCTTTTAAAACCTATGAAGGTACAATTCACTTCCAAAACACTAAAAGGTATACAATAAAAGGAGATATTGTATTGTAAGTGAATTGCATGTCATTAAAAAAACTATTGTTAAAACTTCTTCACACAAACTGCAGAATTGCTAAAAAGATATTTTTGGTAAACTGCTGCATTTAAAACAAAGATGTGATTTCTGTTTATTTTGAGGGTATTTTGTCCGTTTGAGTTTATACAGAGATAACTCAATCCAAAAGTATATGTGATAAGTAATTTTTATTATTTTTATTTTTTTATTGTGAAAAAAACTGTACAGAGGGGTTACAATTACATGGGCAAGATAATGAGTACATTTCTTATCAAGCATTGTAGCCTCCTCCTTTGTTTGCCCTTCCCATCCCTTCCCATCCTCCCCTGCCGCCCCACCCAATCCTCCCCGCTACCCCCCCCCACTGTTGTAAAGTTCATTTTTCGACTTGTACTTCTCACTGTTGCAATGGGTTCATCTGTATCCCTATTTTTCCCCCACGGTTTCCCTTATTTGCAATATCTAGTATATGTCTGAGTCAAGCAGAAAAGGTCAGATAAGGTGATGTTAGGGAAATGAACCCTAAGATATGTATTCAAATGCATTTTTTGTTTCATGCGATTGTTTCTAACACATTTATAAGATTATTTCTTTGTTCCTTTGTATGTCCCTCCAACACATTATAACCCCTGCTTTCACTGTATTTGATGTCGGTATAATTTGTGGAGGGGAAGGGAAAAAATTTCTAAGTAATTGAGAAACTTTTCTGGAAGAAACTTTAGCAAATGACAGTAGACACAAATCTATGCATCTGCATTTTATGAAAGTCATATGTTACTTGTACAATCCAATTGCTTATCTCTACCTTGCTAGGAAAAACGTATTCTCAAGATAAGAGCCAAAAGCAATGAAAAGAACAAAATACACAATCATCTTGATTTATTGGTGAAAGTAACAAATGAAATAAAGCAATTCCACTTAAGGGAATCCAATATTACTGTATGTGAAGATGTTCCTGAATACCAATATCCATTAAATTTTTGGAATTTTAATTTCTACAAACATATGAAAACTAGAACAAGAAAACAAATATAGACTTAGAGTGAACCAACCTTGAAATCATTTTCTTAATTGTTTTGAAATCACAAAAGAATTGATACTCCTTTGCTTTGGAAATCATTTAAAAATATTTATCACTTATGATAAGTCAAATACCAAGCAAGAGTAATTTTATATAATCATTATAAATATCATTTTATTACTATTGTAAAATAGAATAAAAATAGAATAAAAAAACCACTCCCAGTATATGACCTACCTATCATTATTCTTAACTTCTAATCATTACCTAAATATCTTAAACAGTATAAATAGTCATGTCTTTAAAACAGACGTAAATATTCTATACTTTTTTACTTAACATTTTACAGAGGTATGTATTCATGTTTCTAAGAAATGTTCACAGCAGTTAAAAGATGCCTTTGTGAAATTAATGTGATAAAATTTGTTATTGGTGGTGTTGTTTGCAAGGCCTGGGAATTGTCCCTAAGCATTTTTATGCTCAAAGACAGCACTCCAGAAATTGAGGAAAAGAGCTAATTCCTGTTTTCAGTGGTTAATTGGAGATAAGAATTTAATAAGTACTTTTCTGTCTGGGCTGGTTTTGAAAAAATTCTAAGATCTCAGCACCCAGAATAGCTCGTATTATAAGGGTGAGTTACCAGCACTTGGTTTCATGAAGTATTTTTTTTTATTTTAATTATGTTTTAAGATGTTTGTTTCACTATGATGTATATCACTTTGCAAATAAATTTAGATATATGTATATATTTCTGATGACAAATAGTCTCTAAAATGTACTTTTTTACACATAACATATATATATATATATATATATATGACAGACACCCTCTAAAATTTTCATGTTACTATTCTTGACCTTTTTCATTTCAAAGATATACACTCTAGTTTTCTAAAAGTTTCCTAGAATAAAATAACTAATATTTCAATAGAAAGTAGAGTTCATTACTTTCAAGGGAATTTTAGATATACATATGATATTGTAGTAACATTTACAGTATATTACTTGAAAAGGTTCTGCCCAAACTCTTAAATATTTGTTTGTAGTTAAGGAGAGGGAGGAAGTTAATTCATACTGATTAGGAATTTTCAATGCTTCAAAGAAATCTATTCCATAATTTGTTATAAGCACATAGTGAAGCAACCTGATATGGTTTAGTTTTTTGTTTTGTTTATTTGTTCAAAATTTCAATATGGATGCATGCAGAGTGGTAACATTAAAATTATTAATCAAAAGACAAATAATAATAAAATCATAGACAAATATCCAACGTTCAATAATTAGCACTTATGATACTAATAATAATTTTGATGGAGAGGATGATGACGACAGTGTAGCCTGATAATGACGATGTTGTGATTGAAAAGGAATAAAAAAATCTTTAGATATCTATGAAGCTAAATTTCCCATATTGAATGCATAGTTATAAACAGAGTTGGATTACATATAATAACAATAACAAGAGGAAGGCTGGGAAGGTGGCTCAGAGGCAGAGTGCTGGCTTTGCCTACATGAGGCTCTGGGTTTGATTCCTCAGCACCACATAAGCAGAAAAAGTGGGAAGTGACACTGTGGCTCAAGTAGTAGAGTGCATTGAGCTGAAGAGCTGAGGGACAGTGCCAGGCCCAGAGTCCAGGCCCCATGACGAACCAAAAAGAAAAAAAAAAAAGAACCAGAATAACAAGAGGAGAGTTTGAATATCAAGAAATACAATCACATAAACAGGTAGAGACAGTAAAAACAGTAATGTTATTCCAGCGGTCTTTCTAATGTATACTCACTGTTCTTGGTGGTATTATTTTCTTATAAATAAAATCATTTATTTCCATATTTTGATGTACTAAGATGTAGGTTTCAACTTAGTGTGATTAGTTCAAATAACATTCTCATATAGATACTATTCAATAACCAATGTTTACCAATGATATATTAAGAACATGTTCTTCATTACAGCTGTAAATACATGATACAATTTACATAATACCACTTACATAACTGCAGTTACCATAAAAGGACACAAGCTACAGAGCCAGGAGTTAAAATTTATTTTTATTTCTGCATGAAACTATTTCTGACTTTATACCAACAAACTGAATTTGACTCTTTCCTTATTTGTAAGCTAAGGTAGAAAATGTAAGGACTGTTTACTTTCTTTTTCCTTGCTCTAGAATAAAACAAATATAGTCTTCAATATTTCTAGTAGATTACATCCATTTACAGATGAAAAATATAACACCAACAGTCAATGTTGTGAGTAAATAATGGTACTAGAATTTTTCTCTGAGTTCTTTACTCTGTGTGCTTACAAGGAGAGTCATTTGGTGAAGGAGAGGACCAATATGAAAATACTATGGGGAAAAATGCATACTTTGTAAACAGTTGTTTTAGGACTGAGTGACTGGTGATGAGTATTTGCAATAGGCTGGTGTCAGGGGCATAAAAAGGAGTACATAGAAATTACATTATGACAGAAACTGAAAAAATCTTGATCATTCATCTTATCTATGGATGGAGGTAGGGTAAGAAGAAATATAAAGTGTTTTCACATCTCTGTCTCCTAACTGTGTTAGTTACATTCTTGGTGATAAGGACTACAGGAGGAAAAGATGGATTTAGAGGAAAATAAACTCTCTGATAGTTCTAAGGTTTATGTTAAACAGATGCCAAGATAGGTCTGTTTGAACAACATCAAAATATCCACGAACATGAATATGAAATGTAATGATAAAATCAGGGTCATAATTAAAGGGAAGAAGAAAAGGAAAGTTCTGACGAAAGTGTGAACAATGTGAGTACCAGTGTGGACAAGATTGGAGGAAAGAGATAAATAAGGAAAGAAAAAGGTAATAAACACAGATTAACAGAAGAAAAGGAAGGAAAGAAATTTCAGTAAGGAAATCTACTATTTGGATTTGAAAAGTAAAAGGACATAGACTAGATCAATAAGAACAGTGTTTTGGTGAAAGTCATATTGATAAAATGTTGAGCTATGAATGTGAAGACATAAAATTCTGGACCAATAAATTCAACAGGTCCTGTTGATTCTAAATGTTGGGAACAAATGCTTTAATCCTGACCTTAGAAATATTATACAGATATAACTGTCATGAACTTTTCTTAGAGGTATTCTGTGAACATTTTTGAAAACTTTATTTAGCCAGGAGATTATAGATTGAACTAAAGCACAGACAAGCCTACTTTGTCCTACAGTTCCAATTAGTGACTCTTCTATCCATATCAGTTCGGGATTTTATTGAAATATATTTAGATATGTTTGGATATCTTATCAGCCTACTCATTATAAATGTAGGACAAGTAACACCAAGTATTAAGTTGAACATACAGCTTTACTGATGTGACTGAAGACTCCTCAAATTGATTCTTCTTTAAAATAGAAAATGCTTCAATAGCTATTGACACATCATAACTGCCAAATACTCTATTGAAATGTAATTCTTGTTAGGTATATCTCCATGCTGAAATAACCCTGTCTATCAACCTGACACAAATTCATATATGTAGGAAAGTGTTCTTATAAATTTCAAGCTTTTTTTGAATGGAAGAGTTCAGACATTACCCTCACCACTAGGATTAAATGCCTAAAAAATAAGACATTTTGCTTTAATGCCTTTCTTTCATTTTCTCATACACATTGCCAAGTTGTGAAGGTTTCTGTTGTAACAATAATACAATCATGACTTGTATTAACACAACATCTAGGATCTAATGTTAATTCGGATACTTAGTAATTAGCTCCAAATTTTGTGGATATTTTTATTTCTTTAGGGTAAACTAATGAGCTCCAGGAAAATTTCCCTAAGGAGCCTTTCAATTCTAATATCACTGTCTCAAAATGCTTTAAATTCTACATCCTCTAATGTGGGCATAGGATTATATTGTGGAACTTTTCTCCTCAGAGAGTAAGTATTACTCTATTGCTTAACATGGACAAAGTACTTTCATACATAGACTGGGCGTGTGCAAACAAGAAGTGGTAGTTGAACAATGTTCTTAGCAGTTTGTACAGATGAAATGGAAATAGAGCAACTATGAACTCAAAAGGAATGTGCAAAAAAGACAAAGGCACAAATAGAATGTGCCAAGAAAAACTGAAGTATAATTTCAAATAATGTGCTCAGGTGTGAGGGTGTGTTCAAAGTACAGCTTCAGACAATGTAGTTGGATGTCTTGGGGAAAAACGGCTTTAAACTATTCTGGGATAATTGTACAAATAGAAGCCCCTAACTCTGACTCTAAACAGCCACAACATCATCAACTTAGGGACTATTTTCCAAGTGCAAAAATGAGAAAAAGAGGGCTTATCACAGTTACTGTTCAAGTTGAAGCAATGGCAATCACATAACTTTTCTTAGAAGTATTCATTTATTTTGGAGCATTAGAGTAGGAAAAAGCCAAGTAAAAATTCTGCATGTACCTAAATTAAGTGGGACATATTATATTGGGATCTCTTTAATTTGGTAGTTATAGATTATATTTTTTGTACTGTAACTTGGGAAAATTTTCTGCTGTCAGTTATTTTCTTCTCTTACCCTTATTTTGCCCTTCCACTTACATGATTATTATGTAAAGAGACATAATTGAGGTTGCATTTCTAAATTATTCAAATTATCTGAACTAATTCATACTTCTGGCAGCCTCCTATATCTTTCTCAAGGGAAATATTTTGTCACTACCATTTTTATCCTATATGATATTGGATATCTTCCTGCCTAATTCAGTGCAAGATATGCACTCGACTCATTCAGATATCTCAACACTTGTACCACCATAAAATACTATCTTATTTTAAATCATGACATTAGTATATCTGCTGAGTTGCCATCTGTCATTTTGAATGGCCTTAAGTGATACTTACATGCAATCATGTTTTAAACCGATATACCACTCAGTAGATGAGGGAATTGAAAAAAGATGTGTTTTATATATGTACGGAGGAATTCTATGCTTCCAATTCATAAGGAAATGGAAAGAGCTGGAAAAATCCTACTAAGAAAAATAAGCAAGACACAAAAAAACAGATTCCATGGTTTCCCTCATTTGTAATAACTAGGAAGTATCTAGGATAGTCCTAGCAGATGAGTAGAATGGCTCAATAGCTATGTATAAATGACCACATAAAATGATGCTGAGCAAAATAAACTCCTAGATATGGAAAGAGAGGTTTTACTTTTTGGTTGTTGTTTTTAATGTACTATGTGATTTTTTTTTCTTTTGTGTTTTCCTCTATGGTTTGTCCACTGTTGTATTTGATTTCAGTATCCTGTGTATGGTATATACATTTATCTTCATTTGGCAAGGGAAACGGAGCAATAAAATGGCCCAACAAAGGACAAAAGGAAAACCAATGCAATAGCAACACTCACAAGACAACATGTTAGAAATTTACTTTACAACTTGTGAGGAGTATTGGGTTGAAGGAAAAGTGGGAGAAAAATAAGGGAGGGGGGAAAATTTTTGAGATGTTATATATTCACTACCTTACAATTACTGCAACCCCTTCTATATATCACCTTGACAATAAAATTAACTTAAAAATGAGCTGCATAATATATAATTTCACTGTATTGGTATAGTAAATATTATTCTCTGTGTATTATCTTTTATAAAAATGAACATTTTGCCTGCTAATTTGAATTACCTCTTTATTTATCGGAGGGACATCAACATGAATGTTATAAAACTATACATTATTGTCAGAATACACTTGCCATTATTTTTTTAAAAAACAGTATTTTAGTATTGTCTCATACTAAAACAGAAAATAGTTCAATTCTATGGAAACTCCTAACTTTGAAAACTCACTAATTGTTAAGAGGACAGAATATATCTTTTCCTCAACATTCCTATGACTACTAACTACTCATTTTCAAATCCTGAACATGCCATACAAGAGACATTCAAAACAGTTTGCATTTTAATTAATTCAGCAATAGATTCAGTTTCCAATGAGGAATTACATATTTAAAAGTCAATAGGAAAAATAGACATGTTCTGGTAGAGGATAACACTATGAAGTATCTATAATAATTGATTCCTTAAGAGTAAACATTTCTTCATCAGAGTAAGCTATTATTTCTATGACAATCAATCCCAAGTTTTTATCCCATAAAGTCATTCTAGCCCAACAATTTCCAGCTTGTAAGGTGCACCTTAAAATTCCCTAAATTCACATCATGACTACTTTATCACTATTGTGAAAAAATACTACACTACACTTATCCTAATGTGATGCCCTTCCTATTATGGCAAGAATACTACACTAAACTTTGCTACATCATTTTCACCGCAGTGGTATTCCTGAGATCAGAACACTTGCAAATATTATTTATTTTCATTTTATTTTATATTTATCATATATACATATATATTATCTATCATAGATATTCAGGAGATCTGTATATATTAATATTAAGATTTGAAGGTTATGGTTGAAAGCCCACCCAGGCAGGAAGGTTCTTTAGATTTTTACCTCCAATAAACTCATAAGGAAAAGCCAGACCCAAGAGGCACTGAGGTTCAAGTGGTAGAGCAGTAGCCTGGAGCAAAAACAGGCTCAGGGACAGTGCCCAAGCCCTGAGGTTAAGCCCTAGGACAAACCAAGCAACAAAAACAAAATAAAAAGAAACCTCAAACCTAGCATTTTTCTCATTGTTTACAGAGGTACATAAGTAATAAAATTTCTTCCTGTGTTATGTATAGGTAGAAAAAAAGATGTCACACAATTACTCTCTTCATACCACGTTACACCAAAGTCTCAAAAGATTGCTCCTTTTCTACATAAATCAATATAATCAATTTGTTGACAGTTTGTCTAGATTATTCACATTATCTTCTTACACATGAACTGTTGGAATTATCTATTAACTAATTCTTATTATACTTGCCTTGAAAGAATATTATATTTTTTTTTGTGAGGGTCCGGTTGTGGGGCCTGAAGTCTGGGCCTGGGCACTGTCCCTCAGCTCTTCAGCTCATGGCTAGTGCTCCACCACTTGAGCCACAGCGCCACTTCTGGCTTTTTTCTTTTTGCTTATGTGGTGCTGAGGAATCAAACCCAGGGCCTCAGACATGCAAGGCAAACGCTCAACCACTGAGCCACCTTCCCAGCTGAAAGAATATTCTAGTCAATTAGAATGCCAGACTAATTAGTGAATTTGTAAATTAAATCTTTTACTTGAAAAGAATTTTGTAGTATTCTATAGAATATTAAATCACAAACAAAAAATATCTATTTTGACTCTAAATTCTAATTTAGCCAGGTGTACAAAGTCCTACATTAAATGAACTTTCTTATTTCTTCAGGCTTAAACTTTTGTAATCTTTCATCATTTCTTGGGACTCTAACAGAATGATACTTACTTTTTCAAATTTTTGGTTGGGAATCATGAGCTCTCTTGCATCTAGAAATGTTCTGTAATTAAGACAACATTTAAAACACAACTGAGGATTATATATGAGTTGCATTTCAATAGGAAACTTGACTTCTCAAAGCATAATGACAAAATTAGCCCAAATTTCCAACTGTGTATTCCTTTCTGGTTTATTTTTTATTCCTTTCTTGTTTGGTTTTATTGAGACAAAATTATAGTCTTCAAGTTGGCCAAGGTTCTGATCAGCTCACATAACTTGGGAATGGAATACATGGGGTTCATTAAATACAAGATCATGTCATTTTCATATTTTTTTCTTTTTTGCTATTTTTAAATTTATTATTTTTTTATTGGGAAAAAATTGTACAGAGGGATTAAAATTTCCTGGGCAGGATAATGAGTACATTTCTTCTGAAGCGTTGTATCCTCCTACTTTGTTTCCCCTTCCATCCCTTCCCACCCTCCTCCCTTGTCCCCACCCAATCCTCCTCCCCACCACCAAAGTTGTAAAGTTCGTTTTCGATATAATGACTTGTATATCTCATTGTTGCAATGGGTCCACCTGTATCCCTATTTAAACTATTTGATTTTTTCCCTTCCCCTCCACAAATTATACTAACATCAAATACAGTGAAAGCAGGGGTTATGCCGTGGGGGAGGGAATACAAAGCAACAAAGAAATCATCTTATAAATGTGTTAGAAACAATCCCATGAAACAAAAAAAAAACATTTGAATACATGTCTTAGGGTTCATTTCCCTAATATCAACTTATCTGACCTATTCTGCTTGACTCAGACATATACTAGTTACTGTAAATAAGGGAGACTATGGGACCTATGTTTCTTTGGGCCTAGCTTACTTCACTTAATATAATTTTTTCCAAGTCTTTCCATTTCCTAACAAATGGGGCAATGTCATTCTTTCTGATGGAGCCATAGAATTCCATTGTGTATATTTACCACTTTTTCTTGATGCATTCATCTACTGAGGGGCATCTCGGTTGGTTCCATATCTTAGCTATGGTAAATAATGATGCAATAAACATAGTCGTGCTGGAAGCTTTAGTGTGGTCTTGTTTGTGAACATTTAGGGAAATGCCAAAAAGTGGAAATGCTGGGTCATAGTGGAGGTCTATGTGGAGTCTTTTGAGGAACCTCCATATTGCTTTCCAATGTCGTTGAAAAAGTTTACACTGCCACCGACAGTGCAGTAAGCTTTCCATCTGTCCACATCCCCTCCAGCATCTGTTATTAGAGTTCTTGATTATAGCCATTCTAGCTGACGTGAGGTGGTATTTCAATGCTGTTTTGATTTGCATTTCTTTCATGGTTTGAGAGTTTGAGCATTTCTTCATGTGTTTATTGGCCATCCTTCTTTCCTCTTCAGAGAAATTTCTCTTTAAGTCTTTAGGACACTTATGTATTGGGAAGTTGATTCTTTGAATATTTGTTGTTGGGGGATTTAATTTTTTAAGTTCCAGGTATATTTTAGATATGAGGCCCTTGTATGTTGTATGACTAGTGAAGATCTTCTTGCAATCCGTGAGCTTTCTAGTGATCTTGCAAGCCATGTCCTTTGCTGGGCAGAAGCTCTGCAATTGCATGCAATCCCATTTGTCCAAGCTTTTATTTTATTTTTTTTTGTGTTTCTGGGTCTCTATTAAGAAAATTTCGGCCTGTGCCAAGGAGACCTAGGGTTTCTCCTATTCCACTCTGTAATGTTTTCAGAGTGTCTGCTTTGACTCCGAGGTCTTTAATTCATTTGAGTTCATTTTGGTGCAGGGTGATAAGGATCTAGCTTTAGTTTTCTACAAGTAGTTAACCAATTTTTCCATCACCATTTACTGAAGAGACTGTCTTTCTTCCACTCTATTTTTTAGTTCCCTTATCAAAAATTAGATGCCTATGGTACTGTAGGTTCACTTCTGGTTTTCAATTCTATTCCATTGGTCATCTTGGATGTTTTACATCATATTTCCCTATTTGGATTCCCTTTAAGTTTGCATCTAGTCTTATTGCCCCAGCTAGCATTCTAATACTAACTTGAAGAGGATTGGAGAGAGCAGACATACTTATCTCTTTCCTGAATTAATAAGAAATGGCTTTAACTTTTCACCATTAAGTATAATGCTAGCTGTAGGTTCGTCAATTCTTAGCAGAAAGAACAGCACTGCAGCAATATCAGTTCCAAATTTCAAACTATACTAAAAAGCCATAGTAATACAAACAGCTTGGTACTGGCACAAGAACAGTCCTGAGGACCAATGGAATAGGACTGAAGACTCAGAAATAAACCCACTGACCTATAGCCACCTAATCTTTGACAGGGGAGCTAAAAAAATTGAATAGAAGAAAGACAGCCTTTTCAGTAAATGGTGCTGACAAAATTGGTTCAACACCTGTAGAAAATTAAAGATATATCCATATATATAAAACACTCTGCATGATAATCAAATCAAAATGGATCAAAGACCTCAAAATAAAAGCAGACACTGTGAAAACATTACATGAAGGATAAGAGAAACTCTAGGGCTCTTTAGCACAGGCCAAAAATTTCTTAATAGAGAACCAGAAACAAAACAAATCAAAGAAAGGTTGGAGAAACGGGATTGCATGAAACAGCAGAGCTTCTGCATGGTAAAGTTCATAGATAGCAAGATCAATAAAAAGCCCACTTACTGGGAGAAGTTCTTCATGAGTCATAAAACAGACAAAGTCTTATACATAAAATATACTTAGGACTCAAAATCATAAATCCCACAACAACAAATCCTCAAAGGAACAACTGCCCAATAACTAAGTGGGCTAAAGACTTAAAGAGAGACTTCTTTGAAGAGGAAATAAAAAATGTCCATTAGACAAATGAAGAAATACTCAAATTTTCAAGTCATAAATGAAATGCAAATCAAAACATTGAGATTACACCTCACTGCAGTTAGAATGGCTGTAATCAAGAAATGTAATAATGACAGATGCTGGTGGGGATGTATCTAAAAGGGAACCCTACTGCATTACTTGTAGCTGTTTAAACTTGTTTAACCACTTTGGAAAGCAGTATGAAATTTCTTCAAAAGACTCCACCTAGAGCTCCCCAATGACCCAGCAACCCCACTTTTGCACACTTACCCAAATGATCACAAAACTACCAGCACAACCATGTTTATTGCAGTATTAGTCACAATAGCTATGTTATGGAACCAACCCATATGCCTCTCAGTAGACGAATGGTTCAAGAAAATGTGGTACACACACACACAAACACACACACACACACACACAGACACACACACACACACACACACACACACACACACACACACACACACACACACACACACTGGAATTCTATGCTTCCATCAGAAAGAATGGAATTGCCCCATTTGTTAGGAAACGGAAAGACTTGGTAAAAATTATATTAAGTGAAGTAAGCCAGACCCAAAGAAACATAGGACCCATGGTTTACCTTGTCTTACCTTTGTTGGCAAGGATTAGTACATGTCTAGGACAAGTAGAGAAGATCAAAGCTAGGTACATATGACAATACAAGATGATGTTAAGCAAAATGTACTCCAAGTCAGAGACACAATTGGTTTTTCCTTTCTTTCTTTTGTTTTTATTATGATTATAATGTACTCTATGATCATTTTGTAAGTTATTCCCCCACGGTAAACCCTGGTTTTCACTTTATTTGATTCCAGTGTTCTGCATCATATATATATATATATATATATATATATATATATATATATATACATATATATATACATATATATATACATATATATATATATATAATTGTAATTTGGGGAGTGGAAGGAATATAGCAGAAAGCTTAAATGGGCATGCAGGTTGACCATTGTGACAATGAGATGTACAGGACACTGTGTCGAAAATGAGTTTACAATGTCAGGCAGGGTTGAGGAGGGAGGAGTTGGAGATGTGGGGAGGGAAAAGATGGCAGGGGAAAAACAAAGGAGGAGGTAACAATGCTGTATAGGAAATGTACTCATTATCTAGTTCTGTAACTCTGAGCCCTCTGTACAGTTATTTTTACAATAAAAATATATTTAAAAATCTCTACCCGATGTTAATTTCCAGTGCTGCCCTCAGAATTGCATTTTCTGCTTATTCTGGCTGTGGTTAGGTCCACCTGCCCAATGGATCAATAGTCTTCAAGGCATTTTGGTCCTGCAGTGGGACTTGGATTATCCAGTGCTGGTTGGAACCAGTCCAAGGACAGGACAAAACCACTTCCAGGACATGACTTCGTTATTGCCCAGGCAACTAGGATTGCAAGCAGAATTTCTCTGAATTTGACTACAGAAAACAATCAGTGAAACAAAAGGCAAGTCCACCAAACACCTCCTCCCTCCCCCCAACATTTCCTCCTTTCTCCCTCCCTGGGAAAGTAGAAAATAATTTTGCAAGTTTTGACACACACACAAAATGCCCACCATCTCCCCTGGTAAACTTGGTTTCAAGTCACTAAGTCATGTCAACGGATAATGCTGCATTCATTATTCTGGACAACATCTTCAGGTTGTTTGATGCTTTAATTTTTTGTTGCTGTTGTTGGTAGGGGGGCCTGAACTCTGGGTCTGGGTGCTGTCCCTGAGCTGATCAGCTCAAGGCTAGTGCACTACCACTTTAGCCACAGTGCCACTTCCAGTTTTTTCTGCTTATGTGGTGTTGAGGAATTGAACCAGGACCTCATGCATGCAAGACAAGCACTCTACCACAAGTCTTCTTCCAACCATAATGCTTTCATTCTTTAAAATTTCTTTTTGTCAGTCATGGGTCTTGAACTCAGGGCTTGGGTATTAACATATCCCAGAGTGCTTCAGCTCAAGGGGAGCCCTCTCCCAATTGAGCCACAGTGCCACTTCCTGTTTGGAGATAACTGACTCACAGACTTTCATGCCAGGATTTGCTTTGAACAGGTAAATTTTTAAATTATATTTCTTCTAGGTGTTTATTGGTACATTACAGTTTTTCTGGAATTTAAAGTTTTCTGTAAACCTTTGCCTTCAAGTAATGCAACAGCATTAAATATTACATTTTGAAGCTATCCTTTATCACATCCATTTTGAAATTATTATCTTAAGATGAAATTCTAATTCTTTGTAGTAGCAACCCATAAAGTCCAAATGGGAAATATTCTAATTTCAGCAGCCTTGACTCTCCTTCTTCCTTTTTTTTCTCTCTAGTATCTTTTCTTGTTTTGGAACAAGTGTCATGGACTGTCCAACCATTCAAAAGGAAGATTATTCCATTAATTTAATAGAAAAGGAATCCAGCCTGCCTGCATCTCAAGGCAACTTTGAGAATAATGTTAATCTAATAATTCATGTCAGTGGATTTTCAGTCATTTCAATAATTTTTTGTTTAACCACTCATTAAAGAGGTCCCAAAAAGCTAGAATCCAAAAGCATGTTCTGCTTTCTAAGAATGTTTAAAAAGCTATTGATTCAACAAGACACATTCTATTCTTTCAAGATTCCTATGTGAAGAATTTCTGTTTTAACATAGCCCTTACCACTGACCCCTTCCCTTCAAACTTGTAGCTTTGTTCAATTTTCTTGTTTCAGCTTTCATTTTGGTATTAGCCTCAGTAATATCCTTGTAGTATTTGACAATGAAATCCCATTAATTGTTAGAGAGCTCAATTCATATTGCCAAAGGCAGACTCATGAGCATATCATAAAGCATAAACTATTGAGTATCACTAACATGATCATATGCAAATATTCCATAAATTAATACAAGTACCACATAAATGTGCAACTTCATAAACTTTTAAAACTGCAAAGTAGTTACATATCTATGTCATAAAATAATTCAGATCACTGGTAGAAGAGATTAAGCTAAAACTTTTGTTTATATCATTCCCAATATTTTTGTCAAATTTTCTTTTCTCATTAACTTTCACCTTAGGGCCTGCTTTTCCTAGCAACAAGTTATAAGTTGATATCCTTGGATTTTAGTCCCCTCTGAGTAACCTCTTTTCTTTCCACTACTAGTTAGTTCCTCATGTTAAATCCCTGAGGAATAACGTCCAATTGTGCCTGCAAGAGGAGTACCCAATTCGACTGTCTGTGCCTACTCTGGCCTTGCTTTGTTTGGGAATGTGGTACCATAGACAGGGGTATCAGGGATCAGGTGGCTGGAACCATGGTGTTAAGAATTATGGGTAGCAAAATGAGTAGCAGAGCATAGGATAACACGGAAAGGGTAATTGTGACTGTAATTGCTGAGTTGCATTGGCAGGAAATTGGGTAGCAGCAACAGCTTTGCAGGGGTTTGGGTAGTTAATACATGCATCCAGAACAATTTAGCATTGACAAGGAAGCATAGACAAAGTGAAAGATAAAAGTTGTGAGACATTGTGGGAATTCTTTTCTACCCATGCTAAAAACATGGAGGAGGGTTATTTTAATCTAAACTACAAAAGATAATTTAAGGTCTTGGTGCTAACAAATCTGTCCAGGTATTATTACTTTAAACAGAGAATTCAAAGTTGTTTTTCTTCATGAATACAGAGATCAAAGGTATTATAATTCTTATTTCAAAATGCAAATTAAAGGGAAAATTAGTCAGGAGGTAAATTTCATATTGAATGTTAATATTTAAGAGGAAAAGAAGATCCTAGATGGCAGACTAAAGACAAAGCAATATCAGAGCATTATATGTTCAATAATAATTAAGTAACTTTAATTGAAAAATTGAGTTGGAATGTACACATCAGGCAAAGGCAAGCAATCAGCCTAACACTAACAAAGAAACACCATAATGTATATCTCACAAAAAGGAACCAAGTTCCTTATCCTTGATTTCAATGATACACACACGCGCGCGCGCGCACACACACACACACACACACACACACACACACACACACACACACAAATGTATGCAACAGATCAATCTACTCACATCCATTCAACATGAATCAAAGATCTTCAAACTTTAAAAGTTTGAAGTCTTACTCTGAAAACATTACAGGATGGAATAGGAGAAACCCTAGGTCTCCTTGGCACAGGCCGAAATTTTCTTAATAGAGACTCAGAAATACAAAATAAAATCCAAGACAAATGGGACAAATGGTATTGCATGCAATTGCAGAGCTTCTGCATGGCAAAGGACACAGCTAGCCAGATCACTAGAAAGCCCATGGATTGGGAGAAGAACTGCACTAGCCAAACAAGATACAAGGGTCTAAAATATACCTGGAACTCAAAAAATTAAATCCCTCAACAACAAATCTTCAAAGGAACAACTGCACATTAAATAAGTGGGCTAAAGACTAAAAGAGAAACTTCTCTGAAAAGGAAAGAAGGATGGGCAATAAACACATGAAGAAATGCTCAACCTCTCTAGTCATAAAAGAATTGCAAATAAAAGCAACATTGAGGTACCACCTCACCATAGTTAGAATGGCAAAATCAAGAACTCAGATAACAACAGATGCTGGAGGGGATTTGGACAGATGGGAACCTTACTACATTGTTGGTGGGAGTGTAAACTTGTTCAACCACTGTGAAAAGCAGTACAGAGGTTCCTCAAAAGACTCCACATAGAGCTCTCCTCTGACCCAGCAATCCAAATTTTTGGGCATTTAACCACATGATCACAAACAAGACCATACTAAAGCTACCGGCACACCTATTTTTTATTGTAGAATTATTTACCATAGCTATGATATGGAATCAAACGAGATGCCCCTCAGTAGATGAATGGATCAAGAAAATGTGGTATATATACACAATGCAATTCTATGCATCCATCAGGAAGAATAACATTGCTCCAATTGTTAGGAAATGGAAAGACTTGGAAAAAATTATATTAAGTGAAGTAAGCCAGACCCAAAGCATCATAGGTCCCATGGCTTCCCTTATTTGAAATAAGTAGTATATGCTGAGTCAAGCAGAAAAGGTCAGATAAATTGATGCTAGAGGAATGAACACTAAGATAAGTATTCAATTTTTTTCTTTCATGCAGTTGTTTCTAACATATTTATAAGATGATTTCTATACTGCTTTTCCGGTCTCTCCCCCTGCTTTCACTGTATTTGATGTTGGTACAATTTGTGAAGGGGAAGGGCAAAAACAAATCGTTTAACTAGGGATACAGGTGGACACATTGCAACAATGAGATATACAAGTAATTATGTCGAAAAATTAACTTTACAACTTTGGTGAGGGGAGGAGGGTTTTGGCTATCTACTTTCCAGTTGAATTATAGGTGTAGAAGCAAAACGTAATACAAAGCAATACAAACCAGTTCTTACTATAAATCATTTTTCTCTGAACATCTTAAAAATAAATTAAGACATCATAAAATAAAAAATCCCTTGATACCTATCAAAATTCCAACCTCATTCTTCAAGGAAATAGAAGAGGCAATCCAAAAATTCATATGGAACAGTAAAAAACCCTGAATAGCAAAAACTCTCCTTAATGGAAAGAACACTGCTGGTGGAATATCAATACCAAATTTCTAACTCTACTATAAAGCCATAGTAATCAAAACAGCTTGGTAATGGCATAAGAACAGACCTCAGGACCAATTGAATAGAATCGAAAACCCAGAAATGAACCTACAGACCTATAGCCAACTAATCTTTGATAAGGGAGCTAAAATAATAGAATGGAAGAAAGACAGCTTCTTCAGTAAATGGTGCTGGCAAAATTGGTTAACTGCTTGTAGAAAACTAAAACTAGATCCTTATATGTCAACCTGCACCAGAATCAACTGCAAATGGAACAAAGACCTTGGAGTCAAAGCAGACACTCTGAAAATATTACAGATGGAATAGGAGAAACCCTAGGTCTCCTTGGCACAGGCTGAAATTTTCTTAATAGAGACCCGGAAACACAAAAAATCAAAGAAAGTTTGGACAAATGGGATTGCATGAAGTTGCAGAGCTTCTGCATGGCAAAGGACATAGCTTGCAAGACCAATAGAAAGCCCACAGATTGAGAGAAGATCTTCACTAGCCATACAATGGACATTGGTCTCATATCTAAAATATACTTGGAACTCAAACAATTAAATCCCCCAACAACAAATCCTCAAACAACTGCCAAATAAATAAGTGGAATAAAGACTTGAAGAGAAACTTCTCTGAAGAAGAAAGAAGGATGGCCAATAGACACATGAAGAAATGCTCAACCTCCATAGCCATAAAAGAAATGCAAATCAAAACAACATTGAGATACCACCTCACCACAGTAAGAATGGCTATAATCAAGAACTCTAACAATAACAGATGCTGGAGAGGATGTGGACAGAAGGGAACCTTACTTCATTGTTGGTGGGAATGTAAACTTGTTCAACCACTTTGGAAACTAGTATGGAGGTTCCACAAAATACTTCACTTAGAGCTCCCCTATGACCCAGCAATCCCACTTTTGGGCATTTACCCAAATGTTTACAAACAAGACCACACTAAAGCTACCAGAACAACTATGTATATTGCAACATTGTTTACCATAGCTAAGATATGGAACCAACCCAGATGCCCCTCAGTAGATGAATGGATCAAGAAAATATGTTATATATACACAATGGAATTCTATGCCTCCATCAGAAAGAATGATATTGCCCCATTTGTTAGGAAATGGAAAGGCTTGGAAAAAATTATATAAAGTGAAGTAAGCCAAGCCCAAAGAAACATAGGTCCCATGGTTTCCCTTATTTGCAATATCTCGTATATGTATGAGTCAAGCAGAAAAGGTCAGATAATGTGATGTTAGGAAAATGAACCCTTAGATATGTATTTTAATGTTTTTTTTTCTTTCATGCATTTGTTTCTAACTCATTTATAAGATTATTTCTTTGTTGCTTTGTATGTCCCTCCCCCACAGTATAATCCCTGCTTTCACTATATTTGATGTTGGTATAATTTTTGGAGGAGATGAGAAAAACAAGTCATTTAAGGATACAGGTGGACCAGTAGCAACTATGAGAAGTACTAGTTGTCATGTCGAAACCGAACTTTACAACTTTGGTTAGGGGAGGGGGGAGATTGGGTGGGGGAGAAGAGGGAGGCTGGGAAGGGATGTAAAGGGTAAACAAAGGAGGAGGCGGCAATCTTGATAAGAAATGTACTTATTATCTTGCTTATGTAATTGTAACCCCTTTTTACAGTATGTTCACAAAAAAATTAAAATTAAAAAAGAAAAAAAAAACTAAGTTTAAAACATCCTTCTAGACAAGTTAAAGAAATAATGAGACCAAGTATTTTTAGAATAATTTCAGAGAGCTTGAACTGAGGGCCTGGATTCAGTCTCTAGATTTTTTACTCAAGACTAGTGCTGCCACTTTGAGCCACAGTGAGACAGAAAAGTCTCACCAATTTTCCTCTCCAGACTGCCTTTGAACTAGGATCTAGAGGTTTCAGCTCTCTGAGTAGCTAGGATTATAGGCATGAGCCCCTTGCACCTGGCTAGAATAATTGCTTACCTGAGACAGAGGCCAGTTATTATTAAATGTCAATCATGTTTAACTTTGTAAAATAAAGTTAACTGAAATGTCTTCCACTAGAAAAAAGGAATTAAATGTGCAGATGGGTTACAAAGTTCTTACCAAAAGCTACATATTTTCCTTTTTTTTCTTCCAAAATTGTTTGCTTTCCAGAATCATACCTTATCTTTCCTTGATGGTTTCTTTAGTTTATTTCATACATGCCCACAGCTGCTTCAACTATCAATTCTTATGTTAAGACCTTGCTAATATCTATTTTCAGTCGAAACGACCTGTATGCACCTCTCATCCATCTATTCAACTGACATAAAAACTTGTGAAACAGTAATCATCTCTTATCATTTCTGGATATTAAAGTGTAAGTAAAATTTAAGAAAATAAAAAATACCATAAATAAACATAACATGATTTTAATAGTAATGCTAAACATAAATACAACGTTGATTATTTTCCCGAGCAATTTAATAAAAACCTCAAGGAAAAGAAATCAATTTTTTTGAGGGCTGATATTATGGTTTAAAATTAGGACCTAACCTTGTCACTTAGACTTTTTCCCTTAATAGTGGTGCTCTGTATTTGAACGACATCTCCCCTTCCAGTTTTATTTGGGGGATCAGAGAGAGAAAAGAATCTCATGGAATACAAATTATTTGTGTCCCTATCTTGGGGTTCATTTCACATAACATCCTCTTATATGGTTATATGTTACCATGTACTAGTTACTCCAAGTAAGATTGACCATGGGGCCTATGGTTATTTGAGCCTGGCTTATTTCACTTAATATAATTGTTTCTGCGTCTTTCCATTTCCTAGCAAATGGGGCGATGTCATTCTCTCTGATGGAGGAATAGAATTCCAGTGTGTGTGTGTGTGTGTGTGTGTGTGTGTGTGTGTGTGTGTGTGTGTGTGTGTGTGTGTGTGTGTGTGTATCACATTTTCTTGATCCATTTATCTACTGAGGGGCATATGGGTTGGTTCCATATCTTAGCTATGGTAAATAATGCTGCAATAAACATAGATGTACCAGTAGCTTAGTATGGTCTTCTTTGTGATCATTTGGGTAAATACCCAAAAATGTGGACTGCTGGATCATAGGGGAGCTCTAAGTGAGGACTTAGAAAACATTATATCAAGTGAAGTAAGCCAAAACCAAAGAAACATTGGTCCTATGTTTTCCCTTATTTGCAATAACTATTACATGTCTGGGATAAGCATAAAAGTTCAAAAGCTATGTACATACGACCAGATAAGATGATGTTAAGTGAAATGAACCCCAAGATAGGGTTTATAATCTACCATGTGTGTGTTTTTTTTATGTTCCTCCCCCATGGTTTAACCCTTGTTTTCACTATATTTAGTGTTGGTGCCCTGTATCTTGTATACACCCTTCTCTAGCTTGGGGAGGGGAAGGGAAAAAACAAAATAGATAAATAGTGATACAGGCTGACCCATTTTAACAATGAGATGCACAAGACACAATGTTAAAAAAAAGATCTTCACAATATAGGCGGGGAAGAAGGGAAGGGAGTACAGGGGAGTGTATTTGTGGAGGTGGGAGGGGAGGGTAGGGGAAAAACAAAGAAGGAGGTAACAATGCTTGATAGAAAATGTACTCATTAACTTGCTCATGTAACTATAACCCCTCTACACAGCATTTTTTACAATTAAAACCTCTTTTAAAAAATAGAAGGTGTGTCGGACACCTGTGGCTGACCCCTGTAATCCTAGCTACTCAGGATGCTGAGATCTGAGGATCACGGTTCAAAGACAGCCCTAGAAAGAAAGTCTGAGAGACTCTTATCTCCAATAAAACCACTAGAAAACAGATACTGGTGCTGTGGCTCAAGCGGTAGAGCACTCCCCTTGAGCTGAAGAGTGCAGGAACATCGCCCAACAACAGAGTTCAAGCCCCACGACCGACAAAAAAAAAAAAAAAGGTGTCATGTACACCAAGTATAGTAGCTCCATCTGTAATCCCAGCTGATTGGGAAGCAGAAATGACAAGGATCTTGGTCTGAGGCAGGCCAAAGAAATAATTGTCAAGACAGCCATCTCAACAAATGAGGTGGTCATAGTGGTTCACATCTGTAATCCTAGCTAATTATGTGGGAGGCATAGGTAGCAAAGTCTCAGTCAATCTAAGATCTGACCAGGGTAAAAGTTCAAGACCTCAAGTAAATAAAATGGACTAGAAGTATGGCAAAAGTAGTTGAGATGCTTGGTGCTATACAAAGTCCTGTCTAGCAAGCAGAGAACCCCTGAATAGAACCCTACTAATATTCCTTTCTTCCACCAAAAACCTAAATAACTTTGTCCTATTTGAACATCTAATTTCAAGGCCACTGACAGATCAGAGATGGTGAAATTATCTTAAAAATTAGGTTTGCAAAAGAGACAAAATTCTTTAGGTTTTGAAAAAATTGAAAACGTAGGAAAATGCATGTGATTTTTGTTAGCTCCATAATTCTTGAAAACATAAAATGTACTCAAGTATTTAATATATATCCACATGTGTGCATATATCCATGTATGTATACATATATGTGTGTGAGTGTATAATCATATATATATATATGTACATACATATATATGTATGATTCATCACTTTTCCGTGTAGCAAATGGTACAAATGAATCTGTACTATCACTACTCAAAGGCATGCATAGACAAAGAGAATGAGCAGAGAACTGATACTCAGGAATCTATGGTTAGCACTTAACCTGAAAATCTTTTACATCAGTTTGCATGTGTCAGTTACTGCAGTACAGGGACAATACGATGGCAATGAGATACCAGGCAGATGAAATGATAAATGAGAGATACAAAAGGTACAATATTCTATCTGATGAGTAAGAAGAATTTCCAGTGTGTGTGTGTGTGTGTGTGTGTGTGTGTGTGTGTGTGTGTGTGTGTGTGTATGTGTGTGTGTGTGTTACATTTACTTGATTCATTTCTCTTTTGAGAAGTATCTGGGCTGATTCAGTAAGCATGGTTGTGCTGAAATCGTTATGTCCTGGTTTGTATTCTTTCGGGTAAATACCCAGGAGTAGAGTTGCTGGATCATATGAAATTGGGTAGTCAAAAGAGGAGTGAAGTGGGAAAAGGCAGAAGATTGAATAGGAGAAAAGGGGGAAAATGCAGAGAGGAATCCAGTAAATATCCTATAAAATTAAGAAGAGTGAAGGAAGAGCTGTATATGGGAGGGATGGATGAGAATGTTGAAAGGGTTGGCATTGATCAATGTGTATTGTACACATAAACTGCTTGTTTAATGATAACTGCTTTGCTACTTAAAATACTAATTAAAAAATCATGTCCCTAAAATGTTATGCAATTAGAAGCAAAGCATGAGAATCTGTTCGGAAAATCTCTAGGGTCAATAAATCTTTTTTGGTTAGGATAAGTTTTTTTTGTTTTTTTTTTTTTTGTTTTTTTTTTTTTTGCCGGTCATGAGGCCTGAACTCTGGGTCTGGGCATTGTCCCTGAGCTCTTCAGCTCAAGGCTAGCGCTCTACCACTGGAACCACAGCACCACTTCCGGCTTTTTCTGTTTATGTGGTGCTGAGGAATCAAACCCAGGGCCTCATGCTTACAAGGCAAGCGCTCTACCACTGAGCAACCCTAATGATATATATCATTTGAAGAAAATTTAATGATTTCCAGCTATTTAAAATAATCACTTTTGAAGATATGGCTCAAGTGGCAGAGTGCTACTTAGTGAGCAAAGCTGTCAGATAATGAATTCAAGTCTCAATCTCGAACAAAATTAAAAACATTCAGTATAATTCAGGCACTTTCCAGGACACTAGTAGCTCATGCATTAATCCTACTTTAAATCAGAAAGCAGAGATCTGGGGATCTCAGTTCAATGTCAGCGTAGATAGGAACGTCTGTGAGACTCTCATCTCCAATTCACTGTCAAAGAGAGCTGGAAGTGGACTCATGGCTCAAGTGGTAGAATGCTAGTCTACGGCAAAAAGCTCAGGGGCAGAACCCAATCCTTGAGTTCAAGCCTTAGAATAGTGTATATACATCACAAACAAAGAAAGTCACTCAATTTCTCAACTTTCCATTTCCCTAATCCTAACTCTAATTTTGGACAGAACCCTAAGAGTAATCTTGATGATAATAGCAACCCAATCCTAAAATTAATGGAAAATACTCGAGTTTAGACACATTCTAACAGATACTCATTGCCTTTGAAATGATTTGCAGTTTGCTCCAAATCCTAGATTCCCTAACTTGGACTCTGAAATCGTTCCCTGTTATGAATCATTAACCTCATATCTTCATATCATGAAAACTATCTCAGTTTCCACTGATCTTAACATTTACTGAACTCCTATATCTCCAAAAAGAAGTTGCAGGTTTATTTAAAATCTACTTTAGTACCTAACCCTAACTATATATAAACCTTACTAGAAACCTAACTCTAAATTTAACCCTATTCAACCTTGAATAGGAAACTTAGGAAAACTCTGTAGTTTTTGTTAAATTTCAAACTTATTATACTTGAAAATGTTAGCAGAAAACTCAGTTTTACTGTAAAGCTTACCCTTCCCTAAGCCTAAGTCTAACCTGAACTAGAAGAGTAACCCTAACCCTAGAACTAATAGCCTTTGGATTCTAAAAGCCATACAAATACATTAGTTTTTATTCATCTTAACTTTGATTCAACTCATCTTTCTTAAATAGTTTGTAGTTTTACTCAGTATCTTGCCATTTTTGTAAACCGAACCCTAACTGGAATATTGAGACTAACCCTCACACTAATCATACCCTAATCTTAATATTATTAGCACTTTCTTATTTTACATTCATCCTAATTCTAACTAGACTTGTTATTTGAAGATTTACTTTCAGTTTGGCCCTAAACTTTCCATTTCCCTAAGGCTAACTCTAACTCCAGCTGGAACTGAAATCTAACTTTCACTCTAATGATAGTCCAATTCTAATGTTTAAGAAAAAACTCTAGTTTATAATCATTCTAATGGATACTCCCATTTGCACTCTGGAAATGCATTTCAATTTGCCCTAATTCCCAAAAATTTTCTGACTCTACCTCTGAAGTTATCTTGTTCACTAACATGAAGTATTATATTATTTGTCCTCAAATTCACTTATCAGGAAAAATACTGTAGTTTCCAATGATCCTACCTTTCCCTGAATGCCTGTACCCTAAATCAATTTCAAATTTACTTGCCATCTAATCCATTACTTAACACTAACTCTCAAGCTAAACCTGGCTGGAAAAGTCTCATTAATCATTACAAGAATGATCACTGAGAAATAAATATAATGATAATGCTCTAGTTACTATTCAATCTCACGTTTTTGCTCCTACTTGTTAGTGAAAACTGAATTTTTTTTTGGTCAGTCAGGGGGCTTGAACTCTGGGCTTGAGCGCTATCCCTCAGCTCTTCAGCTCAAGGCGAGCCCTCTACTGCTTGAGCCACAGCTCCACTTCCAGGCTTTTGGGTGTTTAATTGGAGATAAAGAGTTCTCATGCACTTTGCTGCCAAGGGTGGCATCCAACTGCAGTCCTCAGATCTCAGTCTCCTGAGAGGATAGGATGACAGGCATTGAAAAGTATGTTTTGCTGGGTGCCAGTAGCTCATGGATGTCATCCCAGGTACTCAGGAAGTGAGATAAGAGGATCATAGTTCAAAGCCAGACTGGACAGGAAATACCTTGACACTCTTATCTCCAACAAACCACCAGAAAACTGGAATGGGTGCTGTGGCTCAAGTAGTAGAGTGCTTGCCTTGAGCTGAAGAGCTCAGGGACAGCACCCAGGCCCAGTATTCAAGCTCACAATCGAAAAAATGAAAGAAAGTAAAACATTTTCGCTGCAAAGATGTGCAGGTGTGTGTGGGAGGGTGTAGTGATTGAGAGACCAGGTGCTGGCCTCAATTTACAGACATTTCTAAGAACTCCCCAAATTTGCACCAGTTTGAAGCCACAGTAGAATGGATGGTGTCTTACCAAGGACTCAAGTGGTCGAGGCCTATGGCAGGCAGGGAGTGGGCAAATGGGTGCAGGGGTGGGATTGTTGTCTGTATTCTCCCTAATGAAGGATGGATTTGGATGCTGGGTGTCAAAGTCTGAAGTAAAGGGTTGCAAGAAATTTTGTGTCCTGATGAAATGGGTTTTCTCTGGGTATATGAAGATGGATGATGTCTGGCACCTCTGGTGGCTCACAACTGTTATCCTAGCTACTCATAAAGTGGAAATGTAAAGACCACGGTTCAAAGCAGCTTGGGCAGGAAAGTCTGTGGGTCTTGATATCCAATGAGCCACCAGAAAACAACAAACGTCACTGTGGCTCAAATTATAGAGTGTTCATCTTCTGCTGAAGAGCTGAAGGACAGCTCCCTGACCCAGAGTTCAAACCCCATGACCAACAATAAACAAAGGGGTTGGCTGAGTTTTCTACATTGCAGTGTGTACGGTAGGAAATCCCATGCTGGGTTCTGAGACATTCCAGATATCACAGGCTCAATGATGTGTCTACAGTTAGTCTGAGGATGATAGTGCCATCTTCTCACGGGTTGGATGTGATCCTAATAGAGGGAGTTTATGGTTTTGTTCTCAGGAACTTCTAAGGGCTTGAAATATCTGTGTGTGTGTGTGTGTGTGTGTGTGTGTGTGTGTGTGTGTGTGTGTGTGTGTGTGTGTGTGTGTGTAATTTTCCCTTGTCTTTTTCTGTCCCTTTCTTGGTGGCTGGGCTGCCTCTTCTGATCTCAGATGGTGCCCCTCCTTCACTCCGACCTTGCTTTAGCCCCCTATTAGGGTCTACAATGAGTCCTAAATTGCCACAGACCTGTGTTCCAACTTTTCTCTGGCACACAAGACTGGCTGTAACAATATTTGGTCACCTCCAGGGGATTCTGGGTCAGTGATGCCAGCTGGCATAGGGTCTCCTCTGCCTGAAAGGGAGGGCCTCAGTCATGTGATGTCCTATCATTTTCCTCAACGGGGACTCTGACATCATATCCCTCTCATCAGGCTGGCAGTGGAGTGGGGAATGGGGGATTGCTGGTGGTTCTGGCCAAGTCGAGCTTGACAGCTGACTGAAGACTGCCCAAGAAAGGAGGATCTAGGGCTACATGGGAGGTAAGGCCAAGGTGGCTTGGAAGTATAGGTCAGTTTCTAGGAAATGTAAATGTACTTTATCACAGGACAGTCTATCTTCTGGCCCCAGCTGGGCCTCTCAGGTCCTTCTAGACAATTCCAGATGCTCCGAATACAGAGGCACAGACTTTAGATTCCAGGGCCAGGGTCTGGGGGAATGAGAGGCTGGTATGGCCAATACCTCATTGTTTTGGGGTATTAGTGTTGACCTGGCTATGCACCCCCTTGTGTACTTTCACTTCTTAACCCAGTGTTGGCCACACACCGGCCCCTAGTGGCAGTACTGTGGAAGTGGCAGGAGTGGAAGTGGAGTCTAGGATGACCAAAATCAGGATTTATGGCCTTTGGGGGTGGCAAAGGATGTCTTTTAAAAAACTCTTAGAGCTGGAACTCAGGGCCTAGGCAATGTCCCTGAGCTTCCTTTGCTCAAAGCTAACATTCTACCACTTTAACCAGAACTTAACTTTCATCTTTTTTTTAGAAGTTTAGTGGAGATAAGAATCTCATGGACTCTCCTGCCTGTTCTGGTTTCAAGCTGCCATCCTAAGATCTCAGTCTTTTGAGTAGCTTGTATTGCTTCTATAAGCCACAGGCACCTGTTAAGGATGTTAGTGTGTGTGTGTGTGTGTGTGTGTGTGTGAGAGAGAGTGTGCGTGTGTGTGTGTGTGTGTGTTTGTGTGTGTGTTTAGCGGGACTTGAACTCATACCATAGATGCTATCCTTTAGCTTGTTTTCACAAGGTTGGTGCTGTACAACTTGAACTACAGTAGCTCTGCTTCCCAGCTTTTTGGTGATTTATTGGACATAAGAGTCTGCCCAGGCTAGCTTTTAATTTTTATTGATGCTCAGGTCTCAGGCTTGAGTTGCTAGGATGACAGGCATGAGACAACAGCGCCCAGCTGATAATGGCCTTTCTCCACAGTGGATTGGGATCTCCTGAAAACTTTATTTTTTTTCTGTGCCAGTACTGGGGCTTGAACTCAGGGTCTGGGCTCTGATCTCTTAACTTTTTCCCTCAAGTCTCTTACTCTACCACTTGAGCCACAGCCCATTTCTGGATTTTGGTGGTTCATTGACCAGAAGAGTGCACTAAATTTCCTCTGCTAAGCTGGCTTTGACCAACAATTTCTGATCACAGACTTCTTAATAACTAGGATTTACAGGGTTTGAGCCACTGGAGGCATTGGGTAGAAGTTTTTATTAAGCAAGAGTTCTTCCCTGCATTTGCCCTGACTCCTCCATGCAAAGGGGGCCTGAGAGTCAGGATCTGTGAAAAATAGGCTTCCAGGCACAAAATTGGCTGGGGTCTTTGGTAAAAAGTCAAGCTAATCTTCCCCTGAGCCCCATTCTGGGACCCCCACCCTCTGCCCTACCTTTGACTCAAGTACAAACCTTGACCCAGCCTTCATTGTTCTGCCAGACTTATCTGAGGCTACAGAACCTTCATTCCACCCACACCACCTTCTCGACACCACCCCTCAGGACCTTTGTGCATGCTCTGTACCTTCTGCCCGAGGCCCTCTGTCCTGTTCCACATCTTAGAACTCCTGTGGAATTTTGGCACTGGTCATATCATCTCCTGGAGGAAGCCTTTCCTTCCCTTCTCTCACTTGTTGTTTAATACTGAGTTGCTAGAGATCGAACTTGTGCAGGCTGTCAAATGCTCTATCTTTGTGTGTGTGTGTGTGTGTGTGTGTGTGTGTGTGTGTGTGTGTATGTGCGTGTGCGTGTGTGTGTGTGTGTGTGTGTGTGTGTGTGTGTGTGTGTGTGTGTGTGTGTGTGTGTGTGTGTGTGTGCCAGTCCTGGGATTTGAATTCATGGCCTGGATGTTATCCCTGAGTTTTTATGCTTAAGGCTAGCATTCTACTACTTGTACCACAGCTCTGGTTTTTTTGGTGCTTAATTGGAGAAAAGAGTCTCATATAGACTTTCCTGCCTGCACAGGCTTGCAGTTATAATCTTCAGATCTCAACTTCCTGAGTGCTATTATTACAGGGTTGAGCCACCACCACCTGCCCTCTACTCTTGCCTATAACCTTGGCCCTCTTCTGAATCCCAGAAGAGTATGTCTCACCAAGCTCACATTTTTTTTGCCAGTGTTATGGCGTGACTCAGGGTCTAGGCATGTTCTTGAGCTGCTTTTGCTCAAGGCTACATTCTATCACTTAAGCCACAGTGACACTTTTGGATTTTTCTGTTTATGTGGTACTGAGGAATCCAACCCAGGGCTTCATGCTTGCTTGGTAAGCACTCTATCACTTAGCCACATTCACAGCCCAAGGATTATTTCTACAAGGAACTATGAGGGTGGAATTTACTGGCATACTCTTTTCAGCACAGAAATCGCTGGCCATTTCAAATCTTTGCCAAGATTTGGGACCAGTGTAAGACTCAGCAATGAGGAATGATGAATGAGTGATAGCCACCAGGCCCCAGAGATCTAGGCTCATGTCCTAAAGAGGGATAGGGAATATGGAGCCAGAAACTTCCACAACTCTTACAGCCTAGGAACAGTGATCTCCGTAGAGGCAGAGGCTGGCTGCTAAATATCCCAATGGCACACCTCAGCCAGAACATAATGAACCCATTGCATACACCAGCCAAGGCAAGCCTTCAGTTATTAAATGGCAGAGAAGGATACTTTGTTCAAGCTACTGACTCAGACTTAGTACCTTCTGAGGGCTTGTCCCAGCTTGCCCAGGTTGGGGGTCTGTTCATGGGCAACCTGCTGAATGCCCATCATCCATACATCATCCATAAATACACAGAGACATGGAGTTACTGCCTTCTTTTTTTTCTATGGCAGGTCTCAGGCTGAAATATGAGCCTAGGCCCTATCCCTGATCACCTCTTTCTCAAGAGTAGCGCCCTGCCCTTGAGCCACAGACCCAACCCATGGGGATATTTTCCTGTGATCTCTTAGAAATAAGAGTGTTGCGGAGTTTCCTGCCCTGGCTGAATTCAAATTGGCAATCTCTACATCTCACCCCCCTGAGGAGCTAGGATTACATACAGGAGCCACTGACACCTGGCTTTGTTTTCTTCTTGTTGTTCTTTTTTTAATCGTGACAATCTGAAATCTTCAGTGTCATTCCAATGGTTTGCATTCAAAGTAAACTTCCCAGGCGTGGAGTTCAAATCCCAGGACTGCCACACACAAATGGAGGGAGATCCTGACAAACTCATTCCTATTTACGTGAATGTTAATGGAATGTTATAAAAGTAATTAAATTTGCAGTTAATTCATGATTCTATTTTAGAAAGCCACACAACAATCATTGGATTTATATCTTCCATTCTTGCAACAAGTTGTGATTCCCCTAATGGAAGGATATTGATTAATTTTAATTAATGATTTTATAAGTATTCAACCATGATACTTCATTAAATGGAGACATAACTTAATAACTAAATATTGGTAACTATATATATAAAATTTAATAATATCATCACATTCTCTCTCTACATATATACATATATATATATATATATATATACAGCAATCTACACACACACACATACACACATATATATATACATACATATAGATAGATAGATATAGATATAGATATAGATTGGGCACTAGTGTGGCTTGATAATAGGTCATCAGAATTTTCTGGCATCTCAGTTTGCCAGAGGTTAGTGTGCTAAGGCTTTGACTCCATTTATGGATTTGACATTGTAGGCCATGAGTTGAAATCCCAGCATTGCCAAAAATTTATTCATTTTTTCCCTGACAAAATGTCCTGGGTCTCAGTATGATGTATAATTCATATGCAAATATATCCTGAATGATAGGATGTAATAAATGAAATTGAATAAGGGTAATAAACGTCATAGTCACTAAACTCATGTGTGTATTTTTCCAGTGCTGGGGCTTCAATTCAGGCCCTGGGAACTGGTCTGAATTTCTTGTCTTCAAGGACGGTGATCTTCTCCTTCACCCACAGTGCCACAGAGATCCCCAGATGCTGAGTTCAAATCCCAGGTCTGCCAGAAAAATGCTGCAAATTCCAAGCCAGGGCCTTATTTTATTTTATTATTATATTTTTTGCCAAGCACGAGGCTTGAACTCAGGTCTTGGTATGTCTGCTACAGCTGGCCCTGGGATACTAGGACACAAGTTCAAATCTCGGGGTTGGCAAGAAATAAAATAAAAAGGAAAAGGATAAAATGGAGAAATTCAAGAAGGTGGTTTTACATTTTTTCCCTTTGCATTATTACCATCCTGAGTGTAAATGACAAAGCCCAGAAAGTGTTTGTGACATTGCATGCTGATGTTTAGCTGGCTATTAGGGAAGTCATAACCAAAACGAAAACTTAAGACTGGAGGTCGAATCACAGGGCTGCCACTAAGTATTGGCGGGAGATTCTAAGAAACCCATTTACATGTACATCCATTCGAATGGAATTCTATAAAAGCAACAAATTAGTAGTTAGTGTATGAGTATACTATAAAATTATACACATCAATTTTATTGCATTGACGAATTTTCAATTAATACTTTATTATGTATTCAATCATGATACTTAAAAGTGGAAGGAATAATTTGAATATCAATAATGGGTTGTAATATAATATATGTAATTTCGTAATATACAGACACATTTCTCTTGTTTTTTACATATATATAGGTATATATATATATGTATATATATATACATATATATATACCTATATATGTATATACATATACATATATGCCAATCTACACATTTATCTGTTCATACACTTGTCACTCCTGGGGCTCAGTGGTATAATGATGACTAGTACATACAAAGCCCTAGATTCGATTCCTCACTATCACATGCACATAAAAATCTAGAAGTTGTGCTCTTGCTCAAGCAGTTGAGCATTAGCTTTGAGCATAAAAGCTAAGGGACTGTGTCTAGACTCTTACTCAAGGTCCAGAATGGGCATGAAAAAAGATTGAATGTTGTGACTGCAACTCTATAAGGACAGGACTTCAAATACCTCCTCACAGAGCAAGCCGGGAATCTGGTGCTGACAGCTGCCATCTAACCTGACTTAGTCAGAGGTATACAACTGCAACTCAGCCCCACAGAACCAGATGCTGCTGGCTTGCTCACCCCTGTCATCCAAGATACTCGGGAGCTGAGATCTGACACTGGTGGTTTTAAAAACCAGCCCTGGCAGGATGTCTGTGAAACTCTGAGCTGTGGATCAAAGTGATAGATCTCTACCCTTGAGCAAAAGATCTTACCGCAACATTTTAGTGTAATCGCTGTGGCTGACTCCACCCACCCCCAAAAATACCCCCTCTGAATCATTAGATGTGAACTTTGTGCAGTTTGTAATGTGTTTCTGAAAGAATGGTGATATTGATGAAAGCACCTTAATACTAATGACAGCTTGTGTGATACATCTACATGATGAGTCCTTTCTGGGGTGCTGGGGCCCTCACAGGGTGCTGTGTGCTGAGTCCTGCACAGGATGCTATGTGCTGATTTCTTCACAGGTGCAGTAGGCTGAGTTCTGCATTTGGTGCCGGATGCTGAGTCTTTCACAAGATGCTGTGTGCTGAGTCCTGTAAAGAGGGTTATTTGGAGCTGGGCACCAGTGGTTCACGCCTGTAATCCTAACTACACTGGAGGCTGAGATTTGAGGATAGTGGTTCAAAGCCAGCCCAGGCAAGAAAGTCTCTGAAACTCTGATCTCCAATTAACCAACAGACAACTGGAAGTGTCACTGTAGCTCAAGTGGTAGAGCACTAGCCTTGAGCTGAAGAGCTGAAGGACAGAGTGCAGGCCCAGATTTCAAGCCCCATGACAGACAAAAAAAAAGTTTTCTGTATTTTGTCCTTCAAAGGGTGCATTCTTTCATCTTGTTCTTGTAAGAACTCCACAACTCACATGAATATGCAGAAAATAATATTGAGGTTTGGATCTGTCCCAATGGCAGGGACAAAATTATGTATTACTGAAGACTAGTTAGTTGTCTACAGGAGATAAATGATTTGTCTTGTTTTTCAAAGTCATGAACGTTGAACTCGGGGCCTAGGCACTGACCCTTACCTCTTGGGCTCATTGCTAGCACTCCTCCACACGGAGCCAAGGACCCCCTTGCAGCAGAGTGCCACGACTTAGGGTTCTATAACTGAGGTCTTTCATCCTATCTTCTCAAGTAGCTGAGATCTGGGTTCCAAACAATCCCTGACACAAAAGATACCATGAGACTATTATCTCCAAATCATCACTAAGAAACCTGAAGTAGAAGCTGGGTGCTTGTGGCTCATGCCAGTCTCTCTAGCTATTCAGGAGGATGAGATCTGTGGATTATGGTTCAAAGCTAGCCTCAGCAGGGAAGTCCTTGAGACAGCTCCAATGAACCACCAGAAAACCGGAAGTTGCTTTATGGCTCAAGTGGTAGAACACAAGATTTGAGCTGAAGAGCTCAGGGACATCACCCAGGCCCAGATTTCCACTCCTACGATGAGAACAACAACAAAAAAGACATAAACAAACTAACAAACTTGAAGTAGAGGACTGGGAATGTGCCTTAGGGGTAGAGTGCTTGGCATATATGAAACCCTGGGCTTGATTTCTCAGAACCACATTACTAGGAAAAAGCCTGAAGGGGCTCTGTGGTTCAAGTGGAAGAGGGCAAACCTTATACAAGAGAAACTAGGAACAGTGCTCATGTCTTGATTTCAAGCTCCAGGACTAGTGTATGCAAATGTACATGCACATACACACACTCACACACAGAGGGCAAGCAGAAGTGAAGCTTGACAATGTGGTAAAGTAATAGACTTTGGCTCTGAGCTCATAATCAGCACCCAGGCCCTATGTTCAACCCCAAAACCTAGTCACCCAGGGCCCAACTAGGAGAGGTAAAAGGTTTCAAAACCTGATGTGCTTCACCAGTACTAGATGACAGGAAGCTTTGCGATGTTCAACATTTGCTTGGATTTCCTAAGCTTCTGGAAACCTAGGAGTGGCATTATAAGCCCATCATTGCCGGCACTGAAACGTTTCATTATGCTCAGTGCCTTAATTGTCTGCCTGAAGGATTCCTGAATTATATTGAGCACTGTATCTGAACACCAGAATATAGTCTCATAAAGGCAGGATAAGAGCACAGAACCTGGCCTGCCATGGGAGGTGGCAAAAATGAAGGTCTCCTGTTAAAACAAAGCACTGGGGAGAGAGATAGCTAAGGGTAAAAAGAGGCCTTTTTCTCCTGACTTTCAGAGCCCGCGCACACATCCTCACTAATTGGCCCAGATGGAGTTATTTGGTACACAGCTGTACAGGAGTGAGGGCTTTTGTGTGCCTGTCCAGAAAATGAAAGAGTCTTCCTCCAGCAGGCCTGTGATGAAGAGAAACCCTTAGGTTACAATGTGAACCGTGAAGGGAGGCCTGGAACATGCAATATCATAAAAGCAGTCTCTGTGTTCTGAACTCATTGTATTGAATACAATTTTTCTTGCTTGGTGCCATTCATCATAGCTACTCAGGAGTTTCACCTAGAGGAATACATCCATACATACACAAAGAAATTGAGATACAGGATTTCTTTTGAGGGGGCAGGTCCTGGGGTTGAACTATGAGCCTAGGCCTGGACCAAGAGCTCCTTTTGCTCAAGGGTACTGCATTAAGCTTGCGTAACAGCCCCACTTTTGGGTTTTTCTGTGATCTCTTACAAATAACGTTGTCAAAGACTTTATTCCACTGGCTGGTTTCAAACTCCAATTCTCTACATCTCAGCCTCCTGAGAGCAGGGATTACAGTCAGCAGGCACTTTCACCTTCATTCTTTTCTTCTTTGTCTATATTCTGGACTGACTTCTTAATAGGGTCATTACGATGGTTAGGACTTATAAGTAAACTACACAATGTTCTTTATAGCTGCTTTCTCTGAGAGTATTTTCTCTCTTCATCTTACCCTCTGGTCACAGGGTTGAAGCCAAAAGTGAGAAATGAGTGTTACAGGATTTAGGAGCAAATGTCAACAGGACATGTCAGTTCTGTCACTTAGCATTGAGCTGCAGTGAATTTACTGTCTCAGGATATGAGGACCGAAAGCTGGAGTGATCCTCATACAGTCTGCAATGCTCGATTTGCCTATAAAATGATCTAATAATTATGAGTGTTTTTATCTCCAACCTTAAGTATCTGGGACACACTAGAAGCATGTTCCTGTTTCCGTTTTTTTCTAGTACCTCTTAAAATTTAGACTAAAGGTTTGGGTGGAGTGGCTTCTAGGTGAATCGCTGAGGAAATCCACTTGAAGCCTCCTCAGGAGAACTCCATTCAAAGCCAGCCCTAGCAGGTAAGTATTATTGTCTCCAATAAACCACCAGAAAACCAGAAGTGCAGAGTAGCCTAGAGGGTAGAGCTCCAGCTTTGAGAGAGAAAGCCAAGCAGGAGATACAGGCCAGACCAGGCAGGAAAGCCTAGGGTGCGCTTATGTCCATTGAACAACCAGATAGCTGGAAGTGGAGCTGTGCCAGTGGTAGAAACTCAGCCTTGTGAAAAACAGCTGAGGAATGCATCACATCCTCAGTTTAAGCCATGGGATGGCCACAAAAGAAAATTGAAAAAGATAAGGCCAAGTTAATGTATCAGTGTCCTACTTACTAACATGTGCATATTACTTCCCTAAGTGCAAAGAGGTTGTATGCAAAACTTCTGCTTTTATTTACTGATTTATGTTTTAGATATGCTCATTGTACATACTGCATCATTCTCTTCATTTTAGCCCCATTGCTTTTCTTTTCCAAGGTTCTAGGCCTGTTTCCTTATATGATGCACACTGAAGGTATTAGCAGCCTTTATTTGCATTTTATTATGAGGCCAATTCAGAAGCAGTCACAAATCAGGCAGAGGAGGAGAAGATCAGAGTTCATAGAAATAAGCGGTATTCAGAAAATTATACTTGGGGATGCAAAATGGTAGCATATATATGTAAAAACTACCATTAAGAAAAAAGATGAGGGGGCTGGGAATGTGGATTAGTGGGACAGTGCTTGCCTAGCATGCAAGAGGCCCTGGGTTCCATTCCTCAGTAACACATACACAGAAAAATCTAGAATTGGTGCTGTAGCTCAAGTAGCAGAATGCTAGAGACAGTGCACAGGCCTTGAGTTCAGTATAAGAAATGTCAAAGAGATAACTATGTATGTAGTTACGTAGGTAGGTAGGTAGGTAGGCAAGTAGGTACGTTTGTACATAGATAGATAGATACATAGAAAGAAAGAAAGACAGGAAGAAGAACAAAAGAAAGAAAGAAAAGAAAGAAAAGAAAGGAAGGAAGGAAGGAAGGAAGGAAGGAAGGAAGGAAGGAAGGAAGGAAGGAAGGAAGGAAGGAAGGAAGGAAGGAAAGAAGGAAGGAAGGAAGGAAGGAAGGAAGGAAGGAAGGAAGGAAGGAAGGAAGGAAGGAAAGAAGAAAGGAAGAAGGAATGGTCGATAGATAGATAGATAGATAGATAGATAGATAGATAGATAGATAGATAGATAGATAGATAGATAGATAGATAGATAGATAGATAGATAGATAGATAGATAGATAGATAGATAGATAGATGATAGATAGATAGATAGATAGATAGATAGATAGATAGATAGATAGATAGATAGATAGATAGATAGATAGATAGATAGATGGAAAAATGATAGATGACTCTGGTCTTGGTCTTCAGGAGGAAAGAAGGGAACAATTCCCAGTCATGATGCTTCTGCAGTATGCCAGGACACCAGCATCACCTTCACACAACCACAGAGGATGAATAATGTCTCTTTCCCACTTCTCAAGCAGCCGAAGGCTCCAGAGTCAAGAGGACAGACCCAGGTTCTAACTCAGCTGCTTGGAGACAAAAGAGAAATGACACTGCCTCCCCTTGGACTGGGGATTAGAATTATGATGTGGAGAATGAAGGAAGGAGAAAAGACTGGCAGAGGTAGAAGAAGGGCCTTCAAATCTGATATATGGAGATTAAAAATCCCACTCCCTAAGACCAGAGAGCAACGCTTTTCTACTTTGTTCCTCCCCTCTCCCTCACTAAAGTGGCTCTCTATTGGTAACCTAAAGATAGCCTGAGGCTCCCTTCACCTGAGCGAGGAAGGTTAGTCATTGTTTGAGGAAGCTGAGAAAAGGCTGACCCTGGTGTAACTGTAACAAATGTTTCAGGTTTCCCCCATTGCTGGCTGTGCCTGGAATGAATGAAGTGGTTTTGTAGCTCAATTCCCTGTTGAGTTTCTATATTCTGCCTCCTTGTTCTCTTCACCTAGTCTGGCTTTTGAAACTGTTTTCTGTCCTTCAAATACAGTGTTACACTGGTGTTCTTCCTGCTAACTGTGCCAGGGCTTGGATCCTGAGAACTTCATTTGAACCCAGGATGGAGCAATGGGTCAAGAACACTAAGAATATTTAGAGTAACTTCTCATCACCAAGGGAAAAACAAGAAGCTCTTGAACATCTGAACTTGCAGACGTGGAAGTCATAGTGACATAGACTTTCCTGCCTTGGCTGGCTTCAATGTGATCCTGAGACCTCAGCCTCCTGAGCTAGGGTGATGAGCAAGAGATACTGGTGCTCTGCTAGGATCAGACATGTAATAACTATGACAATACCAGTCAACTGCTTATCACAAAGGGCTTGAGGAGCATATTAAGCCTTTCAACATTGGACTTTTCAGAACCCTGTGGACACAGGTTACAAGGCTAGAGTCTGTGAGACTGAGCATGTGGACCTGCTACACTTAAGCCTGGAGGTCTGACTCCAATTCTGGTGTATATCAGCGTTGATTTTCCAGAGAATGTTCTCATAATTAGCAAATAGGAAAAGTACTTTGATTAACCCTCAATTTTTTCCAGTTGTGTGTCTTGTATCAACCCTGGGCACTGTCCCTGAGCAATTGAGTCAAGGCTAACTCTCTACCACTTGAGCCACAGCTCCACATGGGATTGTTTAGTGGTTCATTGGAGATAAGAGTCTAAAAGGCTTTTCTTGCCTAAGCTGTCTTTGAACTCTGGTCTTCAAATCTCAGCCTCATGAGAAGGTAGTTTTTAAGGTGTGAGCCACCAGCATCTGGCCTATTGCTTTTGACAGTCCTGCGGAATTTTTTTCTCAAGGCTAGCACTCTACCATTTGAGTCACTCCACTGTGTCTGGCTTTTTCTTAGTATGTGGCGCTCAGGATTCAAACCCTGGTATTCATGCATGTTGAGTGAGCTCTTTACCGCTATGACACATTTCTAGCCTCCCCCTTACAATTTTAACCCACAACTTGCCTGTCCTCAAGAAAAGGCTTCTCATGAGGGAGAAGAGGAGGAAAGGCCACTCCTCCCTCCTGCCCCCCAGTACCAGAGATCTCCATTTTTGATACTGACAAAGCTCAGTGGAAATGCTAGCTCCAACTTAGGCCTTGGAAGAAAACTAGAGTCATTTAGCAGGTCACAAGAACCTAAACTGACCTGCCAGACTCAGCTCCACCCAGGGAAAAGTCACCTAGCTCGGGCGCCAGCCCCAGGAACGTCTTTCTTCACTGGGTAATCAGAGCCAGAGGCTGCCCCTCCCTTTGGCAGCCTTGACAATCAATTGAAATTCAGTAATCATAAACCCTGAAAGTGGCTCCAGGCTAGGCTCTGTGAGTTTCTCACAAACTAGCCCCCGGGAAAAGCTACTGTTTGCTGAAAAGCCTCAACTCTACCCAGAACCTAGCCTCAACATCTCCAAACTTGAGGAAAAAGCCATCTCCCTCTTTTGTGATATTCAAAGCAGATCTCCCTCCCATTGAACTGAGCTGGGAAGAGGATCACAAAATCCTGGGTAAAGCAGAGCATTTTTCTGCCTGTTCCAAAAACTGACTTAAGAAACCAACCAAGCCACAGGAAAATCAAACACCACAAGCAGACCAGAGACTCCAACAAGAGGCTGGTTATGGACACAGAGAGATACAGGATTTTTCCCACCCCTCCTAAAAAAAATCAAAGAACTTTTTTGGTAACTTTTATAAAAAAATTTTTCTAAAACTTTTTTTTTAATTTTTAATTTTTACCTTTTTTGCAAAAAATTGTTTTCTAATAAATATTTTCCTCTTATAATTTTTATTTTAGGGGTATATGTGTGTGTGCATTTTTCTTTCTTTTTTCTTTTTTTTTGAATTGTTTTTGTTTTTTTGTTTAGCTCTATTAAACTTCTGATCTTTTTTTCTTTCTTTCTTATCCTTTTTACATTTTCTTCTTTTTCGTTCTTCTTTATGTGACTTAATTGTTGTTCTGCACATCCTCAGATAAACCCGTAGTTGATTATTAGACGATGTCCCCCACTGTGTACACACTTAATCCACAAATTAATTCAAAACCTCTTAGACTTAAATTCCTTAATAGCAGTACTACCTCTTTATACCTATATAATATTTTAAGTATTTTTATTTTGTTTTTCACTTCTCCTTTATATCCATCCCCTTCTCTCAGTATTTCCACGATCTTCTCCGAATATTTTGTTTGTGACCCTGCATAATATTTTTAATTTTTACTTTTCTATTTTTTCTGGTATCTTTTTTTCCCTTACTCTTTCTTCTTTTTATTCTCTCCCTACTTTCATCCTATCCAACCTATTTCCTGCCTTGGGATTAGGATTTATTTAAGTTAACTCTCCCTGTGCCTTCCCACATCACTCTATTCCTATTTTTTACCCACATCTCTCCCTAAACCTAATAATTTCTGATTTACCAAATTCTTCTTTGTGGTTCGTAGTCCATTAATATATAGTTCTTTGATGTTGAATAGATGTATCTGTTGAACTACATTGTATCTGCAGACTATTGACTGTGCAAGTACAGACTTTGGTTGATGCTTGCCTTAACATAGGGTTCTAGCACAAAACTGGTGTTAATTTCATCCTAAATGAGCTGAGTAAGGCAGAAAAACACAAAACCGGGTATCTCAACTTCCACTCATGATAACCAGGGGACAGAACAGATAATGAATAATCCAGAGGAGAGTTCCCAAATAGCTCTACAAACACTGCTGTCAAACATACAAAGGACTCTATGAGCGTGATAAGCAGAGACTGGAGGCAAATAAAAGGTTAATGGAGGCAAACAAAAGGTCAATGCAGGAAAAGATTGAAAACCTAAAAAGGACACTGTATGAGCGTGATAGGGAGAGAGAGGAGGCAATCCAAAGGTTTATACAGGAATATCATGAGCGTGAGGAAGCTACTAAGAAACTGATACAGGATTTACATGAGCAGCTTGATAATAATCAAAGAGAAAGGCAGGAATGGTGTGAGCAGGCTGAGCACACTCAAAGAGAACTACAGGAATCTCAAGAATGGGAGGAAGCTAATCAAAGAGTACAGGAATTGAGAGATCAGGATGAGAATACACAAAGATCACTAAAGGCATTCATGGAATCCATTAAGAAAGAGCTGAAGAAAGTCAGGGACCACAAAGGGAATGCTGAATGAAATCGAACAGATTGAATGGGAGTCCAAGGAAACCATAGCCAATCAAGTAAGTGATTTGAGAATAAACACTGAAAACCAAATTAAGGAAATAAAGAAGTTCATACAAGATCTAAATCAAAGCTTCATCAAAAAATTTGAAGACATCACAGCTGACAAATTAGTAGGAAAAGAAATAAAAAAACAAAGTAGAAATCTTGACAGCAGGTTAGAACATGGAGAAGATGGAATCTCGAGGAGTGAAGTCAGCCAAGATATTATAGAGAAAGAATGTACAACCATCGAAGACAAGTCCAAAAAATATGATAGATCTATACAACACTTGGAAAAAAACATCAGAAGGCCTAATCTAAGGATAATGTGTGTAGAGGAGCACCTAGAAACAGAAGTTAATGGTCTAGGAAATTTGTTAACAGGATCCTAGAAGAGAACTGCTCAAACATGCAAAAAGATAGGCCTATTCGGATACAAGAAGCTTTCAGAACTCCAAATAGACCAGACCAGAATAGGATATTCCATTGTCACATTATAATTCACAAAAGATCAATTCAGACCAAGGAAAAGATCCTTAAAGCTGTGAAGGAGGAAAGATTAATCTCCTCTAAAGGGAAACCAATTAGAATCACCTCAGATTTCTCAGCAGAGACAATCAAAGCAAGAAGAGCCTGGAATGATGTATGCCATTCCTTAAAAACAAACAATTTTCAACCAAGAATACTGTACCCAGCTAAACTGTCCTTCATAACTGAAGGCCAAATAAAAACCTTCCATAGCAAAGAAAAATAGACACAATAAATCTCCACCAAACCAGCCCTACAAAAGTTTCTTAAAAATGTCCTACACATAGAAAACCAATAGGAGCACAATAAAGGCCAAGAAACTGCACAGAAACTGAGAATCCAAGAACCATGGGCAGAACCCAGTTTTTGCAGCCCCCAAAAAGGTGGATAACATGTCAAGAACTCCCGAACAACTCTCAGTCCTATCTCTCTATATTAACGGACTTAATTCTCCAATTAAGCGATATAGACTGTCTAGTTGGATTAAAAAGCAAGATTCATCTATCTGCTGCCTTCAAGAGTCACATCTTGCCCATAAAAACAAAGACATTTTCAATGTTAAAGGCTCGAACAAAATCTAACAAGCAATCAGCCCCCAGAAACAGTCGGGAATTGCAATTCAAATATCAGATAAAATAGACTTCAAATTAAAATTTGTGAGAAGAGATAAAGAAGGTCACTACATACTAATTAAGGGATCTCCCCTTCAAGAGGATATCACAATTCTAAATATCTATTCGCCAAACAACAGAGCACCCAAATTTATTCAAGAAACACTACTTTCCCTCAAATCCCACATAGACACAAAGACTTTAATTGTTGGGGATTTTAACACACCACTCTCCCCACTAGATAGATTAACTCGGCAAAAATTCAACAGAGAAACTGCAGATCTAAACAACTGCATAGATCAACTAGATTTAACAAACATCTACCGAATATTTCACCCAGCAGCATCAGAATACACGTTTTCTCAACAGCACATGGAACATTTTCTAAAATAGACCATATTTTAGGCCACAAAGCAAACCTGTCCAAATTCAGAAACTGAAGTTATACCTTGCATTCTCTCTGACCACAAGGGAATAGAATTAGAACTCAACACCAAAAGCCACCAAAGAAAGTCCGGTATCACATGGAGGCTGAACAACACACTGCTGAATCACAAGTGAGTCATCGACGAGTTTAGAAATGAAATTCAAATGTTCATGCTATTCAACAAAAATTAGCACAGAGATTATCTCTCCTCTGGGATACAGCAAAGGCAGTACTCAGAGGCATGTTTATAGCTCTGAGTTCCTACATCAAAACATTGGAGAGATCTGAAACCACCAATTTACTGAGACATCTGAACCTCCTTGAAAATGAGCAGCAAGAAAAACCCCAATCAAGTAGACAGAAATAAATAATTAAAATTAATCAGAATTAAATGAATTAGAATCTAAAAAACTATAGAAAGAATCAACAAAAAAAAGAGTAAGTTCTTCAAAAAAATTAACAAAATAGACAGACACTTAGCAAATCTTATCAGAAAAAGAAGAGAACACACCCAAATAAATAAACTCAGAGATGAGAATGGAAACATCACCTCAGAAACAACCAAGATTCAAAACAATATAAGGGAATAATTCTCAAAACTTTATGCTAATAAGCTTGAGAACCTGTCAGAAATGGATCTTTTCCTAGCAAATATTGACATGCCAAAACTAAACCAAGATGAGTTAAACCATCTTTACAGGCACATATCAAGCATTGAAATAGAAACCGCAATAAGAGACCTCCAAGCTAAGAAAAGTCCAGGACGAGATGGTTTTACAGCAGAATTCTACAAGGCCTTCAAACAGGGTTCATACCAGTACACCTCTAACTCTTTAATGAAATTGAAAGAGAAAGTTCAGTATTGAACACATTCTATGAATCCATCATAACCCTCATCCAAAAACCAGGCAGGGACTCATCAAAGAAAGAGAACTATAGACACATTTCTTTGATGAACATTGATGCAAAACTTCTCAACAAAATTTTAGCCAATCGACTTCAAGAATTCATCCAAAAAATCATACACCATGATCAAACAGGAATCATTTCAGGGATGCAAAGCTGGTTCAATATACGCAAATCAATGAATATTATTCATTACATCAACAGGAGCAAGGATAAGAACCACATGGTTTTCTCCATAGATGCATAAAATGCATTCGACAAGATCCAAAACCTTTTTATGATGAAGGTTTTGGAAAAAATAAGAATCCATGGAACATTCCTCAATACAACAAAGGCCATATATGACAAACCTACAGGTAGCATTATACTTAATGGTGAAAAACTACAGCAATTTCCTCTTAAATTAGGAACAAGACAAGGATGTCCACTCTCTGAAATTTTCTTCAATCTAGTATTAGAATGCCTAGCTACAGCAATAAGACAAGATGCAACCTAAAGAGGATCCAAATAGGGAAAGAAGAAATAAAACTCTCCATCTTTACAGATGACATGATCTTGTATTTAAAGAATCCCATAGACTCCACTCCCAAATTACTCAAGGTGATTCAAAACTTTGGCAAAGTAGCAGGGTATATTTTTAATCCCCCAAAATCAATGGCTTTTCTGTATGCCAACAATGAAAAAAGTGTGGCTGAATTTAGGAAAGCAACTCCATTTGTAATAGCCCCACAAAAAATAAAATACCTAGGACTTAACCAAAGAAGTGAAGGACCTCTATGATGAAAACTTTAAAAACTTGAAAAAGGAAATCAAAACAGAACTTAGAAAATGGCAAAAATGCCCATGCTCCTGGATTGGAAAGATTAACATCGTGAAAATGGCAATATTTCCCAAGGCTATCTACAAATTAAATGTTAAACCTATCAAAATTCCAGTATCATTCTTCAAGGATAAAGAAGAGACAATCAAAAAATTCATATGGAACAATAAAAGACCCCGTATAGCAAAAACGATCCTCAACAGAAAAAAACACTGCTGGAGGAATATAAATATCAAATTTCAAACTCTACTATAAAGCCTTAGTGATCAAAACAGTAATCAAAACTGGAACAAGAATAGACCTCAGGACCAGTGGAATAGAACTGAAAACACAGAAATGAACCTACAGACCTATAGCCATCTAATCTTCAAAAAAATAGAATGGAAGGAAGACATCCTCTTCAGTAAATGGTGCTGGCAAAATTGGTTAACTACTTGTAGAAAACTAAAGCTAGATCCTTATATATCACCCTGCACCCAAATCAACTACAAATGGATCAAAGACCTCGAAGTCAAAGCAGAAATTCTGAAAACATTACTGAATGGAATAGTAGAAACCCTAGGTCTCCTTGGCGCAGGCCAAAATTTTCTGAATAGAGACCCGGAAACACAACAAACCAAAGAAAGGTTGGGCAAATGGGATTGCATGAAGTTGCAGAGCTTCTGCATGGCAAAGGACATAGCTAGCAAGATCAATAGAAAGCCCACGAATTGGGAGAAGATCTTCACTAGCCATACAACGGACAAGGGTCTCATATCTAACATATACTTGGAACTCAAAAAATTAAATCCCCCAACAACAAATCCTCAAAGAAACAACTGCCCAATAAATAACTGGGCTAATGACTTAAAGAGAAACTTTAAGAAGGAAGAAGGATGTCCAATAGACACATGAAGAAATGCTTAACGTCCCTATCAATAATGAAATGCAAATCAAAACAACATTAAGATACCACCTCACCACAGTTAAAATGGCAAAATCAAGAACTCTTAACAACAACAGATGCTGGAAGGGATGTGGACAGAAGGGAATCTTACTTCATTGTTGGTGGGAGTGTAAACTTACAAACTTACAAACAAGACCACACTAAACCTACCAGCACAACTATGTTTATTGCAGCACTATTTACTATAGCTATGATATGGAACCAACCCAGATGCCCCTCAGTAGATGAATGGATCAAGAAAATGTGGTATATATACACTATGGAATTCTATGCCTCCATCAGAAGGAATGACATTGCCCCATTTGTTAGGAAATGGAAAGACTTGGAAAAATTTTATTAAGTGAAGGAAGCCAAGCCCAAAGGAACATAGGTCCCATGGTTTCCCTTATTTGCAATATCTAGTGTATGTACGAGTCAAGCAGAAAAGGTCAGATAAGTTGATGTTAGGAAAATGAACCCTAAGATATCTATTTAATTTTTTTCTTTCATGTATTTGTTTCTAACACACTTATAAGATTATTTCTTTGTTGCTTTGTATGTCCCTCCCCCATAGTATAACCCCTGCTTTCACTGTATTTGATGTGGGTATAATTTGTGGAGGGGAAGGGGAAAAACAAGTCGTTTAAATAAGGATACAGGTGGACCTGTTGCAGCAATGAGAAGTACAAGTTGTCATGTCAAAAACGAACTTTATAACTTTGGAGGGCGTGGGATTAGGTGGGGGTAGGAGGGAGGGTGGGAATGGATGGGAAGGGGAAACAAAGGTGGAGGCTACAATGCTTGATAGGAAATGTACTCATTATCTTGCCTATGTAATTGTAACACGTCTGTACAGTATTTTCACAATAAAATATAAATAAAATTTTAAAAAAAGACTTCCCTGTATAAATCATCTAAAGACATCCCTATAGGAAGGTGTCCAAAGATAAATAAGACAAAGCTCATATTTGGGAGAGACTCTAAATGTGAGAAGACTGTGACAAATGCCTCTATTTAATTACGTATCATGTTTCAATGCAAAATTTTTAATGATAAATGAGTAAATGTCCTAAATTATTGTGTATAATTTTATAATATATTTGCAAAATGTAAATGGGAATGATAATATAAATAAAATAAACATTAAAAGATTGTATCAAATAAAAAATAAATACAAAATCAATAATGAGAATCATAACATGTAATAAACATACATATGTAAGTATATATCATATATTACACATGTATAGAAATATCTTTTCCATTGCAAGGCCTTCATTCAGGCCATGGGAACGGTAGCCTGAATTTCTTTTCCTCAATGACAGTAAATTTTTCCTTCACCCATGGTATATAAGAGTTACCTGGACAGTGAGATCAAATCCCACCAATGGTATAAATACTGGCCTCAGTTCCAAGACAGTAACTTAATTTTTTAATGGAAGCAGTTTATTCAGTTCCATACTGAACATTAAATAAAAAGCAGTATAGAATTTTGTACATCTATTCAGACATCTATCCTTCACTTAACCCAAAAGTGCTTCTCGGAATACTACATTTTTTCTGTTTTTGTATGTTTTTTATTGTAAATATGTTGTACAGAGTGGTCACAGTTACATGAGCAAGGTCATGAGTATATGTTGTATTGAGCATTGTTACCTCCTCCTTTGTTTTCCCCCTATCATCCCTTACCTCCAATCTCCACAACTACTCCCCCTGCCACGCTCAGTGACTTAATTTTTTAGTTTAGTCTTGGCACTAGGTTTGAACTCAAGTAGTAGCAAATCTGCACTTTCCTTCACATTGCTACAAGTTCCTGAGTTCAAATCCCAGTCTAGAAAGAAAACTGGCAGAAATTCAAAACCAGAGAGCTCTATTATTTTTAAATTTAGTTAAATAATCAATTAATTTTTGTCTTTTTTCGTTTTCTTTTCTTTTCTTTTTTTTTTTTTTTGGCCGATCATGGTGCTTGAACTCATGGCGTGGCAACTCTGCCTCAGCTTCGATCACCCTAGGCTGGGTGCTGCCTCGGGATCCATACCCAATCCTGGAATCCGAGGCCCAGAGGGCTTGCAGAAAGAAAAAAGAGTGAGCTAGCATAAAAAGTGACAAGCTGCAAAGGGATGGGGTTTAATTTTTTTTCTTTGCATGGTGCCCATCCTGAGTTTGAATGCCACGGTTGAAAAGTGGACCTGACCTGCCATTGCTGAAGGCTGGCGGGCTAGCAGGGAAGCCATAGGCCAACCTGTCAACATAGGTCCTGTATTCAAATCCAGGTCCTGACAACTACCAGTGGCAGGAGATCACAAGACACTCATTCCTATGCATAGGAATACCAATTGAAAGAGAAGTTTGTGCATTGGTCAAGCCTAAAATTGGGTGCAATAATCCTAGGACAATCATTGATCTTAATTTCATGCTTTACTAAGGATGAAAAGAATAGTATTCCTTTAATTATGGTATAATAAATACCTAAGAGTTGGTAGGAATGTAGTATATGTCATTCAATCATAGATAGGCGTCTATGGTGCTTTTTACCAACATATATTTATGTGTATAATACGCGCTGCCTATCCTTGTATCGCTGTATTGGCCAATCCTGTGTCACGATCTCAGCACCAGGGAACCACCTCACAGCTTCATTGGCTAGAGGCTGTTGTGTACACACTCACCCATTCATGAATTTTACCTGCTAGGCCCTGAGTTCAGATCCTAGCACTGCTAAAAATTTAATCTTGGAGTATGAAGCCAAGTGTGATACCTGTTTTACTTTTCTGGGAGAGTCCTGGGTGTCAGGCATAATGGAGAACACATCTACAAATCTAGATGGTATGCGATCGTATGTAAACAATGTAATACATAGTTAGGATTCATCACAGTCAATAAAATAAATGGTAAATTACAAATTTCAAACTCTACTATAAAGCCATAGTAGTCAAAACAGCTTGGTATTGGCATAAGAACAGACCTCAGGACCAATGGAATAAAATTGAAAACCCAGAAATGAACCTACAGACATATGCCCAAATAATCTTCGATAAGGGAGCTAAAACAATAGAATGGAACAAAGAGAGCCTCTTCAGTAAATGGTGCTGGCAAAATTGGTTAACTACTTGTAGAAAACTAAAGCTAGATCCTTATATATAACCCTGCACCAGAATCAACTCCAAATGGATCAAAGACCTCGAAGTCAAAACAGACACTCTAAAAACATTACAGGGTGGAATAGGAGAAACCCTAGGTCTCCTTGGCTTAGGCCGAAATTTTCTGAATAGAGACCTGGAAACACAATAAATCAAAGAAAGGTTGGACAAATGGGATTACATAAAGTTGCAGAGCTTCTGCATGGCAAAGGACATAGCTAGCAAGATCAATAGAAACCCACGAATTGGGAGAAGATCTTCACTAGCCATACAACGGACAAGGGTCTCATATCTAAAATATACTTGGAACTCAAAAAATTAAATCCCCCAACAACAAATCCTCAAAGAAACAACTGCCAAATAAATAAGTGGGCTAAAGATTTAAAGAGAAATTTCTCTGAAGAAGAAAGAAGGATGGCCAATAGACACATGAAGAAATGCTCAACCTCCCTAGCCATAAAAGAAATGCAAATCAAAACAACATTGAGATACCACCTCACTATAGTTAGAATGGCAAAAATCAAGAACTCTAACAACAACAGATGCTGGAGGGGATGTGGACAGAAAGGAACCTTGCTTCATTGTTGGTGGGAATGTAAACTTGTTCAACCACTTTGGAAAGCAGTACGGAGGTTCCTCAAAAGCCTTCACATAGAACTCCCCTATGACCCAGCAATCCCACTTTTGGGCATCTACTGAAATGTTTACAAACAAGACCACACTAAAGCTACCAGCACAACTATGTTTATTGAAGCATTATTTACCAAAGCTAAGATATGGAACCAAACTAGATGCCCCTCAGTAGATGAGTGGATCAAGAAAATGTGTTATATATACACAATGGAATTCTATGCCTCCATCAGAAAGAATGACATTGCCCCATTTGTTAGGAAATGGAAAGGCTTGGAAAAAATTATATTAAGTGAAGTAAGCCAGGCCCAAAGAAACATAGGTCCCATGGTTTCCCTTATTTGCAATATCTAGTATATGTATGAGTCAAGCAGAAAAAGTCAGATAATGTGATGTTAGGAAAATGAACCCTTAGATATGTATTTTAATGTTTTTTTCTTTCATGCCTGTGTTTCTAAAGCATTTAAAAGATTATTTCTTTGTTGTTTTGTATGTCTCTCCCCCACAGCATAACCCCTGCTTTCACTATATTTGATGTCAGTATAACTTGTGGAGGAGATGGGGAAAAACAAGTCGTTTAAGGATACAGGTGGACCTGTTGCAACAATGAGAAGTACAAGTTGTAATGTCCAAAGCGAGCTTTAAAACGTCTGTGCGGGGGGGGGGGGGGTAGGAGAGGAGAGGCTGGGAAGGGATGTGAAGGGTAAACAAAGGAGGAGGCTGCAATGCTTGGTAAGAAATATACGCATTATCCTGCCCATGTAATTGTAACCCCTCTGTACAGTATGTTCATAAATAAAACAAAATAAAATTAAAAAAATAAATAAATAAATGGTAACTTAATGAAAAATATAAAAAAGTACAATGAATAACCACACCACACATAATATAGACTGAACATCTGTATGGAAGTTTAATCCTATCTTTAAAATGTATATAAGGAATATGTTTGCCAGGTCAGGGGCTTGAATTCAGGCCTAGGGAACAGGCTTGACTTACTGGTCTTCAAGCACGGCGAGCTTCCCCTTTCCCCACAGTGCAACCGAGTTACCCAGACCCCGGGTTCAAATTCCAGGACTTGCAGACAAGAAAATGGCACACATTCCAAACCAGGGAGCTTCATTAGCATTTTTAATATTTTTTAAGTTCACTTTGCATTTATTTGATACATACTGATTTTAAACCATGAGAGTTTTTCAAAAAGGCGTTTAAACTTTTACATTTTAGCATAGCACATTGGTGTTTCTATTTTGACCATCTGCCCTGAAGAGTGAGAACGAAATAAGGATATCATTTCTCTCTAGAATGTCGGGACAGTTGAATTTATTTCTATTTAGAGTTATTTCTACAATTATAAACTCTCTGCATTTGTATCGTATGAGTTTTCCTCAGTGCCTACCACGACATACAGTAGCGGAGTCCTCATAGCACAAAAGGTTTGGTTTCTGAATAAAACCTCACTTCTATGAGGACAGTAGGTACTTCTAAGCATTTTGGAAATAAACTGGATTGTAAAATGAAAAACGAAAACAATGGGACTGTGATGTATCTCAGTAGTGGAGTACTTGCCTAAAGAGCATAAGACCCTGGCAGGAATGTTTCCTAAAGCTCAGAATGTTAGAATTTTATGATCTGCATGAACAAACTTCTTTTTTTACTTATTTTTTGGTCCTGGGGCTAGAACTCAGGGGTTATCCCTGTGCTCTTCAGCTCAAGGCGAGTGATCTACTACTTCATTCACAGCGCCACCTGGGTTTTCTAGTGGTTTATTGGAGATAAGAGTCACTCAGACTGACATTGAACCACCAACCTCAGATCACAGCTTCCTGAGTAGCTAGGATTATAGGCATGAGTCACCGGTGCCAGGCACATGAACAAATTTCTTAAAGATTGATTCTGAGAAAAGAAACTTGGAATACACTTTTAGTATAAATAATTTATAATGCCGTGTTTAAGGCACTAATTCAGAAATATTTATTCATTGGCTGGTTTCTTATTTTATTTAAAGATATATATATATATATGCATTATTAATATATATACATATATATTTTTAAAAACATAGCTTAGAAGTGCACCTAAGAGTTTATGTGCTCATGAAAAGTTATACAACTGCACAAGCTTCATTTTTTTCATTTTGGTTGGTACCTTAAATTAGGTGGGATTCGTGTATTGTCATTTTGTTCTCTGTTTTTGAAGGATTTCTCTCCCTTTTATCCCCCTAATTCCTCTCCTCACATTTGAAGTCAGTTGCTCTTTCTTGGCTTTGTTGTTCATAGCTGATTTTCTACCACTTCAGCTATGCCTGTAGCCTGGTATTTGCCAGTTAATTGGAGATGATATCTCTCAGGCTTTTCTGCATTCATTGGCTTTGAAATTTCATCTTGCAGTTCTCAGCCTCCTGAGTAGTTACAGATGTGAGCCACTGTGGTGCCTAGGTATAAATTAGACTTTGGTTGGTGTATTATTTTTGTTTTTCTATGCATGGGATCATCTACTATAGTATTTCTCTGAATGTCCTAGGTCTAAAGTAAGATATAATACATATGCAAATCTGTATAATTTTCATAAGATGTAGTAAATTTAATATGTGTTTTAAATGTAATAATAGTCAGTAAATATAATTAATAAATACTACAAAAAGCACTATGCAGTAAACATAAGTATGTACATATTAATCATTTCAAATGTGGATGAAAATTAATTTACAGGGCTGGGAATTGAATTCAGGCCTAGGGAACAGGCTTGGGTTGCTTGTATTCAAAGAGTCAGTTTACCCATTCCCCACAGTGCATTAGAGTTTCCCAGACTCCAAGTTCAAATCCCAGGCCTGGCAGAAAAAAAATGAGTACGCATTCCAAGTCATCACTCACAGTATCTACATATACATTTATTTGTATACCACCATTTGCATAGAAAGATACTGCTATTTTGGCCAAACCTGTATCTCCATCCTAGGTCCTGGGATCCACCTGGCACCTGAATGTGCTATAGGCTGCCGTGCTGACACTCACCCATTCGTGAATTCGGCATCTAGGCCCTCATTATAGGTCCCAGCATTGCTAAATATCTTCCTGGAGTAAGATTGCAAGTGTGATACCTGTTTTCCTTTTCTCTGCAAGTGCTGGGTGTCAGTTATGATGTTTATAATATGTCTGCAAAGCTACATGCTATGGAATAGATTTGAATGAATGTAATAAATGTTATAGGTGCACTCACAGTCCATAAAATAAATGGTAAACAAATAAATATATAATTAAATATAATGAATCATTCCAACAAACAAGATATAGACTGAATGTATGGATGTAATTATAAATGATATAATAAAAATGTGTATAAATGTTATGTTCTCCAAGGCTGAGGATTGAATTCAGGCTTAGGGAACAGGCCTGAATTCCTTGTCTTCAAGGGAGGAGAGCTTCCCTTTTCTCCCATCCCCTGCCCCAAGTGGATCAGAATTACCCAGATCCCAAGGTGACATCCCTGGCATGGTAGACAACAAAATGGCACAAAATCCATGACATGGAGCTTCAATAGTATTGTTAATTAATTAATTTATTTATTAATTTTTGCCAAACATGGGGTTTGAACTGAGTTTGTGGCAACTTCTCCTCAGTTTCCATCACCCTAGCCTGGGATGGTGCAGCCTCTGGACCCACAGCCCATCCTGTGGTGCTAGTCCTCAGGGGTTCACAGGAAAAGAAAATGAAAACAGCACCAAAAAAAAAAGCCACAAACTGCAGACGGTCAGCAGTTTCTCTTTTCCTTACTTGCACGTTGACCATACTGGATGTGAATCATATGGCTGCAACATGTAGGTCATCTAGCATTTCTGAAGGCTGGCTCTATCAGCGAAGCCATAGGCCAAAGTGGACACTAGGCCCTGAGTTTGAATCCCAGTCATGCCACTTACAAGGGACTGAAGTGCCTAAGAAACTATTGCTTTTCCATAGGAACACCAGAGGAATGTGATTAATGTCATGGTTGGAAGAGTAGTCCATCAATCAGTCTTGAATAAAATTAGACCCAATAATCACTGGACAGGGATTGAATTTAATTCATAGTTTATTATGCATTAAAAGAATACTATTGCTTAAATGGACTGTCAAATTCTCTATTTTGGTGTGTGTGTGTGTGTGTGTGTGTGTGTGTGTGTGTGTGTGTGTGTGTGTGTGTGTGTGTGTGTGTGTGTGTGCGTGTGCCAGTCCCGGGGTTTGAATTCAGGGCCTGGACGCTATCCCAGATCTTCTGTGCTCAAGACTAGCACTCTATTACTTCAACCACAGCTCTACTTCTGGATTTTTGGGAGTTTAATTGGAGAAAAGAGTCTCATATAGACTTTCCTGCTTGCATTTGGCATCCTCAGATCTCAGCTTCCTTTGGAGCTAAGATTACAGGGGTGAGCCAACAGCACCTGCCCTCTACCTGTTACCCATAACCTTGGCCCTCTTCTAAGTCTCAGTAGAAAATGTCTCACCATGCTCACTTTTTTTTTTTTTTTTTTGGCCAGTCTTGTGGCTTGAACACTGGGTCTGGGCATGTTCCTGAGCTTCTTTTGCTTAAGGTTAGCACTTTTATTGCTTAAACCACAGTGTCACTTTTGGATTTTTCTGTTTCTGTGGTAGGGAGGAATCGAACTCAGGGCTTCATGTGTGCTAAGTAAGCACTCTACCAGTAAACCACATTCGAAGCCCAAGGCTTGCTTCTAATGGGAGTTATGACGGTGGGATTTATTGGATTACCCCTTTTGGCACAGAAATTGCTAGCTATTTTCTATCTTTCCCAGGAATTGGGACCAGCCTGAGACTCGGCAATGAGGAATGATGAATGAGTTATGGCACCAGCCCCCAGAGGCCTAGGCTCACATCCTACAGAGGGATAGAGGATATGGAGTCACAACCTTCGACAACTCCTACAGCCTAAGAATTGTGGTTTCCCTTGACAAGTGCCAGGACATAATTTACCCGTTGTACACAGCAGTTGCACACACCAGCCCACACAAAGCTTTCCTGGCTTCAGTTATTAAACTGCAGTGAAGGATGCTTGTTCAAGATGCCTGCTCAGACTTAGTACTCTCTGAGAGCTTGTTCCAGCTTGCCCAGTTTGGGGGGCTGGGCATGGGCAACTTGCTCAATGCCCATCATCCAGGCCCTGTCCCTGAGCCTTTTTGATCAAGGGTAGTGCTCTGCACCTTGAGCCATGGGCCACTCTGGTATTTTTTGTTATTATTTTGTTTTGATTTCCTGTGATCTCTTAAGAACTATGAATGTCGAGGTCTTTCCTACCCAGGCTGAATTCAAATTTGCATCTCAGCCTCCTGAGGATCTAGGATTACAGGCAAGAGCCACTGACACATGGCTTCCTTTTCTTCTTGTAGTTCTTTTTTTTAATGACAACCTGAAATCTTCACGGTGTCATTCCAATGGTTTGCAGTCCCAGGCCTGGAATTCCAATGCTAGGACGGCCACCCACAAATGGAGGGAGATCCTGACTAACTCATTCCTATTCATGTGAATGCTAATGGAACATTATAAAAATAATAATTAAATTTTCAGTTAATTCATTACTCTATTTTAGAATGCCACACAAAAATTATTGAATTTATATCTTCCATTCTAGCACCATGGTATGATTAAGGATATTGACTGATTTTTTATTAATGATTTTATAAGTATTAGATGGTGATACTTCATTAAATGGAAGCATAATTTAATGACTAATAATTTGTAAAAATATATAATCTAAGAATATCCTCACATTCCGTCTGTCAGTTTATATATATATATATATATATATATATATATATATATATATATATATATATATGTACATACATACATATATGGCACTGCTGTGGATTGATCACAGGTCCTCAGAATGTCCTGGCAGCTCAGTTTTCTAGAGGCTGGTAGGCTAAGACTGTGACCCCATTTATGGATTGGGCATTGTAGGCCGTGAGTTGAAATCCCAGCATGGCCAATAATGTATTCATGGAGTAAGAAGCCAATTTTGACACATTTTTTTCCTTCTCTGTAAAAGTCCTGGGTCTCAGTATATGTGATATGATGTAATAAAATAAATGTTTTTTGTGTAATAATACTAAATAAATAAGGGTAATAAATGTCATATGGAATGAACCCATGTATGTATATAGATCTCCTATATGAGTATTATTTTTTCCAGTACTGGGACTTCAATTCAGGCCCTTGGAACTTTTCTGAACTTCTTGTCTTCAAAGATGGTGATCTTCCCCTTAACCCACAGTGCCACAGAGTTCCCAGACCCTGATTTTAAATGCCAGGCCTGCCAGTGAAATGGTGCAAATTCCAAGACAATGCCTTATTATTATTATTGTTGTTGTGGTGGTGGTGGTTATTGTTATCATTATTATTATTATTTGGTTTTAGGCAAAGCACCGGGCTTGAACTCAAGTCTTGGCATCTCTGCCAAAGCCAATCCTGGGAGCCTAGGTCCTGAGTTCAAATCTCAGGGCTGGCAAAAAAATAAAAAGTAAAAGTATAAAACTGAGAAGTTCAATCCAGTGGTTTTACTTTTCTTTTTCCTTTGTATTGTACCATCCTGGGTCTAAATAACAATGCCCAGACAATATACATGACCTTGCATTGCTGATGTTTGGCGGGCTATTAGGGAAGCCAAGCGGAAATCAGCAACTTAGGCCTGAAGTTTGAATCCCGGGACTCCCACTAATTAATGGCTGGCGGGAGATTCTAAGAAACACTTTCCAGTGCTGGGAAAGTGGCTCAGTGGTAGAGCATTTGTCTTGCATGCTAGAGGCCCTGGGTTCGATTCCTTAGCACCACATAAGCAAAAAGAAAAAAGCCAGAAATGGCGCTGTGGCTCAAGTGGTAAAGCACTAGCCTTTAGCTGAAGAGCTGAAGAGCTGAAGAGCTGAGATACAGCGACCAGGCCCAGAGTTCGGCCCCAGGACCGGACCCCCCCAAAAAAAATAAAAAAATAAATATTAAAATTAAAATTTAAAAAAGAAACGCTTTCCAATAGACATCTGTACTAATAGAATGTTGTAAATGTAACAATTACATTAGCAGTTGCTGAACAATTATATTAAAAATTATACACAACAATTATACTACATTTACTAATTTTCAATTAATACTTTATTATGTATTCAATCATGATACTTAAAAAAAGGAAGGAATAATTTAATTGGCAATATTTGGTATAAATATATATGCAATTTCATAATTTACAGACATCCCTCATTAAATAAATCTACATCTATCTATCTATCTATCTATCTATCTATCTATCTATCTATCTATCTATCTATCTATCTATCTATCTATCTATCTATCTATCTATCTTTCTATCTATCTTTCTATCTACCAATCTACACATTTATCTGTTTATACACTTGTCACTACTGGGGCTCAGTGGTAAGAGTGCTCGCCTAGTAATTACGATGCCATTGGTTCGATTCCTCACTACTATGTGCATAGAAAAATCCAGAAGTTGTGCTGTAGTTCAAATACTCGAGCAATAGCTTTGAGCATAAAGGCTTAGAGACTGTGTCTAGAGCCTTACTCAAGACCCAGGATTGGCACCAAAACAAAACAAAACAAAACAAAACAAAAAACGAAAAGATAGAATTTTCTGACTGTAACCATATAAGGATAGGGCTGCAAATACCTCATCACAGAGCAAGCTGGGAGTCTAGTGCTGACATTTGCCATCTAACCTGAATTAGCCAGAGGTAATCCGCTGCAACCCAGTCCCATGGACTAGATGCTGCTGGCTTGCTCATCCTGTCATCCAATATACTCAGGGGCTGAGATCTGACACTGGTAGGTTTAAAACCCAGCCCTGGCAGGAAGTCTGTGAAACTCTGAGCTGTGGATTAAAGTGGTAGAGTTCTAGCCTGATCAAAAGACCTTAGGACAGTACCCCCAACATTTCAGTGCAATCCCCGTGGTTGACTCTCTCCCCCCCAAAAAAACCCCTCACTCCTCTAAAATCTAAATTTGGACTGTTTGTGGTTTGTTTCTGAAAGAATGGTGATAATGATGAAAGCACCCTAATTCTAATGATATTATGTGGGTTACAGCTATGTGATAAGTCTTTCATGAGTTGTTGTGTGCTCAGTACTTCATGGGGTACATTTTTTCATTTTTTTCATCTGGTTCTTGTAAGAGCTCCACAAGTAAGATGATTGTGCAGATGGGAAATTTGTGGCTCAGATATGTCCTCATGTCAGGGCCAAAATTATGTATGTACCTAACTCTAGTGAGTTGTCTCCTGCAGACAATTGTTTTGGTTTATGTTTCTTGATCATGAAACTTGAATGCAGGGCCTAGCCACTGACACTTACCAGTGGGGATCATGGGTAGCGCCCTACCACGTGGAGCCAAGGACCCCCTTGCAACAGAGTGTTACAGTCTAGGCGTTTAGGAGCTGAGGTCTGTCATCCTGCCTACTCAAGAAGCTGAGATCTGACAATCTGGGTACAAAACTATCCCAGAAAAAAGGTCCCATGAGACTATTATCTCCTATTCACCACTTAGAAACTTGAAGTGGAAATTAGTCGCTGCTGACTCGTGTCTGTCATCCTAGGTACTCAGGACGCTGAGAGCTGAGGATCACGGTCCAAAGCCAGCCTGGGCAAGAAATTCCTTGAGATGCTTCTCTCCAGTGACCCACCAAAAACCTCAATGGGTGCTGTTTTTCAAGTGGTAGAGTGATTGGCTTCAGCTAAAGAGCTCAAGGACAGCACCCAGGCCTAGACTTAAATTCCTCCAACTTCCAACAAAGAAAGAAAGAATCCTGAGTAGAGTGCTGGGAATGTGTCTTAGGAGTAGAGTGTGTTGCATGTATGAATCCCTGGGTTTGATTTCTTAGTACTACATCTCTAGAAAAAAGCCTGAAGTGGCTGTGTGCCTCAAGTGGTAGAGTGCTATCCTTGTACAGGAAAACTCAGGTGCAGTGTTCAGCTCCTGAGTTGAAGCTTCAGGACAAGTATGAACACACATACACACACCAATACCAGAAGTGAAGCGCTGACACCAAATGATAAAGAACTGAGCTTCTGCTCTGAGCTCATGGTCAGTACCCAGGTCCTATGTTCAACTTTGAAACACAGCCACCCAGGGCCCAACTAAGATAGGTCAAATTTTCAAAATCTGATGAGTTTCACAAGCCCTAGATGACAGGAAGCATAGTGATAATACACATGTGTTATGATTTAGCAAGTTTCTGGAAACCCAAAGAGGCATCATTGCCAATAATGAATCATTTCATTAGGTTCAGCTCGCTAGGTGTCTGCCAGAAGGACCCTTGAAATAATTGTAGCAGGTTATTTCAACACTGAAACATAGTCTAACAAAGACAGGATAAGTGCAGGGAACTTGGGCACGGGAGGTTCACAAATGAAGTCTTCCTGTTACAACAGAGCTCTCGGCAGAGAGATAGCTTCAGGTACATAGAGGCCTTTTTCTCCTGGACTTCAGAGCCCACCCACACTCCTCACTACTTGGCCTAGAAGGAGTTTTTTTAATCACTCAGCTGTACAGGAGTGAAGCATGTTCCAACAATGAGGAAGACTTCTTCCAGCAGTCCCCAATGTGGAGAAAACCTCAGCCTACAATGGGAACAGTGAGAGGAGCCCCGGAAGATGCACTGTCTTGAAAACTCTATCTGTGCTATGAAATCATTCTATTCAAAGCAAATTTCCTAGCTGGATACCTTTCATTATAGGGATTCTGGACCTTCACCAATAGAAATACATGTGTACATACATGGGGAGACATGTTGTTACTGGCTTTTCTTTTAATTTCCAGGCTCGGGAGTTTTACTATGAGCCTAGGCACTGTCCCTGAGTTCTTGTGCTTAAGGTTAATGCTCTGCCCTTGAGCCATAGCCCCATTCGTGGGGATTTTTTATTCCTGTAATCCCTCAGAAATAAGAGTGTGGTGGATTTTCCTGTCCTGGCTGAATTCAAACTGGTATTCTCTACCTCTCAGCCTCCTGAAGAGCTAGGATTACAGGTAGGATCTACTGACACTTGGCTTTCTTTTCTTCTCTTTCTTTTCTTTAATCCTGACAGTCTGAAATCTTCACAGTGTCATTCCAATGGTTTGCATTTTGAAGTAAAATACCCAGGCCTGGAGTTGAAGTGCCTGGACTGCCACCTATAAATGGAGGGAGATCTTGAGAAAATCATTCCAATCCATGGGATCACCTAATGGAATGTTATAAAACTAACAATTAAATTTGCAGTTAGTTCATGATTCCCTTATAGAATGCCACACAAAAAGTATTGGATACTGTCTTCCATTCTAGCACCATGGTATGATTCTCCAAATTAAGGAATACTGACTACTTTTACATTAATGCTTTAATAAGTATTCAACAATGGTACTTCATTTCATTAGAAGGAGGCATAATTTAATAACTAATAATTCACAGTATATGTAATTTAATATCCTCATATTCTCTCTCTCATATACATAGCAAACTACACATCTATCTATCTATCTATCTATCTATCTGCCACTAATATTGCTTGATCACAGGTTCTCAGAAATGGCTGGCAGTTCAGTTTGCAAAGGCTTTTGTTTTACTGTGAGTTCAAATCCCAGCATGGCCAAAAGTTTATATGTGGGTGAGACGCCAATTTTGACTCATTTTTTTCCTTCTCTGTGAAAGTCCCGGGTCTCTGTATTATGTATAATCTATATGCAAATAAATCCATGTCATAAGATATAATAAATGAAATAAATGTTATATATGTAATAATACTAAATAAAATAAATAAAAAATAAAGGTAATAAATGTCACATGGAGTAAACACATGTATGTAAATACATCTCATTTATGAATAATACTTTTTCCAGTGCTGGGGCTTGAATTCAGGCCCTGGAAACTGGTCTGAAATTCTTGTCTTCAACGATGGTGGGTTTCCCCTCCCCCACAGTGCCCGAGAGTTAATCAGACCTTGAGTTGAAATCCCAGGCCTGTCAAAAAAATGGTGAGAATTCGAAGCCAGGGTCTTAAATTATTTTTAACCAGGAACATGAACTGTCTTGAAAGCACTCTCTGTGCTATGATATCATTCTATTCAAAGCAAATTTGTTAGCTGGGTGCTATTCTTCATAACGACTATGGATGTTCACTGAAAGAAATATATGCATATATATGCAGACACATGCAGTTACTGGTTCTTTTTTTTTAGTGCAGATTCTGAGGCTTGAACTGAGCCTAGAAATTGTCCCTGAGCTCCATTTACACAAGGAAGCACTTTATTGTGCCTTAATCCATGATACTTCATTAAATGGAGGCATAATTTAATACCTAATAATTATTAGTAATATTTTACATGCAATTTAATAATATATAGACATCTCACATTCTATAAATATATTTATATTTTCTATAAATATATTTATATTTAAATGTACAGTGGAATATACATATACATCTCTCTCTATATATATTTATATACACTTATTTGCAGCAATTTACACATCTATCTATCTATATATTGGCCACTGCTGGGGCTAGAACTCAGGTCCTGGAAACTGCCTGGCATTGAATTTGTTTGAGGCTGCTGTGCTTGAACTGACCCCTTGATGAATTGGACATTCCAGGCCCTGAGTTCAAATCCCAGGAATGCTGAAGTCAATTGGTGGAGTAAGAAGCCAATGATGACCTAATTTCCTTTCCGTGGAAATATTGTGCCCTAGGTACAATATGTAATATCTATGCAAATACATATGTATGATATATATTATACATGTATGTAAATATTATTTTGCCAGTTCTAGGCCTGGAATTCACACACTGGGGAATGCTCCGGATTTGTTTTTCTTCTAGGTTAGCCTTCACTTCACCCAGAGCACAATAGTGTTACCTAGTCTCTGAGTTCAAATTCTAGGTATGGCAGATAAAGTGGCCCAAACTCCTAGCCAAGACCTTAACTTTTTTGGGGGGGCAGGCATGGGGCTGGAACTCAGGTCACCACAACTCTGACTCAGCCTTGATTACCCTAGGCTGGGGTGCAGCTTTTAAACCCACAGATGATCCAGGGATCCTAGGACCCGTGTTCAACTCCCAGCTGTGGCAAAAAAAGTAAGGCAACCAAAATGGAAGAGGAAAATCCAGGAAGTTTTAGACAACAGTTTTACCTTTGTTTCCTTTGCACTGTGACCATCCTGGCTCTCAATGACTCGGCTTGAAAATTGCATATGTCCTTGCATGGCCGAAGGCTGGCGAGCTGTCAGTGAAGCCTGAGCCCAACCAAGACACCTAGGCCCTGAGTTCGGTGCTGGGACTTCCACCTACTCGTTCCTATCTATAGGAACAATAATAGAATCTTTGTAATGTACCAATTGAACTACTAATTAGCTAGTCATTGTATTATAAGATTGTACGCAATAAATATAGGTCATTGATTAACTTAATTAACACTTTATTAAGTCTCCTACTGTGATTAATTCATGGTGGCATAATTTTAGACCAAATAATTCATAGTAATAGAATATATAAAAATAAGATATAGATCATCATTCTTTATATAGAGTTACACACTAGAATCTACATAAATGTCTATCTTTCTCTATCTATAACTTTATTTATAGATTCATATACATATCTAAATACACACACACGCTGCAATTCTACACATCTATCTGTTTATATATTGGCCACTCCTAGGGCTTCATCTCAGGTCCTCAATTTTGCCCGACAACTTCACTTGCGTCAGCCTGGTGGGCTAACATTGACCCACTAAAATATATAATTGATCCTCTAAAATATATAATAACTAAATAAAAAAAAATAAAATGAATAACTACACTAACTGCAATATGCAATAAACATGTATATGTAAATATAAATCATGTGTTTAAAATGTATATGAATATTATTTTAGCAAGTGCTAGGAACAGGCCTGTCTTTCTTGTCTTCCAGCATTGTGAGCTTTCCCTTCCCCAACAGTACTGCAGATTTACCCAGCCCCTGAGTTCAAATCCCAGGCCTGGCAGAAAAAATGGAATGTATATATCACCAAGTAGCCTAATAATTGTTTAAATATTTTAATGTATATATGTACGTATGCATTTATGTATTACATATTTTTATTTTGTCAAGCACAGGGCTTGAACTCAGGGCATGGCAACTCTGCCTAAGCTTTGATCACTCTAGGCTGGGTTGCAGCCACTGGACCCACAGCCGAACCTCGGTTCTCGGTTCCTGGGCCTCAAAGGATGACAGGAAAATTAAATAAATAAAACGACACAGAAAAAAAACCAGTAACTTGCAATGGCTGCCAGTTTTACATTTGTTTTCTTTTCAAGGTGACCATCCTGGGTCTAAATGACAGGGCTGAAAAAAGTGTTCGTAACCTGGCATTGATGAAGGCTGTCAGACTTCCAGAGAATCCATGGGCCAACACGGCAACATAGGCCTTGTGTTCGAAGTCGGGTCCTGACCCCAACCAATGGAGGGAGATTCTAGGAGTCTCGTTCCTATTCATAGGAATACCGATGGAAAGATATGAATGTCAAGGTTGAATTACTTGTTCCTGAATGATACTGGCATAAAATTAGAGAGGGATTTTAGGAGGTTGATGGATTTTAATGAATATTTTAGACACATTAAAAGAATACTATTAATTACATGGACACAATAGCTTCGGGACAGAGGTCGATATAATTAATAATTCATTAAGGATGAAAACAGTAATATTACTTACATGGAGGCATAATAAATACCCAAGAATTGGTAGGAATGTAGCCTATATAAGTAAATAATGTATATACATCTCTGGCACTCTATAAAGATCTATATTTATTTGTGTACTACCATCTGCATGTCCATCTGTTCTTGTTTTGTAAACCCCTGGGGCTCAATCTCAGGTGCTGGGAACTGCTTGTTGGCTTCATATGCCCCAGGCTGGCGTGCTGACACTCATTCATGAATTGGGCCTTGTAGGCTATAAGTTCAGATGCCAGCACTAACAAAAATTGAATCATGCAGTAAGACACAGGGTGACACATGTTTTCTTTTTCTGTGAAAGTCCTGGGTGTCAGGTGTGAAGTTTTATACATAGGCAATTCTATACCCTATGTAATAAGTGTAGTAAATATTCCATGTGTTACAGCAGTCAATAAAATAAATTGTAAATGAATAAAAAATAAAATGAATAACTACACTAAGCACAATTTGGAGTCAACATATGGGGCTCAATCTCAGGGCCTGGGCACTACCTGGCAGCTGAATTGGCTAGGGCTGCTGTGCTGGCAGTTCCCCATTCATGAACTGAGACTTCTTTGCCCTGAGTGTAGATCCAAGCACTCCCAAAAACGTAATCTTGTAGTGAGAAGCCGAACATGACACATGTTTTCCTTTTCTGTGAAAGTGCTCGGTGTCAGGTAGGATATATAATTTGGATATTAATCTATATGCTATGTAATATGATGTAATAAAGTTAAAAAACATCATAGGTAGAAGAATTGCCACTACAGTAAATGATAAACAGATTGAATTTGTAGTGAATCATTCTAGGATAAAATTAGATGCAATAAATGTAGGATGTGCACTAAGTTTAATATTTTATTAAGCATGAACAGAATAAAAATTACATGGAGACATAATTAAATAACTAATAATTGGGAGTAACACATGATGCATAATTTAATAATATATAGACATTGGTCTCATTCTATGAAATATCTAATTATATGTATGGATATATGTACAAAAATGATAAACAATTATAGGATATTGAGTAATTATTAATTAATGCTTTATTAATTGTTAACTGGGACACATCATTAAATGGAGACATAATTTAATACCTAAGAATTGGTAGCAATATTATCTATAATTTAATAATATGCAGAAATCTCTTTTTCTGTATATAATATTTATATATAGTAATCTCTATTTACACCTCGTTCCCTCCAGAGGTTCGGGGGTTAAGTGCTCTCATAGTAAGCACAAAGCCCTGGGTTCGATTCCTCAGTGTCACAAAACAGAAAACTCAGAAGTTCTGCTGTCTTTCAATCAATTGAGTGCTAGCCTTGAGCACAAACGTTTAGGGACAGTGTCTAAGTTCTTACTCAAGCCACAGGACTGATGCCAAAAAAAGTAGGATATTCTAACTGCTTAATAAAATATTAATTAAACTTAGTGCACATCCTACACTTATTGCTCATTACAGACCAATCTAGGAGTCTGGTGCTGACAGCTGCCACATAACCTGACTTAGCCACATGTAAACTGCTGCAACCCAGCTCCTTGAGTTACCCAGGTCATCCTGGCTTATGCCCGTCACCCTAGCTGCTCAGGGCCTTTAAAACCCAGTACTGGCAGGAAGTCTGAGAGACACCTCAAAATGTGGCTCCAAGTGGTAGAGCTTTGAGTTCAAGCCCCATGGCTAACACCCCAGAAAAACACCCCTCTAAACCATTAGATGTGAACTTGTATGGTTTGTAAATTTTCCTCAAAGAATGGTGATACTGATGAAAGCACCCTAATTCCAATGACAGCTTGTGGAATGGAGCTATGTGCTGAGTCCTCCATAGGTTGCTCTGTTCTGAGTCCTGCACAGGGTGCTATGTGCTGAGTCTTTCACAGGATGCAGTGTGCTGAGTCCTGCATTGGGTGCTGGGTGCTGAGTCTTTCACAGGATGTTGTGTGCTGAGTGGTGCAAAGAGTGCCATGTGCTATGTCCTTAACTGGGTGCATTCTTACACCTTTTCTATGTAAGAGCCCCATAACTTAGATAATTATACAGACAAGAATATTGAGGCTCAAATAGGTCCCCATGTCAGGGACAAAATTATGTATTACTGAAGACTCGTGAGTTGTCTACAGCAGACAATGGCTTTGTTTGGTTTTTTCTTGGTCATGAACCTTGAACTTGGGGCTGAGGCACTGACCCTTACCTCTTGGGCTCATGGCTAGCACTCCACCACGTGGATCCATGGACCCCCTTGCAGCAGAGGCCATAGCCAAGGGGTCAGTAGCTGAAGTCTGTCATTCTGCCTTCTTGGGAAGCTGAGTTCTAAAGGTCTGGGTTCCAAACTATCTCACACACAAAAGGTACCATGAGACTATTATCTCCAATTCACTACTAAGAACCTGAAGGGGAAGCTGGGTGCTTGAGGTCATGTCAGTTATCCTACCTACTCAGGAGGATGAGATTTGAAGATCATGGTTCAAAGCTAGACTAGGCAGGAAAGTCCTTGAGAAACTTAGTTCCAATGAACCACCAGAAAACAGGAAGAAGCTCTATGACTCAAGTGGTAGAACACAAGAATTGAGCTGAAGAGGTCAGGGACAGCACCAAAACCAAGACTTCAACTCCTTCAATCGACAACAACAACAATAAAAAAGACAGAACTAAACTAACAATGCTGAAGTAGAGGGCTGTGAATGTGCCTTAGTGGTAGAATGCTTTGCATATATGAAATCGTGGGCTTCATTTCTCAGGACCGCATTACTAGGACAAAGCCTGAACTGGCTCTGTGGCTCGAATGGGAGAGGGATATCATTATACAAGAGAAACTTGGTACAGTGCTCAGATCAGGAGGTCAAGCTTCAAGATTCATGTATATGTGTGCATGCACACTCACACCCGTGCACACACACAACGTGGTGTGCACATACACACACACACACATACATCACAGACCAGATGTGATGTTGTTACACAAAATGGTAAAGTACTGAGCTTCTGCACTGAGCTCATTGTCAGCACCCAGCCCTATGTTCAATCCCAAAACCTAGCCACCCAGGGCCCAACTAGGAGAAGTCAAAGGTTTCAAAACCTGATGAGCTTCACCAGTCCTACATGACAGGAAGCTTTGTGATATACAACATGTGCTTGGATTTCCCAAGCTTCTGGAAACATAGGAGAGGCATCATAGGCCCAACATTGCCTGCAATGAATCGTGTCATTATGTTCAGTGCCCTAGTTTTCTGCCCTTCAGGCAGACAACTGAATTATATTGAGCACTTTAACTCATCACCAGACTATAATCTCACAAAGGCAGGATAAGTGCACAGAACTTGGCCTGCCATGGGAGGTGGCACAAATGAATGTCTCCTGTTAAAACAGAGCACTGGGGAGAGAGATAGCTAAGGGTACAAAGAGGAATTATTTTTTGTGACTTTCAGAGCCCGCCCACACTCAGCCTCACTAACTGGCCCAGATGGCGTTGTTTGTTACCCAGCTGTACAGGAGTGAGGGCTTTTGTGTGCCTGTCCAGACAATGAGATAGTCTTCCTCCAGCAGGCCTGTGATTCAGAAAAACCCTTAAGTTACAATGTGAACAGTGAAGGGAGCCCCGGAACATGCACTATCTTGAAAGAAGTCTGTTATGAACTCATTGTACTGAATACAAATTTCCTAGGTTGGTGCAATTCATCATAGCTACTCTGGATTTTCACCTACAAGAATATAATACAAAGACAAAGACAGGCTCTTTTTGAGGGTCCAGGTCCTAGGGTGGAAGTATGAGCCTATACATGGTCCCTGAGCTCCTTTTGCTCAAGGGTAGTGCAATAAGCTTGATTCACAGCCCCACTTCTGGGTATTTCTGTGATCTCTTAGAAATAACTGTGTCATGGATTTTCCTACACTGGTTGGATTCAAACTAAGTTACTCTATATCTCAGTCTCCTGAGGACCTGGGATTACAGACAGCAGCCACTGGCACCTTTTTTCTTCTCTTCTTCATTTTTTAATCTGGACAATCTGACTTCTTAATGGTCATTCCCAAGGTTTTAATTTATAAGTAAAATACCCAATGTTCTTTACAGCTGCTTTCCCTGAGAAGGATTTTCCCTCCTCATTTTCCCCTCTGGTCACAGGTTTGAGGCCAAAAGTGAGAAATGAGTGTCACAGGATTTGGGAGCAAATATCCACAGTACATGCCAGTTCTGTTACTTAGCATTGAGCTGCTGTGAATTTACTGTCTCAGGATATGAGGACCGAAAGGTGGAGCGATCCTCATACAGTCTGCATTGCTCCTTTAGCCTATAAAGTGATCTAATAATTATGAGTGCTTTGTGTCTCCAACCTTAAGTGTCTAGAACACACTAGTAGCATCTTCATGTGAAGGGTTAAAGTTTTGAGGCAGTGACCAATTGTTGCTTGTTTCTAGCGGAGCAACATATGGTGGTAATCCAAACACCTGGTTGGTTGTGTGCCTTTATAAACCCTGCAAATCTTTAGCTAGGGGTTCTCCTCCTAGGCTCCACTGTGTTGGAGTGTAGGATGAGACCGGAGCTCCCGCCCATTTAAATAAAACCTTAAAACAGCTGTAAAGTCTGACTCTCGATGGTCTTCTTGGTGGGGATCCTGCGACCTGGGTATAACATAATAGTGGGGGCTTGTCCGGGATCCCCCCAAAGACCTCCGAGATCTCAGACTCCAAAAGTAAAACAGCACTGTCTTTATTAATTTGTCTTTTCCTGTCATTTGTCTGTTTTACTTTCATTTTCCTTTGTGAGGATGGCCTCTCCGATTTGTAAAGGGTTGTTGAAGCAGGTGCCCTTTCACCACAACCCTGGAGGAACTAAGATATGTCCAAGATCCACTTGTGGGGCAGGGGTCCTTGGAACCCTGCCATATGGGGCGGGGGTCCTTGGAACCCCACTGTGTGGGGCAGGGGGGGCAGCCCTTGGAACACCACCGTGTGAATTGTGGCGCGGAGGTTGGTTCAGTGTTGGGCCAGAACTGACCAAGAGGGTCTCCTAACAGAGGCTCAACTTGCCCACTGTGGCTCTGCTCCTTCTGCTGTGTGGTGTGGGTGTGGAACCCCACCATGACAGTAGTCAGTGGACCAATTTGGGAGATCTCCACTTTGTAAGCTTTTTTTAGTAATTGTCAGGCCTGCATGTGTTTTGTTTGTACTGTTTATTGTTTTTTGGACTGTACGTCTGACAGGACTGGAAACCATAGGCACCACTCCATCTAACCCCCTAGACTTACAAAAAGAAACTGAGATACAGGGTACCCCCCGGTTTTTCAGGGAGATAACTTGAAAGAAGAAATGTTTCCTCCACCATATTCTCCTTTCCAGGTCCCTTTTGCAGAACCTGAGAATGATCAAGAGGAGGAGGGCGCTATAGAACACTCGGCACCTGCCCTTAACGTTTCTGAGGAGCCAGTCACTCGAAGATGCCATGGGATCAATCCCCCTTCTAATGCAGCTGTTTTTCCCTTATGCTCTATAGGTCCTGTGGATGGGAGGGTCAACAGCAACTCTAATATTGGCCATTTTCTACCAGTGATCTATACAATTGGCACACCCAAAATGCCCCCTTTTCTGAGAAACCCCAGGATTTAATTTGTTTGCTTGAATTTGTTCTCTTTACTCATCAGCCCACCTGGGATGATTTTAGTCCACTTTTACAGGTCATTTTTACCACCGAAGAGAGAGACTATATCCAAGAGGCAGCCCGGAAACATATCCCTGGCCCCACAAGAGCACCTATTACGGATCCTGCCCTTATCACTGTCTATTTTCCTTAGATCTGACCAACATGGGACTACAATACAGTTGAAAGTAGGGAGCGACACTTCGTCTATCATCAGGCTCTGTTGGCAGGTCTCAAGGAAGAGACTTGCCAACCTACTAATATGGCCAAAGTTTATGATGTTATACAGGGAGGAAGTGAAAGTCCCGCAGCATATCTTGAGCAGCTCAGGGAAGCTTTTAGTCAATATACCCGTATGATCTTGAGAACCAGGTGTGGGCTCAGATGATTATGTTTGCCTATATAAATCAAGCTGCACCAGACATAAAGCAGAAGTTGCAGGCTCTAGACAGAAGTGGTGAAAAGTCTATTAGGGATCTAGTAGCAACAGCAGAAAAGGTTTACAATGAGAGAGAGAGTACCAAAGACAGGAAAGGAAGGACAGAGAATGTGAAATTAGTGTGAAAAGAGTGACCAGGCCAAAGATAAGAGGCCAGACTTGTTGGACTCACCACTATCGCACGCCGAGCATACCTGGTTCACAGACGGCAGCAGTTTCATTTGAGATGGAAAAAGGTATGCTGGTGCAGTAGTCACCACAGACACTGAGATAGTGTGGGCAGAAGAACTCCTCAAGGGAATGTCTGCACAAAGAGAAGAACTAGTGGCACTAACAAAAGCCCTACAGATGGGAAAAGGGAAGAGACTAAACATTTACATGGACAGTCGGTATGCATTTGCCACTGTGTATGTCCATGGAGCCACTTACCAAGAGAGGGGGCTGTCGATAGCCGAGGGAAAGGCTATTAAAAATGAACAAGAAATTTTAAGGCTCATCCGGGCCTTATGGGAACCAGCAAATATTGCCATTATCTACTGTCCTGGCCATCGAAAGGTAACTGATTCAATAACCAAAGGAAATAACTTGGCCAATCAGGCAGCTAAGGAGGTGGATCTCCAGCCCAAAGCAGAAGTAGACCCAGGGCCCCAAGCTTTGCCTCCTGAGCCTCAGTACTTCCAAGAAGACTTGGAGTGGATAAAGAAAAGTTCAATGGCCTATAAACCCCCAAACAGAGAAAGAAATAAAGACTGGTGGAAAACTGGTGAGAGAAAACTTATCTTGCCACAAAGATTGGGCAAGAGGATTCTTATGAGAATCCATCGGGTCTCTCACAAGGGAACCCGAAGAATGGAGGACTTGTTCCTACACACAGAAGTAAAAATCAGGCAAGGAAATCAACTCATTGAGGACATTGTTAAAAATTTTTAAGCCTGTCAGCTTACCAATGCCCCTAATCAACTGGTTACAAAAGGAGCTCGCCTCCATGAAGATAGGCCAGGTGTGTATTGGGAAGTAGACTTCACAGAAATTAAAACTGGAAAATTTGGATATAAATATTTGCTAATTTTTGTAGACACCTTTTCAGGATGGGTTAAAACCTACCCAACAAAGCATGAGACTGCACACGTCATATCTAAGAAGATCCTGGAAGAAATCCTACCCAGGTATGGCTTCCCATCCACCATCTGGTAAGACAATGAACCAGCTTTCATCCCAAAAGTAAGTTAGGGAATAGCCTCCGCACTGGGGATGGATTGGAAATTGCACTGTGCTTATAGACCCCAGAGTTCAGGGCAGGTAGAAAGAATGAATCAGACTATAAAAGTCACCTTAACTAAATTGGCCTTTGAGACTGGCGCAGACTGGGTATCACTACTTCCTTTTACCCTGTTTAGAGTAGGAAATTCACCCTATCAGCTTGGCTTTACTCCTTTTGAAATAATGTATGGACACCTTCAACCCATTATCCCTAGCCTTCAGACTGAATTGCTTGCTGATTTGGATGATATTGAATTTCTGTGTAAGCTTGTCTATTTACAGCTGGTGCATAAGAGGATGTGGCCCCAGCTTAGAGCATTATATGATTCTGCTTCTATTCCTACCCCCATTTGTTTAAACCAGGGCACTGGGTGTTTGTTCGAAGGCAAAACCTGAGATCTCTGGAGCCACAGTGGAAGGGACCTTACATGGTTCCACCCTTACATGGTGCTACTGGTGTGTAGCCCTGCTGCTACTGTGGCATTGCTGCTTGGATCCACTGCTCCCACGCCAGACCAGCTGACCCGTTTGCCCTGGACAAGCATGGGGAAACATGGGAAGTCTCCAAGCATCTTACCCAACCAGTCTGCATACACCTCAAGAAAAGAAAAATGAACTGATTGTTATTGGTATAGTTGTTTAATAATATGGCTAACCCGTTCAAGATCAAGAGCTGTTGGAGTTCAGTTTAAGGCTGGAGCCACAAGATTGTGTTCCAGGACCATAAGTCAAGGGGGGAATGAAGGGTTAAAGTTTTGAGGCAGTGACCACTTGTTGCTTATTTCTAGAAGAGCAACACATGGTGGTAATACAAACACCTGGTTGGTTGTGTGACTTTATATACCCTGTAAATCTTTACCTTGGGGCGCTCCTCCTAGGTGCTACTGTGTAGGAGTGTAGGACAAGGCCTGAGATGCAGCGCGTTTAAATAAAACGTTACAACAGCTGTAAAGTCTGACTCTCGGCGGTCTTTTTAGTGGGGGTCCTGCGACTGCGGTATAACAATGTTTCCTTTTTCTCTAGTACTCCTTGAAATTTAGACTAAGGGTTTGTGTGGAGAGGCTCCTTGGTGAATCCCTGAGGAAACCACTTGAAGCCTCCTCAGGAGAAAGCCATTCAAGCCAGCTTAGCAGGAGAGTCTCTGAGACTATTATCTCCAATAAACCACCAGAGAACCAGAAGTAGAACAGTGGCCCAGAGGGTAGAGCTCCAGCTTTGAGAGAGAAAACTGAGCAGGAGATACAATCCAGACAGTCAGGAAAGCCTGGGAATTGCTTATGTCCAATTAACTACCAGCTGGCCGGAAGTGGAGCTGTGGTGGTGGTAGAGCCTCAGCCTTGAGCAAAGCAGCTCAGGAACACATCGGCCCCTGAGTTTAAGCCCTGGGATGGCCACAAAAAATTCAAAAAAAGAAGGCCAAGTTTATGTATCAGTGCCCTAACTACTTATGTGTGTATGTAAATTACCTCCCATAGTGCAAATTCTGCTTTTATTTACTGTTTTATTTTTCAGATATGCTAATTGTGCATACTGCACCATTCTCTTCATTTCAGGCCCATTGCTTTTCTCTTCCAGGTTTCTAGGCCTGTGTCTTTATATGAGACACACTGAAGCTTTCAGCAGCCTTTATTTACATTTTATCATGAGGGCAATGCAGGAACAATAACAAATCAGGCAGGGGAAGAGAAGATCAGGTCTCTTGGAAGTAACCAGTATTCAGAAAATTAAACTTGAGAACATAAATGGTAGCATACTTATGTAAAAACTACCATTAAGAAAAAAGTGAAGGGGCTAGGAATATGTATTAATGAGAGAGTGCTTGCCTAGCATGCAAGAAGGCCTGGGTTCGATTCTTCAGGCACCCGTACACAGACAAAGCCAGAATATGTATTGTGGCTCAAGTAGCAGAGTGCTAGAGACAGTGCCCAGGCCTTGAGTTCAACCCAACAACTGGCAAAGAGATAGCTACCTAGTCAGGAAGGTAGGTAGATAGATAGAAAGAAAAAAGAGAAAGAGAGATAGAGGGAGAGAGAGAGAGAAAGAAGGAAGGAAAGAAAGAAAGAAAGAAAGAAAGAAAGAAAGAAAGAAAGAAAGAAAGAAAGAAAGAAAGAAAGAAAGAAAGAAAGAAAGAAAGAAAGAAAGAAAGAAAGAAAAGAAATGAAAAGAAAGAAAGAAGGAAGGAAGGAAGGAAGGAAGGAAGGAAGGAAGGAAGGAAGGAAGAAGGAAGGAAGAAAAGAAGGAAGAAAGCTGATAGATGAATCTGGTTTTGACATCAGAAGGAAAGAAGGGACCACTTCCCAGTCACGAGTCTTTCTGCAGTGTTCCCGGACTCCAGCATCACCTTCACACAAACACAGATCAGGATAACTGTCTCTGTCCCACTTCTCAGGCAGCCAAGAGCCCCAGAATCCAGAGGGCAGAGCCAGGTTCTAAATCAGGTGCTTGGAGACAGAAGAGAAATTGCCCTGTTCCTCCTTGGACTGTGGATTTGCATTAATGATGTGGAGAATGTAGTAAGGAGAATGGACTGGCAGAGATAGAAGGGCCTTCAAACCTGAAAAATGGAGAGTCAAAAACCCACACCTTAAGACCAGAGAGCAGGATTTTCTACTCTGTTCCTCTCCTCTTCCCCACTAAACTGGCTCTCTATAGGTAACCTAAAGATTGCCTGAGGGTCCCTTCACCTGAGGGAGGAAATTTAATTAGTCATCGTTTGAAGAGACTGAGAGAAGCCTGACCCTTCTGTAACTCTAACAAATGTTTCAGGTTTCTCCCACTGCTGGCTGTGCCTGGAATGAATGAAGTGGTTTTGCAGCTCACTTCTCTGTTGAGTATGTACATTCTGCCTCCGAATCCTGCAGGCCTAGTTCTCTTCACCTAGCCTGGCTTTTGAAACTTTTTTCTGTGCTTCAAATACAGTGTTACTCTGGAGTTCTTCCTGCTAACAGAGCTAGGACTTGGATCTTGAGAACTTCATTTGAATCCCGATTGGGTCAATAATATTTCTATCCTTCTTCTGTAGCTCAAGAACTCCAAAAACACTTAGAGTGCAAGTAACTTCTCATCACCAAGCGAAACACAGGAATTTCTTGAGCATCTGACCTTTCAGAACAGGAAGCCAGAATGTCCTAGATTTCCCTGCCTTGGCTGGTTTCACACTGTGATAGAGACCTCAGCCTTCTGAGCTAGGGTGATGGGTGTAAGCTATTGGTTCTCTGCTAGGGTCAGAACTGTAATGACCTTGACAATACAAGTCAACTGCTTATCACAAAGGGCTTGGGGAGCATATTAAGCCTTTCAAAAATGTGCCTTTCAGAACCTTGTGGGACGCAAGTTTATAATGCTAGAATCTGAGAGACTGGGATTATGGATGTGCTACACTTGAACCTTGAGGTCTGACTCCAATTCTGGTGTACATCAGCATTCATTTTCCAAACCATATTCTCATAAATAGCAAACAGGAAAATTACTTTGATTATCCCTCACTCTTTTTCCAGTGTGTGTCTCAAACTGAAGCCTGGGCGCTGTCCCTGAGCCCTTCAGCTCAAGGCAAACACTCTACCACTTGACCCACAGTGACACATGGGGTTTTTTGATGGTTCATTGGAGGTAAGAGTCTAACAGGCTTTCCTTTCCTAGGCTGTCTTCAAACTGTGATCTTAAGATCTCAGCCTCCTGAGAAAGTAGGTTTCCAGAGACACTGTAATCTGGCGTATTGTTTTGGCCAGACCTGGGGCTTCAAATTAGGGCCTGGGTACTGTCTTTGAGCTTCTTTTTCTAAATGCTAGCACTCTACCACTTGAACCACACCACAGCTTCTGGCTTTTTCTGAGTACGTGGCACTGAGGATTCAAACCCTGGCATTCAAGCATGCTGAGTAAGCTCTCTACCACTAAGCTACAGTTCCAGCCCCAACCTTACGATTTTATCCCTCAACTTGCCTATCCACAAGAAAAGGCTTCTGAGTATAAATCATCTAAACAAATCCCTATAGGAAGTTGTCCAAGATAAATAAGACAAAGCTCATACTAGGGACATAGTCTAACCATGTGATGACTTGACAAATGCCTCGATTTAATTATATATCATGTTTCAACACTTAATAAAGTATTAATGAAAAATGAGCATGAGTCAATGTACTAAATTATTGTGTATAATTTTATAATATATGTACACAACATAATAAATATTATGTGTATAATAATACTAAATAAATAAACAATTAAATGAATAAAAAATTAAATACAAAATCAAAAATAATCATGAATATGAAATAAACATACATATGTACCTATATATCTTATATTACACATGTATACAAATATTTTTTTCAATTGCAGGGCCTTAATTCAGGCCCTGGGAACACTAGCTTGAAAATCTTTCCCTCAAGGACAAGGAGCTTAGCCTTCACCCAAGGTGCAAAAGAGTTCACTTAGAGCTCACTTAGACAGTGAGCTCAAATCCCAGCAATGGCAGAAATATTGGACCCAGTTCCAAGACAGTGACTTAATTTTTGTAACAGAAACAGTTAAGTTTATTCAGTTCCATACTGAACACTGAAAAAAAATCGGTGTAGAATTTTGTACAGCTATTCAGGCATTCATCCCTTACCCCCAAAGTGCTTCTTGAGCACTACATAATTTTTTGTACGTTTTTCATTTAAAAATGTTGTACAGGGGTGTCACAGTTACATGAGCAAAGTAATGAGTACATTTCCTATTGAGCATTGTTGCCTCCTCGTTTGTTTTTCCCCTACCATCCCTTCCCTCCCATCTTCACAACTAACTTCCTTGCTGAGGTTAGTGACTTAATTATTTATTTTTGGCTTGGCATGGGGTTTGAACTCAAGTAACGGCAACTCTGAGCCTTCCGTCACATTGCTACGGATTCATCAAGACTCTGAGTTCAAATCCCAGGCTAGGAAAGAAAAATAGAAGAAATTCCAAACCAAGGAGCTTTATTATTTCAATTTAGTTAGTTAGTTGGTTAATTAATGAATTAATTAGTTAATTAATTTTGCCAACCACGGGGCTTGTACTCAGGTCATGACAACTCTGACTCAGCTTCACTCTCCCTAGGATGGGGTGCAGCCTCAGGACCCAAAGCTGATCCTGGGACCCTAGGCACAGAGGGTTTGCAGGAAGAAAAACAAAGCACAACAGCACAAAAAGTGGGGAGCTGTAGAGGGCTCAGGGTTTTACAAGTTTTTCTTTGCATGGTGACCATCCTGGGTCTGAATGACATGGTTTCAAAGTGGACCTGGCCTGCCGTTGCTGACGGCTGGCAGGCTATCAGGGAAGCCATAAGCCAACATGTCAACATAGGCTCTGGGTTCAAATCCTAATCCTTACACACTAATGGCCTGAGATCACAAGAGATTCATGCCTATGCATAAGAATACAGATTGAAAGAGTAGTTCATGCATTTGTCTAGTCTAAAATTGGATGCAATAATCCTAGGATGTTGATTGACCTTAATTAATAGTTTATTAAGCATGAAAAGAATAATATTTTTTCAATGGAGGTATAATAAATACCTAAAAGTTGGTAGGAATGTAGTAGATGTCATTCAGTCATAGATAGACAGCTCTGGAACTCTTTAACAATATATATTTATTTGTATACCACCTTCTGCCTATCCATGTATTGCTGTTTTGGCCAAACTTGGGGCTTGATCTCAGTGCATGGGAACCACCTGATAGCTTCATAGGCTAGAGGCTTCTGTGCTCACACTCATCCAATCATGAATTGGGCCTGCTAGGCCCTGAGTTCAGATCCCAGCACTGCCAAAAATTTAATCTTTGAGTAAGAAGCCGAGTGTGATATATGTTTTCCTTTTCTGGGAGAGTCCAGGGTGTCAGGCATGATGGAGAACACATCTACAAATCTAGATGGTATGTGATATGATGTAAACAATGTAATAAATGGTATAGGTGTCATGAAAGTCAATGAAATAAATCATAAATAAATGAATAAAAAAGAAATAAAATGAATGACCACACTAAACGTAATATGGACTGAACATTTGTATAGAAGTATAAATCCTACCACACCAAACACGGTATCTACTGACCATCTGTATGGAAGTATAAATCCTATCTTTAAAATGTATATACGGAGTATGTTTTCCATGACTGAGGCTTGAATTCAGCCCACCCCCATGAGAAAGCAATGGCGGAAAATCCTGAGATACAGGAAAAGTCATGGAATGCGATTGATATCATCGAATAAGTAGTTAATGCATGATATGACTAGGAAATGATAGGCAAGACTCATGGGGTATCACTTATTTGTAAAGCAGTGTTGATTGAGCATGACAATACATCACAGTCATGAAATGAAGGCATCTGGAAAGATCCAAAAATCAGTAGACACATGGTAGATTGGATTCCATCACAGGTTATCATCTCTCCTACTCTATACAATTGTGTACTTATTTGCATACTACCTTCAACTTATGAATGGATGACTGCTGTGTGCCCTTCCCCCACACCCTCTCCTGGGGGTCCATCTCAGGTCCTGGGAACGGCCTTACTCCTTAGTGGCTCACAGACTGCTGTGCTCACATGGACCCATTCGTCAATTGGGTCTGCTGGTCCCCGAGTTGAGATCCCAGCAGTGCCAAAAGATTCATCCTGATGTCAGAAGCAAATTGATGCACCTGTGTTCCTTTCCTGTGCAAGTCCTGGGTCTCAGCTAGGATGGAGAATGCATGGGCCACCCTGTGGCCACGGAAATAGGGTGTTATCATGTGAGCCCAGTTATACCTGTCATCATATACTGAAGAAAATACACAATACATCCATGAATAGAATAGAATACAGAATAGAATAACTACACTAAATGCTAAATGCACAATGCAGTCCACACAGAGCTTTGAATATATATCCCATGTTTAAATGATGCATTCAGGACAATTGTGCCCCCCCCGGTGCTCGATCTCTGTTCCTGAGAACCGACCAGCTCCTTAGTGGCTCACAGTCTGGTGTGATCACGTGGATCCATTGGGCAGTTGGGCCTCCTAGGCCCAAAGTTCAAATCCCAGCACTGCCAAAATTCACCCTGATGTGAGAAGCCAGTCATTGCACCAGTTTTCCTGTGCTGTGAAAGTCCTGGGTCTCATCTAGGATGGAGAATGTATACGAAACTCTATACTCATGGGAATAGTTTGTCATCCAGATCACCACAGTTATATCTGTTATCCTATAGTCAAGAAAATACACAACACATCAATGAATAAGACACAAAATAAAAGAATGACTACACCGAATGCAAGATGCTGCCCATCCATGTATGGAAATATAGATCCTCTGTTTAAATGATGAATTTATGACTATATTGGCCCCAACCAGAGCTTCATCTCAGGTCCTAGGAATGGCCTCCCTCCTTAGTGCCTCACAGGCTGGTGTGTTCACCATGACCCATTCACCAATTGAGCCTGCTAGGCCTTAAGTTCAAATCCCAACACTGCCAAAAGATTTACCTTGATATGAGAAGCCAATCGATCCACCTGTTTTCCTGTCCAATGAAAGTACTGGGTCTCAACGAGGATGGAGAATTCTATATAGACAACTCTATAACCATTCGAATGGGTTGTTATCCATGTCAGCATAGTTATATCTATCACCATACTCAATAAAATACACAATACATCCATGAATAAGACACAAAATAAAAAGAATAACTACATTGAATGCAAGATGCATACCACACTTGTAGGTAAAGAGAGATCCTATGTTTTAAAAAGGCAGGCTTGTTATTTTGTCCCGTGCTGGGGCTTCAAATCAGGCCCTGGACCAGGCCTGACATTGTAGTCTTCAAGGATGGTGAGATTTCCCTTCCCCTAAAGTGCAACAAAGCTACCCAGACCTCAGTTCAAATCCAAACACTGACAAAAGATTCATTCTGTTGTCAGAAGCCAGTCGTTGAACATGTTTTCCTCTCCTGTGAAAGTCCTGAGCTTCCACTAAGATGTAGAATGTATAGGCAACCCTATAACTATGGGAACAGGTTGTAATCCATGTCTGCATAGTTATACCTGTCACCATACTCAGTAACATGCACAATAATTACATGAATTCGACACAAATTAAGAAGTGCACTGAATGCAAGATGCTGTCCACACATGTATGTAAATATAGACCCTATGTTTAAATTATGAATTCATGACTATCTGGACCTCCCTGGGACTTGACGTCAGGTCCTGGGAAGGGCCTATCTGCTTCGTTGCTCACAAGCTGGTGTCCTCACCTTGACACTTTCCCCAATTGGGCCTGATAGGCTCTGAGTTCAAATCCCAACACTGCCAAAAGATGAATCCTGATGTGAGAAGTCCATCGATTCACCTATTTTCCTGTCCTGTGAGAGTCCTGAGTCACAGCTTGGATGGAGAATGCATAGGAAACCCTATAGCCAGGGCAATAGGTTGTCTTCCATGTAAGCACTGTTATATTTGTTACCTTTCTCAGTAAAATACACAATACTTACATAAGAAAGAAAATGAGGAGAAAAAGTACTCCAAAGGCAAGATGCTGTCCAAACATATATGTAAATATTGATCCTATGTTTTAATTATTAATTTATGACTATCGTGACCCACACTGGGGATCAATGTCAGATCCTGGGAATAGCCTAACTCCTTTGTTGCTTACAGGCTGGTGTGGTCACTTTGAACAATTCACCAATTGGTCCTGCTAGGCCCTGAGTTCAGATCCCAGCACTACCAACAATTGGATCATGCAGTAAGAAACCCAGTGTGAAACTTTTTTCCTTTTCTCTGAGAGTCCTGGGTGTTAGGCATGATGGAGAACACGTCTACAAATTTAGATTCCATGTGATAGGATGTCATCAATATAATAAAGGGAATGGGTGTCATCATAGTAAAATCAATGGTTAATAAATGAATAAAACAAAAAGTACAAGGAACAACCACACCAAACGTGTATGGACTGAACATCCATAGGTAAGTACAAACCCTGCATTTTCAATGTATATAAATAGTATGTTTTCCAAGGCTGGGGCTTGAATTTTGGCTTAGAGTACAGGCCTGACTTTCTTATCTTCAAGTACGGTGAGCTTGCCCTTCTAACACAGTGCTGCAGATTTACCCAGAACTTGAGTTCAAATCCAAAGCCTGGCAGAATAAACGGGGTGAATTGCAAGCCAGGGAGCTAATTTCTTTTAATTATTTTTTGCTCAGTAGGGGGTTTGAACTCAGGTTGTGGTAACTCTGCCTCAGCTTCGACACCCTATGCTGGGGTGCAGCCACTGAACATACAGTAGATCCTGAGATCCTAGACCCCCAAGCCTTGTGTGGCAAAAATGTACAGAAAAAATGCAGCGAGATGGCCTTTTTATGTTTTCTTCCTTTGCACGGTGACCCTCCTGGGTCTGAATGACACTGTTGCAAAGGGTACTTCACCTTGCATTGCTGAAGGTTGTCAGACTATTGAGGAAGTCATAGGTCCACGTGGCAATGTAGGCCTTGATTTCAAATCCTAGTCCTGACACCAATCAATGGCAGGAGATACTAAGAGACTCGTTCCCATCCATGGGAATAACAAGGTAATATTATCAATGTCACAGTTGAATGAGTTGATGGTGAATGATGCTCCTATAAAATTAGACAGCATCATTTCAGAAGACTGATTTTATTTAATATTTATGAAGCATTAAAATAATACTATTACTTACAGAATGTAATAATTTCAGGATATTGATTGATTTACTTAATAGTTTGTTAAGAATGAAAACAATAACATTAATTATATGGAGGCATTATAAATACCCAAGAATTGTTAGGAATGTAGTCTATATAACCAAATAATGTATAGACATCTCTGGCACTCTATAAAGATATATATTTATTAGTGTACTACCATCTGCATGTCAATCTGTTCTTATTTTGTCAACCGCTGGGGCTCGATCTCAGGTACTCAGAACTGTCTGTCAGCTCAATTTGCCACAGGATGCCAGGCTGACACTCACCCATTCATGAATTGGGCCTTGTAGGCTGTGAGATCAGATGCCAGCACGCCCAAAAAATGAATCATGTAGTAAGAAGTTGATGCTGACACGTTTTCCTTTCCTGTGAAAGTCCTGGGTGTCAGGAAGGATGTGCAATACATATGCAAACCTATATCCTATGTAATCAATGTAATCACTGTTCTATGAGTCATAATAGTCAATAAAATGAGAAGTCAATACATGAATAAAACAAAAAATAAATAACTACACTGAATGCAATATAGAATCAACATATGTATATAAATATAAATCATATATTTAAAATGTACAAAAATATGATGTTTTCTAGTGGTGGGCATCGATTTCAGGACTAAGGAAGAGACTTTGAATTTCTTGAATTCAAGGAGGCAAGTTTCTGTAGAGAGCTGCGAGAGGCCGCACCTGGAAGATGGCTCCGGCTTCCGCCCTCTGCCTTCCCGATGGCGAGTGCTCTCTGTGGTAAACAACTCCTTATATGTCTAAGGCAAAGAATCTGGCTTGCTTCCGTGCACCTGAACCTATTGGTGGTTCTCACTTGGCGTATCAGGGTTGGTTACCAGCGGGTATTTAAGGCTGTGGGGAATTCTCCCCAGGGTTGGGGTCAGAAGATTGCTCAAAGGTCCTGAATAAACTGCAGAGAGAAGAGTTCGGTGTCGTGTCTTCCTTGGTGGTCGAGGCAGTAGCGACACGTGGTGGTCCGTACGGGGACTCAGCCATAACCCCAACGAGGACTCAGAACTCTCTGCCGTCAGGGTGGTGCACCGGTAAGTTCCCAGGTAAAAGGGGAATTCGCGACAAGAGCAGGGGGGGGGGATTTTTTGCTCTTCTCTGTAGATAGAGAGCGAGATCCCGGGGCTAGTCAATAGAGTAGCCAAAAGTAAAAGTAAAAGTTTGTTTACCAGCTTTAAATGTTTAAAACATGGCTGCTTCTTCTTCGCACCCAATTTTTTTGGCTGTCAATGAGCTACTGCACTCAAAAAAGTTAAAAATAAAAAAGAGTAGAGAGATTTTTGGATGAATGTGACATCGTTGCCCCGTCGTTCGCTGTCTCCGGAAGCCTCCTCACCGTGGCCTCTTGGGAGAAACTAGGGAGGGACCTAGATTTTGCCTCTGAACAAGGAACGCTTAAGAGCGGAGTGAGACCAATATGGAAACTGATAAGAGGCTGTCTTGAGGACCAGCGTTGCAGTGAGGTGGTAGAGAATGGTCAGACCGCCCTAGTAATGCTGCAGGAAGAAAGATCGGAAAGGGCAGACAGCGAAAAGGAGGAGAACGGGGGGGGGGGGGGGTTATATTCCGATCTTGCTGAACTAGAGACCTCTGAGTCTACAGATTTAGAGAAACTACAATCACTCATACAACAAATAGAGAAAAAAAAAGATAAGAAAGAGGAGGAAAGGGAAGGAGAGAGAGGACCCAGATAAAGACGAATGCACGCCTTTCATGTGCCATGCCGCAACCTGGCCTCTCCGCTTTATGCGGAGGACCGTGGAAGTGGCAACCCCAGCTGTTCTTTCAGCCCAGGCATGTGGAAAGCGGTCAGAACCGAGTTACATCTAGCCTGTCCAATATTTCAGGATCCACAGGGACAGTGGTATCATGAACCCTTAGATTTTAAGGTTATAAAATCTTTAGCTGAGTCTGTGCGGACATACGGAATCATGGCCTCCTTTACTGTGGCCCAGGTGAAGGCCCTAAACAGACACTGCATGACACCCGGTGATTGGAGTGGGCTCGCACGAGCTTGTTTGAGCCCAGGTCAGTATTTAGATTGGAAGGTCTTTTTGATTGAATTTGCTAGTGAAGAGGCTGCGGCCAATCAGGCTGCGGGAAACCCAGCTTGGGACAGAGATATGCTGCTTGGACAGGGGAGATTTGCCAATCAGCAGATAGGCTACCCGGTTCAAGTTTATGAAGAAATCAATAAAATTGGCATAAAGGCATGGAAGGCCTTACCAAATAATGGCGAGGTAAGTGGCAATCTCACCATAATCCTGCAGGACTCTACGGAGCCGTTTTCGGACTTTGTTGCCCGTATGGTCGAGGCCGCTGGCAGAATTTTTGGTGACCCAGACGCAGCCATGCCATTAATTAAACAGCTTGTTTACGAGCAATGCACTAAAGAATGCAGAGCTGCCATAACCCTATATAAGAATAAGGGACTAGAAGCATGGATGAAAGTTTGCAGAGAGCTGGGCGGACCACTAACTAATGCTGGATTAGCTGCTGCTGTGGTGCAATTAACCCAGAAGGGGCTGGGAAGGTGGCTCAGTGGTAGAGCGCTTGCCTTGCATGCCTGAGGCCCTGGGTTCGATTCCTCAGCACCACATAAGCAAAAAGAAAAAGCCAGAAGTGACGCTGTGGCTCAAGTGGTAGAGCTCTAGCCTTGAGCTGAAGAGCTGAGGGACAGTGCCCAGGCCCAGAGTTCAGGCCCAGGAAAAAACCTATTCAAAAAACGCTGCAAATTTGGCTAAACAGTTGTCTAGTTATCTTTTAGGTAATTGAACTGGGGAGTTCGACAGCCTGATGGAACAGCTCAGGGTTGCCATCGTCACGGTGAACTCGACACGAGTGGATGCCGGATTGGCGGAGGGGTTATCTTCATGGATCTCCGCTGCTATGAATCATCTTAAGGAGTGGGTGGCTTTGGGAGCCCTGACAGGCCTCCTGGTGTTAGCCTCCTTGGTATGTCTGTGGTGCATTTGCCAAATTAGAGGTTCTCAACGTCGCAGTGAAGCCATGATTATCCAAGCCTTTACAACCATTGGAGCAAGTCAGTCCCCCCAAGCGTGGCTTGCCACCCTAAAACAATGAACACAGATTGCAAAGCCAAAGTATTGCAGTCGAGAGGCATGAGTTTTGCCCTCGAGGAGAGCATGTTTGATTGCACAGGGGTTCGATTCGCCTTTTCCTGTCCTTGTGAAAAACGAATCAATGGACAGGCTGAGTCATCCCTAGAGAAGGCTCCCTCTGGGAGAAGGCTTGTATGCAGTCCTTGCGTTGCACAACAGGGATCAGACCTCTGTTCTCATCTGTGTTCTTTAAACAAAAAAGGGGGAACTGTAGAGAGCTGCGAGAGGCCGCACCTGGAAGATGGTGCTGGCTTCCGCCCTCCGCCTTCCAGATGGCAAGTGCTCTCTGTGGTAAACAACTCCTTATATGGCTAAGGCAAAGAATCTGGCTTGCTTCCGCGCACCTGAACCTATTGGTGGTTCCCACATGGTGTATCAGGGTTGGCTACCCAGCGGGTACTTAAGGCTGTGGGGAATTCTCCCCGGGGTTGGGTCAGAAGATTGCTCAAAGGTCCTGAATAAACTGCAGAGAGAAGAGTTCGGTGTCGCATCTTCCTTGGTGGTCGAGGCGGTAGCAACAAATTTCCCCTTTCTACACAGTGCAACAGCAGGGATACCTAGGCCACCAGTTCAAATTCCAGTCCTGGCAGGAGAAAAAATAGCATCTCCATGCTATGTGATGCCCAATTCATAGGTATTTCATTTGGCCTCGATTTAAAGAATGTGATTGTTTAAATGCTTAATAAAGTATTAATTAATATTGACCAGTGTCCTATAATGTAATTGCGTATAGTTTTATCCTCAAATCATTCATGTTCTGCCCATTTAATCATGATATACATCACATTCCTTTGGTAGTCATATGAATAGGAATGAGTTTCATAGGATCTCCTGCCATTTGTTGGTGGTAGGACCAGGATTCAAACTGTGGGCTCCAGCTCCTACCACTTCAACCTGAGGATAGGGAATTCACAGGTCTGTCCAAGAACATCAGCAAAACCAATGATTAGCCAGGCATCAGTGGCTCTCAGCAGTCTTCCTTAAAACTTACAAGGTTGTGAAAGGAGGATCATGGTCAAAGTCACCCTAGACAGGAAAGCCCTTGAGACTCCTGTCGAACTAGAGCCAACAAAGCCAGAAGTAAAGCCATGTGGATCCAGTGGTAGAGAGCCAGCTTTGATCAAAAGCAACTCACAGATTGTGCCCAGATCCTGAGTTCAAGGTCTGGGAACAAACAGACATAGACAACAATCTGTGCAGCCATTCGGCTAAAGCAGGTCACCCTCTTGTGCCCAACTGGCATGGACAGAGTTCCCTGGGAAATGGGCTGCGTCATTTTGACTCCTCCCATTCTGCCTGCATCACACGATTCCAGCCACACCCCCATTGTTTCATGGTTCTTTCTGACCAATGGGATACAAGAATGGTGGCCACGCCCACATTCCATGCCGACCAGTAGCACCATGATTCCCTCTGTTTGTTGACACCACTACCAGCAGTTGAGAAAGGTAGAGGTGGCTGAGTGGTGAGCAAAATACTCGAGGCCTAGGAGGAAAGGGCTTCCTCAGGCCCATCATGTGCCTGCCTGTACTCTGGCCCCCTCCCCCCCTTCCCCATGGAGCAGCATTTCAAACCTGGTGCTGTGGGCTCAGACTCATGGTTTCCTCAGGCAATGGTGCAATGGTGTGCCACGAGCCAGCTTGCGGCCCTGACCTGGTCCTGGCTCCCCTGTCCTCTGCTCAGGGCCTGAGCGTGTGTCATGCCTCTGCCATTGCTGCTTGCCCCACCTGTAGCAGCTCCCAACAGCTTCTGCCAGCAACACATGTGAGTGGCTGCCACACATCCCTGCACCCTGCACCCCATATCACCTCCTCTCTGACCTGGACCCTCGCCTCCCCTGTGCCCCACAGTCTGGCCCACGCCATGCCACAAATGTGCCCCAGGGGTAGGGGTGGGTGTTGACCCGAGGATCTCACCCCCATCCCCAGCGGCTAGTGTCCCAGGAAACCAGGAGATATATGGTTGGGTGAGGAGTGGGCACCACAGATCCCTTGGCCTGGAGTAGTGGGAGCCACACTGCCGCACATTTTCACCCCTCCTCTCCCTGGTGAAAACCTGGTGGCTTTAGTCAGAGGTAGGGAGGAGCATGTCTACACCTGCCTTCTGGGGTCTTTTTCTTTTTTTCTGGGGATGGGAGGTGTTGGATGCAGAATATAGACACCCTTCCTGTGTGAGCTCTTGTGTTCTGTGTTCGGTCAACGTTTCCCCTGAAGACAGAGAAACACATAGAGAGAGACATAGAGAGACAGAGAGAGAGAGAGATAATCTTTTTCCTTGTACAGCCTGACTGTGCTCAGGTGAGTGATCAGTTGGCAAATTGCAGGTGCTGCATGGATGAGTCTTCTGTCACTGGTCTGGATGTGTGTGTGTGTGTGTGTGTGTGTGTGTGTGTGTGTGTGTGTGTGTGTGTGTGTGTGTGTAGAATTGGGTTGTAACAAGGAGGCAGAATGCTTTGGTAACTTCTACCTGCTATCTTTGAGGCATGTATGGGCTTCACAGCTGAGGTCTGGGGGCCTGGAAAGGTGAGAGGCTTGAAGGGGACCCAGCACTGTTAAATTACAAGAACAAGGGATCTGTGTGCAATGGAGCTGGGTACTTTCTTGAGCCTGATTGGTGGCAGTGGGAGATTTGGAGGACCTGGGAGTCTGGCCTGCAGGGGATGGCTTCCCAAGGGGACAGAGACCATGACCAACACTTAGTAAGGATACGACTTCTGCTAGTATGGAGCGCAACAGCATAGATCAGACTCTGGGTCTTCTCATCATGATGTCTGATGGGTGAGGCCAACCCTATCTTAAATCTTGAGCTGTGATCTTCATATCTCAGCCTCCTGAGTATCTAGGATTATAGGCATGAGCCTCTGGCACTGGGATTCTGGTTCTTTTTGGTATTTTAGGGTTAGACCTAAAGACCTTAGGCTTGCCAGTCAGGTCTTCTACCATGCGAGTCAAGCATTTCTGTCTTGGGCATTTCTGAGATGGAGAAGTAATATATGCTCATGCTGGGCTGGATCATGGTCCTCCTATCTGTGACAGGCATGAGCCACCAGGCCCGGTCTTCTGTAGTTGGGATGGTAGACATGTAGCACCACGCTCAGTCATTAGTTTAGATGGATTGTCCCAAACAAAGTCCACAGCAGCCGATTCTTTACCAGAGGTGAAGCTCTGGGTTGGGCCTCAACCATTGGACTTCAATCTCCTCATGGTACAGTTGAGGAAACAAAGGATTAATACAGAGGGATATCTGGAACAGGGACAGGCACAGAGGGAGGGGCCATCTGATCCTTTTCTTCGCAATTCTGTGACCATATGATAGGAAGATTCCCAGAAAGATCTCAGATGGTGTGTGTTATTAATGGTGAGACAGGTATAGGATTATGAAACAAAACATGGCTCTCTTTCTTTATTACCCTATCCCCATGAGCAACAGGATCCTTCATTTTGTTCACTTTTGAAGCTGGGGAAACTGAGGCACAGAGAAGCCAGGTGACCTACTAATGACTCCTAGCTGACAGGAAGCTCGGCCTGACTTCTCTGCCATGCTCCTTAGGACAATGGGCGCTATTCAGTCCACTTCTTGTGGTGGGAAGTCCACTTCTTTCCAGTCATGGGGCTTGAACTTTGGGCCTGGGGCAGCTCCCCGAGCTCCTCAGCTCAAAGCTAGTACTCTACCACTTGCATCACAGCACCACTTCCAGTTTTCTGGTGGTTTTTGGAGATAAGAGTTTCACAGGTGTTCCTGCCGGGCTGGCTATAAACCACGATCTTCATATCTCAGCCTCCATTGTACTTAGGATTATAGGCCTGAGCCACCGGCACCTGGCTTAAGTGTAATTCTGACCTACTTTCTTTCTCTTATTCTCTCAGGAACTGATTCAATGGGTGGTGGAGGAGGTGGCCCAGCATCGCCATATGGTTGGAACCAAGGTGGCCCTCTCATTCTGGAGGTAGACTGTGGGTCAGGCTCTGTCTTGCTCACTCTGTTGTACCAGCTCCAAGAGGTAAATCCCTCTGTGCCCTGGCTACACTGTGACAGTAATCCATTGCCCAACTAGCCTTACTGGACTCAGTACTGTGTTCAATGTTCTTTTCTAGCAAAAATTTCTGGTTAAAATTATGATACATAGTTACAGAATGAAAATATAATGCCATCTTAAGAAAGTCATTTAGGGTTCTGGGAATGTGGCTTCATGGTATGGTGATTGCCTAGCATGCATGAAACCCTGGGTTCAATTCCTCAGTACCACATAAATTGAAAAGGAAACACTGGAAGTGGTCCTGTGCCTCAAATGGTGGATGGTTAGCCTTGAGGAAAAAAAAAATCTGAGGAATAATTCCCAAGCGCTGAGTTTTAGCTCGAGGACTGCCAAAACAAAAACAGCAACAACAACAACAACAGTCTAAGTGAGATTTGGAAACTCTTTTGGCAAGTCATCGCACCAAAAGGGCAGAGGCTAATTAACAGTTGTGACAGAAGAGAAGGAATAACTCCAGATGGAAAGAAAAAATGATAGTAACTAAGGTATAGCAGAAACCGTTCTAGGAAACCATTTTTTGGATATTGAAGAACTAGTTATCAACTAGGCTTATTCCTCATTGCCTTTAGCATTCAAAATCTCCTAGGCTAGTTCTTAATCTCTGTGTGATAAATGTACCTCCTTCTATGCTGTTCTTTCATACCTGATCTACTTTGCTTTCTAAAAATCTGTCTTTCTATATTTCTCTGTGAACATTTTCTGATACTAAATACACCTACAAAGATGAAAGAGGATGCTAATGTAAGAGTCCCATGGCTCATGGGTCATTAATGTAACAAAATGGGAAAGGAGGACATATTTATTGCTAACTCAATCATTCTGACAAGCTTCAATGTCACATCATTTGGTTCAGATTTACATTCTTTGTCTACATAGTGACATTAAGTGCACATAAATGCAAATATGAGCCGGGTGTTGGTGGCTCATGTCTGTAATCCTAGCTACTGAGGAGGTTGAGACCAGAGGATTGTGGTTCAAAGCCAGCCTGGTCAGGAAAGTCCATGAAACACTTACCTTCAATTAACTCCAGAAACTCGGAAGTGGTGCTGTAGCTAAAGAGGTAGAGTGCTCAATTTGTGCTGAAAAGCTGAGAGACAATGCCCAGGATCAATATTCAATAATCACAACCAACAAAAAATTACAAATATGGCTTTAAGTTTCCCTCAAAGGAATGATGAAGTCAATAGTAATCTTCCCAAATGATTTAGTAGTGCACCTACTTTTGCTGAGTTATTTGTTATGGCTTCTTTGCTAAACATATTCTCTTTTTTAAAAATTGTCAAATAGTAACTTTATAATAAACTTCATCTAATATTTCTTGGTTCAAAAGAGAAGTACATACAGTTGAGGTCACTTAGCTATCTTACTGTCTTAGTTCATAGCCAACCCAGGCAAGAGAGTCTGTCAACCCTTATCTGTAATTAAACACCAAAAAAGCCAGAAGTGGAGGTTTGGCTCAAGCAGCGGAGTATTGGTTTGGGCCACTTTGGAAAAAAAGACAACTGTTCAGGGACAGGGGCCAGTCTCTAAGTTCAAGCCGGAGAACTAAATAAACAAGGAAACAAAACAAACCCTGGGTATTTCTTTGGGACTCTCCTTAAAATAGTGGTGGTCCGAAAATAGGCTGCTTTTGCTGATCATACTCACTGGATCCTGCTTTTTTGGAATCCTTATTGCTATGTAAAACTCAGGACTTGACTAAAGGAATTGATAACTGATTCCTGCAACAAGAGAATCATCTCAGGAGTGAAACATCCATCCATAAGACACTTCAAAACCTCCATATCTTTGCTTCTTTGCAATAGAACATTTTTAAAATAAAGTGACTTCCTTTTGTTCTATACTGGCCTTCAAATGACATATTGTTTCCTTTTCTTATACTCTCAACCAGAAGTTCACAGACAAGTTTTATATGAGTAAAGGACACACTCACAAAAGTCAGGGACAGAGTTTCCTTCCATCCTAGGATCCTTTTCTTATATAGTAAAAAGGAAAGCAATAGTTAACTTGAACTTTGTCATTTCACTATATTCAATTCCTCTCCTAGGATCAGTTTCCACATCCAGTAACAGTTACTTCCACTTACTTCCAGTAACAATCTATGGTGCTGCTCCAGAAATAAATGAATGTTTTCTGGCTTCATTGAAATAGCACAAGGATACTTTTGGCCATGAGGTAACACGTGTTTCAGAGACAACTTAGTAAAGAGAAATGAAATTTAAATTGCTTATAAATACATTATCCATGAGAACATTTTGTTCAAACTTCCTATGTGTTCTGTCAATTAAGGTGAATTTTAAATGGGAAGAAGGTTCTCAGATCATTTTTGTGAGTCTATGTGCTGTACATTAATTTCCCAAGTGTACATGAGTTAAGAGTAAGAGAAACAATAGCAACTATGGGAGAAAAAGAAGTTCTGTGTTTATGTACAAGTGTTCAATAAAATATAGAAGACTCAACAAATAAGAAAACATTGAAAAATAAAGCCAAATCCAATATGTAGATTTATGGGAGTGATATAGAGAAAGCATTACTCCTATGTGGAACATGAAGCATGAGACCACTGCCTTTCTAAATCATGCTTGCTAATCACATAAATGTGCAAAAAGGAGAATGGAAGAATGATTCTGTTTCCAATGCAAGTCACATATAGGAGAGTAGATGTAACTGGAAAAAAAGAATCCATCTTGAGAGAACAGGAATTATACCAGCAATGAACCTGGTGGCTAAGATCACATTTCTTATTCTTTCCTTTTCGTATATTCTTTTTGTTGTTGTTTTTGTTGTTTGTGGCCCTTGAAATATAGGACAGGTTGCTGTCCCTCAGCACTTCAGCTCAAGGCTAGTGCTCTTCCACTTGAGCCACAGTGCCACTTCCAATTTTCTAGTAATTATTGGAGAAAAGAGTCTCCAGGACTTTCCTACCCGTGCTGGCTTTAAACCCCAATCCTCAGATTTCACAACAACTTGGTTTAGGATCACATTTCTAACAGTGTACACTCAGGATATGTAATGTATATGTTCATCTATCTTTATATGAATTCTTGAGTTAAAAATCTGGGCTACAGGTTAGACTTTACACTCACAAAAGTGTTTGAAGTTTAAAAGTTGATACTCCTGGAAAAATAAAACCTAAGAATGTAAAGGAGTCTGGGAAGTTCAATTGGCATTTAGCTTGGACAGTATAGGCTTTGAGACACTACCTATAATTAATCAGCCAAAAGCTGGAATACCAGTCAAGAGCAACATTGCTGAATAAGAGCTTTAGGTTTTTGCATACGTACATTCGAACATACACATACACACAGAGGCACTTATAGGTGCACACAAAAAGACACAAATGAAACAACTCTCAGAATATGTAGAAAAGTTAGAAAACAATAGAAAATAAGTCCTGAGTAAGATTAGAATCAAATGATAATTTTAAATATTAGAAAGCCTTCAAGTGATCTTTCCCCCAGAATTTGAGAATATTACATAGGTAGGGACAGAGATAGTAAGAGAGTCAAGTAATCATTATTATTATAAGATCCATGGTAGAATGAATCAGGGAACTCTGCAGGTGCATCTGAAAATGTTCATATCCTGTGTCAAATGTTAAAACGTCTTTGAAAATAGTACATAAACAGTCTGAGCATTCAGTCTAGTGGATAAGATCATAGGAGAAGTTCAGAATTGCTAGTCTGTTTCTAGATTAAATAAACAAACTATGGCAGGGCAAAGTGCTACAAACTTGGAATTATAGCACTCAAACAGGAGAATAGAGAGTGGAATTACATAACGATACCTTCCCTGGACCAGGTAGAATAATTTTGTCTCAGTAAAACAAACCAAACAACAAAAATGGAATACACAGTTGGAAGTTTGGGCTAATTTTGTCATTATGATTTGAGAAGTCAAGTTTCCTATTGAATGCAACTCATATATATCCTCACTTGTGTTTTAAATGCTCTCATCATTACAGAACATTCCTAGATGAAAAATAGCTCATGATTCCCATCCAAAAATTTGCAAAAGTAAGTAAGCCTCATTCTGTTGGATTCCAAATTAATGTTGAAGTATTACAAAAGCTTAAATCTGGAGAAATAGGAAAGTTCATCTAATGTAGGACTTTGTAGACCTTGTTAAATTAGAATTTAGATTTAAAATATATTTTTTGGTTTTGTTTGTAATTTCATATTCTATAGTATACTACAAAATTATTTTTAAGTAGAGGGATTAATTGAAAAATTCACAAATGATTCTGGCATTCTATTTGTCTACATATTCTTTCAAGAGAGTTATAATTAGAACATAGTAAATAGATAATTCCCACAGTTCATGTATACTATGTTAATGTGAATAATCTAGACAGAGTTGCCAAAAAATGGATGACATTAATTTATACATTTAGAAAAACCAATTTTTTAAGGATTTGGTTTAATATGGTATGAAGAGAGTAATTGTGTGACATCTTCTTTCTTCTACCTATATGTAACACAGGAAGTCATTTCCTTATTTACGTGCCTCTGTATACATGGAGAAAAATGCTAGGTTTGGGGTTTGTTTTCAATTTTGTTTTTGTTTTATTGGTTCATCCTAGAGCTTGAACTCTTGGCCTGGACAGTGTCTCAGAGCCTGTTGATGCTCAAGTCTCATGCCCTACCACTTCAACCTCAGTGCCACTTGAGTCTGGCTTTTCTGTAGAATTTTTTTGGAGATAAGATTCTAAGAAACCGTCCTGCCTGGGTGGGCTTTGAAACATAATTTTTTTATCTTAGCATCCTGAATATCTATGATAGTTAAAAAAGTATAAATATAAAAAATATTTGCAAGTGTTCTGATCTCAAGAATACTAGCGGAGGAAAAATGATGCAGCTCAATGTATTGTAGTGTTCTTTTCAGAACAAGGAGGGCGTCACATTAGCAGAGGTGTAGTATTTTTTCAAAATAGAGATAAGGTATTCATGATGTGAATTAAGGAATTTTAAGGTGCCCCTTAAAAGTTGGAAACTGTTGGGCTAGGATGACTTTATGGCATAAATCTTGGGATTGATGGTCATAGAAATAATAGCTTAATCTGATAAACAATAGCTTACTCTTGAAGAATTAGTTATTACACATGCTTCATAGTTTTATCCTCTACCAGAATGTGGCTATTTTTCTGTTGACTTCTCAGTCTGTAACACCCCATTGGAAACTACATATATTGCAGAATTATATTACATGCAAACAGGTACTGTTTGGAATCTCTCAGAAATGTTAAGAATTTAAAAATGAGTAGTTATTAGTCATAGGAATTTTGAAGAACACATATATTCTGTCCTCTTAACAACTTACTTACTTTTAAAAGTTATGGGTTTCCATAGCATTAAACAGGTTTCTGTTTTAGAATGAGAAAGTACTAAATTTATTCTTTTTTGAAAATTTTGGCAAGTATATTGTGAAAATATTGTCTAGTTGGATAACATTCAAGTTGATCACCCTCTGATAAATAAGGGGTAATTAATTCAAATTAGATGCCAAATAGTATTGATTTTTAAAATATTACTACATAAAGAATATTATTTCCTGTGCCAATACAGTGAAATTATATTTTACGCAGCTTATTTTTCAATTTTATTATCAAAGTGATGTACAGTGGGGTTACAGTAATTGTAAGGTATTAAATCATAACTTTTCAAATTTGTTAACCTTCTCTTATTTTCTCATAGTTTTCCTTCACCCCTTCATCCCTCACAAGTTGTAATGTACATTTCCAATATACTGTCTTGTGAGTATTGCTATTGCATTGGTTTGCCTTTTGTCTTTTGTCTCACCATTATGCTTTACCTCTTCCCTTCGCTAATTAAGGTAAATGTATATACAATACAAAATGATATACAGGAAGGATAAACCATAGGGGGAAAACCCAAAGAAAACAGAAATCACATAGTTCATCAAAAACAACAACCACAAATGAAAAAATCTGGTTCCATATCTTGGAATTAATTTTGCTTAGCATCAGCTAATATGGTTATATATATGCATAACAAAGCCACTGGAATATAATAGCTGCATGGATAATATATCATGAAAATAACATGTTAAATTTTTGATGGTAATGGTGGAATTAGGATTGGTGAATTCACGGTTCTGATAAAGGATTTTCAAGAGTTTTAAAGTTTTGACAGGTAAATTTTAATTGTTCAAAATTTTAACAACTTAGCCTATTACAAAAATTTAAATTGCCTGGAAGAATAGTTTTCATGCAAAGAAATCCAAGGAGACTTAGTAGAGAGGGAGCAATGTGGATGAAGATGGCTCTTTTTCACACTAAACAAACAAACCTGTAAATCCTGTAGGGTCCCTTGGAATTATCCTTACCCCGGAAATATATTTTCACTGTTTGACACAAGGTTGTATTGGAATTTAAATTCAAAATTCTTAAAAAATAAGGCATCAAAATTTGTGAATTTACCTTTAATTACCAAAGAGTAATTCTCTGAAAAAGATAATTTGAGTCAAACAATTTAGGGAGAAAGTGCCCTTCACAATGAAAGAAGGTGTTGGGATTACACATTTTTGTTTGTAACACTTTCCACAATGTCTTTGGATGTGAAGCAGTGAAACACAGAAAAAAATCTGATTGGATACTTCAAACCAATGATTTCACATTTCTAAATGGCTCACAAAAGTAATATCCTTATTAATATGAGATAGTGAATACTTCTGTTATTACATATGCCAAAAAGTTCAGAAAAGAATTGAGCAAATGGAAAAGTTAATAAAAAAAAGTTTTGTTAGAAGACTTAGCTAAGCATATTGTATTCAGCAGTGAAGGGAGGCCAAAACTTTTTGATATAAATTGTGTTAGTATTTTTACTCCCTAAAGAGAGTTTACAGAGCCTATTTGGCTCACTACAATGCAGAACTGATTGAATGAAGACATGAAAATAAATTCCACGTCCAAATGAGGCAACTTAAAGAGTTTTAAAAGAGAAATAATGAAGATTTAACAGTGGTGGAGCCGATATAGTCCTTCAGCTTCACTAGACATGAAGCCAAGAAGCTGTGATTAATTGGAACTCCGGCAAGAGCTAAAAGGAGGACATAGAAATAGGACATAGAAGCATTGTCCTTTTGTAACAGACACTGTCTTCCAAGGTATGGGTCATTTAACTCTATTGTCCTCCATACATCTTGGTGAACAAAGTCAAGACCAAGAGAAAAATAATCTATTGAAATAATTTTGCCTAGAATAACTTCACTGTTCCTGATATGGTATCTAAGGAGAATCTTAAGAGAGAAGATAAAAGTGCAGTGTTTTTTGTTTCCTATAAGCATCTTGTTAGGAAAATATATTTTTGAGCTTAGACAATTCTGATTGAACCAACAAGTGATGGAGTACTTATTTTTGTGGGCACTTTAGACACAAGAAGTCTTTTAAGGTAAAAGAAAAAAAATAGCTGAATATTTGTGATCACAGCTTCTAGGGCTGTATTCTGGAGACAAAGTTTTACATTAGATTTCTCCTCATTAACATAAATGTTGTTTCATGGCAACCAAATGCAAGAGGGATATTTAATGGACTCATTAAATATCAATGGCCAATTAAACAGCATGAAAGAAGAAAATGGCAAATAATATTTAATGAATTACTTTGCCAGAAGAAAGAAGGAAAAATATAATTCAAAATCAATTGACTTAAAAGTATGAAGAAAGAGTAGTGAAGAGATATTAGAGAAAATATAGAGTATTGTTTTCTCTCCAGAGGAGTAATGGGTTCATGATCTTGTTTCTTCCACACTAACCTCACAAGCTACCAAATGTGTCTCAGAACTGGATTATCCAGTTCAGACAGAAAACTCGTAGAAGAAAGATACTATTTGCAGCAGATTCTGTTCAAAATTCTCCCCTATCCCAAACTTCTCTCTTTGAACAGTTTTGTTTGCTTTTCCCAAGACTGTCCTTCATTAATTGATTAAAATTTTGAGAGGTCATATTCATACTCTCTGGAGATTGCTGTTTGGTTGTGATTTTTCTGTTTTTTTTTTTTTGTTTCTTGTGTTTTTTAACTGAATTTTAAAAGGTTGTGCAATTGTTTTACAATTAAATATATCCATCTAATTGTCCAACGCTCCTAGATCTGAGTCACTCCTTCCATCATTCTCAACCAACCCATTCTCCAAGATTTATTTCCAATTTTCCACTTCCTTTATCATGTGTGTACATTGAATATTCTAGCTGTACTTACCCCTTGTTAATTTTTCATTCATTCTATGTCTTTACTATAATTCTTCTCTGGTTTCAACTTCCTGATAGTCATTGTGTTAAACTGTCTATTAATACTTTGAGTGGTTTATATGCATTCCATGGACTTTCAATCCTGCATATTCTTGAACTGATGTCAGCTTATATTTCCATAATTGATTCATCTGCAGCAACAATTTGCTGGAGACTGGAGAGGTGAAGCACCTAAACAAGACTTTATTCTCATCCATTTGGAAGATTAATCTTTAGTCAAAAAGAAAGTTAAAAAAATGGCTTAGAATGTATTCCTAACTACGAATTTTTATAAATGGCTTTGTACAATGGTGTGATTCTTTTATTTTACATGGAATAATATTTTCTACTGCCTATAAGTTTTGGAAAAAGAAGAAAATTAAAATTTATTCCAAAAGAGGAATATGATAAAAATAGAAGACAGATATTATGTTTGTCATATCTCTGATGAATACCCATATTCAAGACTTAAAGTCATATTTCTTACTATATTAGACAGAAGGAAAACATAAAATAACATATGATAAGGCAACTATTTGTGACTTTTTAAAGTGTACCTTATTAAATGATAAAATTTATTAGCTCAAGTTTGGGTTTGAAATTTAGGAGGCTAACCTATTTAACACATTTCTGGAAGGCCCTTACTGAAAAACACAAATTGTGGGTGGTACTATTTCTACACTTTAATGAATGGTTGAACGTGTTTGGCATTAGTGCTGTGTAAATAATTCAACTCTATTGTAACTTGCTCCCTACACTTAAAAAACTTGTAATGTCACTAAGTATCATCAACTTGTAAAATGTCATTTTGACGAATGTGATTTTTAAAAGTTTATTTGAAAAGGAATACACTTTCAGAAGATTGAATGTAGATTATCATTGGTTTGAGAGTGACATTTTTATACCACAGAACCATGTTGTACTGAAGTCCCAGTGTTTTGAAGCACCCCTTAGTGCTTCAAATATTTTTCTGAATTACATTTGACCTCTAAGTCAAGTTTTCCGGGCTTTGGTAGACCAATTATGGATCTATCCTTCAAGGAACTATTTTTTTGGCCCACTTATGTTGGAATAAAATCTTTCATTAATCATAGGGGAGGGGTATTAAAAATAATCTTTTTACACTTGGTGAACTTGTTCACTCATATGGGCTGGTCATCTATAAGTTTCATGTTTTAATTACTGTACTTTCTCTCAAATTTTATTTCATTCTTCATTTTAAGTTGCCTTGCATTCCACAATTGCTTACTGCTAATTCATGCATCTCAAGGAATTGGGGCCCTGAAATATAGGAAATGAGAAATTGAGATTGGTCTTCAATTACTATGTGCTGACATGTTGCATGGGCCTTGGTGAGAAGTCTTGCCCCTGTTATTTGATGATGCAGATAACTGGGACCTGGGATCCTAGGACCCATGGGGACTGCAGAAGAATAATGTTTTTTTAGACATCTTAGCAAAATTTGGGTATAATCAATAGGAATGCTTCCAAAATATGCAGAAAAACAGTTTGGGACAAGAGAGTTAAAACAATAAACAGAGCAGCAGAGTAAAATGCATTATACATTAGAGGAAAACATTGTTTTTTTTACCATGTGGATTCAGAAGACCAAGAAAAGTTAAAATGTATCACAAGTTTATACTAAAGACATTTCATTGATACTTTTTATATTCTAATATATATTTTAAACCTAATTATTTATATTCCAATTCTATTTACTAGAATAAATAAATATCAATTTATTTGCCAAATTATCAACTAATTCTAGTTTTACTGTGTAAAATATAAAATCAGCACATATAAATATAAAATACATAATTATATATAATATAATTAAAAGGCACAGGTTTGCATTGTTCTGTCGTAGTTACTGTATCAAAGGCAACTCTGTTTTAAAGTATTATTCCATTATTTCTACCTTAGTGTTTGATAAAGTTAGACCTAAAGCTTTACCGTTTGTAGATTTACAGCATGGAGCCAAGAGGAAACACTGTGATTAAAACAGTATCAATTTAATGCCTAATAACAAGGAGAAACATATGGACTTCTCTTGTAACTATGAAAATATTTGGTGATAAAAAGGCAGTAGTGTAAGTTCCTGCCTGGTTGGATGGTAGACAGGCCAGGACATTAAGTAATCATGCATATGAACAATTTTTTCACCTTCTTGGCTTTAGCTACTTTTGAAATGGAAGGTATAATAAACAATTATATTTTGATAAAATACCTTCTAGTCTGAACAGTTCTGTTTGAACTGTTCATCTCTCTATGATCCCTTGTAACCAAGATTAGTTTTGTTCTAGTAAGACAATCTATGCTGTCAGGGTATGATTTTCTGGTTGGTCTGTTCCCACATGGAAGAAGGGTAAAGGCTCAGGTAGACATTTGTGCCAGTAACACCTCATTTGGGAAAATATCAGCTGAAGAAGTTTAGAAGTAGCTCTTAAGCAACGCTTACTTTGAATCCATTAGGTCCACATAGCTAACACAGTTGGATAAATAAGTACTTGAAAAAGCCATCACCTTTGGACCTATCTATAAATAATTGAGAGTATGATCAAATTCCAAATAAAAAGACTTAAGATAGTCATTGACAAAAAATTTGCAAATGTGAGCAATCGATTGATCAATATAATTTTTTCTACTATTCACAGAATTTTAGGGAAATAAGATCGATAGCATTGTTAGGAACAATACTGTTTCCTTGTTACAAGTAGGCACCCAAGCCTATATAGGCTTGTATAAAGATTGCATCATTAACTACTTAAATTTAGAGGATACTACATGCTTCAGCATCACGAATACTCAAATTACAATGCGGAGTTTAACATGGCACTTGCATAAGGATAATATGAAAATTTGAGAAGTATTCCATATGTTTCATTCTTCAGATGCAAGAAATGAAAAACAGTTATTAAAAAGTTGATTGCAAAATTACAACTGTAACAATACACGTAATTCATATAATTAAATTTAGTTTGACATCAGTGTATTAAATATTCACCTCAGAAAGGCGTTTACAAAGCATAAACTTTACAAAACTTTTCAAATTAGACAACATTGTCATTTTATCCCAAAGAAAAATAATATTAAGACCTAGAAAAAAAGGAATCAAACTGTTTCTATATGGAATGCAATCAGAAAGGACACATTAATGAACCTAAATATTATAAAATAATGTAGAATTCAAAGTATATCTAGTAGAAAATAAAATAAATTATGAACATTATGCAAACATAGAATATAGAATATTTTAAAATATACTTTTTCAGACAAGCACCAGAAATATTTTAGTTTCTGTACTACTCATTTCAACAGGTAAGTTAAAATTGTTTCTGATTAAAAAATCACAAACTCTGAAGAAATCATTATACATGTATACAAAAACTATTAAATACATTTTGACATCCAATGCAGGCAATTAACTTGGAAGAATTCCGCACAATCCATGAATTTTTACAGTAAAATATTGGTGTTGCCGGCACATGTGGCTTATGCCTATAATGCTAGCTACACAAGAGGCTGAGATCTGAGGATCATGGTTCCAAGGCAGCCTGGGAAGGAAAGTCTGTGGTACTTTTATCTCCAATAAACCACTAGAAAACTGGAAGTGGAGCTGAGGCTCAAGTAGTAGAGCGCTCACCTTGAGCTGAAGAGCACAGAGATAGCTCCCAGGCCCAGAGTTCAAGCCCCATGACAGACCAAAATAAAATATATTGCTCTTATTTGGATTGTGAAAATATTTTGTAGGGACACAAAAGATCGACTTGCATTTTTGAAATTTAAGAAACTTAACCCGACCATTAGGACATAGGTGAACAATTTGTACAGCCTTCCACAACTTCATAGAGGTAGTGATACATACTTATCCTTTTGGCAATATCAAATGCAATTTTTTCTATGTTGTTCTCCAGGCCTGGTTTTATATAATGGTTCAACAGAAGGAGATTCAGCGTATCTTTGCTAGCTCAATTCTCACCAGCAAGATGTAAGGGGGACAAGAGGCCTTTAGTTGGGCATTGGTATCTGCATCATGATGAAGTAATAAAGAAGTCACTCTGGTATTATTCCACGTATATGCACTGTGCAGGGGTGTCCAGTCATCTACAGTCATTACATGTGCCGCTTGAGACACCAACTCACTGACAATGTCTAATTGTCCACTGTACGCTTCTTGATGAAGAGGGGTATACTCATCGTAATCCCTACTATTCACATGAGTGGCCTTTTGGGAAAGAAGTCTCTGCACTGTAGTAAGCAGAATATTTTTGGCAGCCCAATGAAGAAATTTGCTTGGATCCTTCTCCATTTTTTTTCTTGCAATTGATATCATTCCTTATTTTTTCATCTTGTTCTTCATATTCCTAAGAATTGCCTAACCAGAAACTTTGAGTGCCAGTGGGAATGAGGTGTCCATGTATTTTCCTAATTGTTCACATTGGTTGAACTGGTCAGAAATATCCAGTGAATTTTCTGCAACTGTTTATTCACCATGATTTATTTTCTCTTTTTTCAATTTTACTATTCGAAACTATTCTAACTGGAGAGTAGGGAATTGATGGAGAGCAGAGGAGAGATGTTCCTCCGTATTCAAATGTACACAGTGAAAATGAGGACCAGTGATGTCTTCATGTGCAGCTTATTCTAGGAATGAGAAATTAGGAAATAACGCCTTCTATATAAATGATTTGGAAATGGCAGAGCAAAAACTGAAACGATGCAACCAAAAATATGAAAGCAAAATAAATTAGGATAATTATGGTGCAATCATATTATCTATGAGAACCAAGAAAGGGAGAGAGAGACAGATGATGTGCAATGACCTAGCTAGCCACAAAATCCATGCCTCTGATCAATTTATAGAGCAAACAAAATTTTATTTTTTAAAAAAGATGGGAATCTAATTTATGTATTTACTTGAAATTAATAAATACATTTATAGTAGCCTACATAAAGAGACATAACTTTGACCAAATTACAGACAATAAACTAATTCCTTGATAATTCTAGCAACACATCTGACTGAAATCAGGTCAATCACACTTTTCCTGTATAATGAAGAAATAGAAAGGTAGTAAAGCAGCTAGAGAAGGCAGGGAGATTGTATCTGTGACAAAACTTTGTGGAAATTGGTATTGAGGATTTCTTACTGGTGACCAACTTGCAGTGGAAGCATGATTCTGAACTATTGATTTCTGATTCTGAATTATTGATTTGATCATTATATTCTCCAAGAAGAAAAATGAGAATTGATAGTTAGGGACTACTAATACATTTTGACCTTCTCACTAAGCACTTTCAATTATTGAAATCTCATGAAGAAAATAGACAGGCCTACTTTTTAGATGAAAGCAAGTGTCTTTAAAAAAAAAAGGAATATTTGTAGTCATGCAAAGGACTTCTATTTTACCAATGCCTCATACATTTCTCTAATGTTGGGTAACAATAAATAATGGATCTATTAGAAAGCTCTTAAAGCTCATATGTTAAATAGTGAGTTCTCTTACACTATAATATGGTATTTTTTGTGTATGGTCTTAAGAATAATTTACATTACTAACTTGAATTTCTGACAGGACAGTATCATCACTGTACATCTTGCTTCTATACTCTCAGCTTTAAATTACTATTTAAGGATGTGCATTAGATAACTATAGAGGAAAAAGTAGAAGCCACACTGATGGCTTATGTCTTTAGTAGTAGTTAATCAGAAAGATGAAATCTGAGGATTGTGGTTTGAAAGCAGACCAAGAAAAAAAATGTCCATTAGATTCTGATTTGAACGTAACCAGCAAAAGCTAGAAATGGAGCTGTGGTACAAGCAGTAAAATGCTAGCCTTGAGAAAACTGAAATAAAAAATAAATTCTGGGACAAAGCCAGGCCCTGAGTTAAAGCCCTAGTATTAGCACCAAACGAATTAATAAAGGTAATCAATTAATTAAAAATAAATTAAGTGGTCACATTTGGAGAGGCAGGTAAAATGTAACAAGGGTGGTGATGGTTCATGTATTATTTTGTAATAAGGCATATTATCATTTGTCCTAATCACTAATATTTTATTTGAACTTTTTTGTACAATAAACCCTAATTTAGCATGCATGTATATGTGTGTGTACATGTGCGAACATGTGTATACATGTATATGTGTGTGTGTGCTGTTGCAATGTTGCTTGCCAATCTGGACAGGGTGAGGCTGAAAAGAGCTAACTGTGTTGCAATGTTTTATTTATCAGTGTTCTGTCATGTCATTTCAGTGGAACCACCCTGCTGTACATATTATTTGTCTACTAAAAAAGTCATCATAATCAAAGCATTTACAGCATTAAGTTAGATAAAGAGACCGCTTTCAGCTCTTATTGTATGTGAGGTAAGAAGATACAGACATAATTATGTAGTAAGTTATTGCTGTAAGACCATTGTCAGTACAAAATTTGACCTCTTAATTTGGTTATACTTTTAAGATACACTCATGGAGTGATTTGGACAGACTTGACCAAACAGGTATTACTCTCTGGTTATTCCTGTGAAACACAAGTTGGATAAACTCTTTCCGGATTTCGGTAGAAAATCGCTTTCTTTGCAAGACCATATCTATTCGCACTAAGAGTTAATCAAACCCATATTAAGTTTGAATATCCCATCTTATTGACAAAATAAGTATTGTCGATATGCTTGTTAGATATTCCTTCCAAAAACGAACAAACAAAATGCATGTGTAATGTCCAGATTGTGTATGCATTTGAAGGTGTTTTGTACATGCACAGGGATCTTTACCAATGGCTCTTTTGTGGGAGTAACTACGGCAACTTTAACAAATAAGGCTTTTTGAATGTCTTTTCCAATATACATAACATCCCAGAGGAAGTCTTGCAATTTCTGAAAGTCCTTTGAATAGTTTAGTATTATTTCAGTTCATTGACTATAGAGCTAAAATTTCTGAAATAAATATTGTTAAGATCTGAAAATGTAAGTAGGCATATAGGCTTTTTTATGCATCATTTTATGAAAGCCCAGTTTTTATGAAAGTAAATGGAATAGAATAAAGAATGTAAGTGAATTGGGTAAGCTAATTATTAGTATAACTTTGTTTTCTATTAACAGTCCATTGAATGTACATGATGCAATTAAATTATTTCCTTTGTGTCTGTACTTCAGTTAGTTTTAGAATCTTTATAGTTATGAGTGAATGTTTAGTATAAATAAAGATCTTTTTAAATGATTAGAATTAACCTTGTGTTTTGTGTCCTACTCCCAAGAAAATGAGTTATTTTTAAGTGTTAAGAGTTTATCATTTTCATTATTATCATAGGGAATCATTTTCATTATCATAGGGAATTAAAAAATGCAGTAGTATTGATGTCTTTTTAAACCAATTGTATTCACAAGTTGGAGAGTCTTTAATTCATACTTAGGTTTTGGTGCCTATGATTTTTAACCTCTCATTCCTAACATTAATATGTCAGACTGCATTTTTGTGTATACAAAAGGTAAAATATTTATCTGGGGTGAAAAGTGATTTTTATATCAGTCTTTAATAACATTATATAGTAGCACATTTCTCTCAAAATGTTGGGTATAAAAAGCAATCAAAATACTTCTAATGGTAAACACTTTAGGTGAGCTACAATGTGGAAACGATTGCTCCAAAAGACCTGCAGTCTGTTTCCATCAGGAATTGGGCAGGTCATTCTTTCAGTAAGACTGTGTTAACCAGAGATGGGGTCCCCAGGCAGTGCAGTGTTGAGTGAAGGGATAAAATATGATTTCTAGTATTTTGAGCTAGAAATCAAGAATGTTATAATTTAGCAGTTCCTTTCACCAGGGAGGTATAAATTGATTATGAACTTGGAGTTTTCATATTACAGTTACTTATTTTCTTTTTTTGTTGTTGTTGGTCATGGGGCTTGACCTCTGGGCTTGGGTGTTGTCCCTGGTCTCTACCACTTGGACCACAGTGCCACTTCCAGTTTACTAGTGGTTTAATAGAGATAAGAGTCTCACAGTCTGTCCTGCCCGAGCTTGCTCTGAACCACAATCAGCAAATCTCAGCCTCCTGAGTAGCTAGTATTACAGGTGTGATATACCGGTGTCCGGCTTAGTTACCTATTTTCTAACAAAGATAAAGTGAAATATTATTAGAGTGTGCACAATAATTTTGGGAAATTTTCCTAGAATTAGTAGACTGAGTGCTGGTATTTAGTTATAAAATAGAATGAGGTTATTTGATATGGTGGGAACAGACCGCAGCCTAACACTTACCGTGTGTATAATGTGGTACTAGTAATTCCAACTCTGAAGACTTACATATCTTCATCTTAGAATTAAAAATAGAAGTAGTTCTACTTTATGGGATTATTGTGAGGATTAAATTAGATACCAAAGTTAAAGTACTTGGAAAAACAATCATAGTTTGATATTTTCTACTTGTTATTTTATCATGTGATATATTCAAATATTTGTACTATGATTTTTATATTGCGTCTATTTAGGATAGGCAAAGTGATGTATTGATATTCATTGCGTTGTTCACTTTTCTGTTATTATGAGGATAATATCTGCAAAGAAAATTTCTGAGAAGGAAATTATCATATTGACTCATGGATTAAGATCAGATGTCTCCATTGTTTATCATTATATTTTTAGTAAATAATTGTACGAAGGGTTTTCCATTCAAATAATCAGTTTTAAGTATGATGGATTTTTACATAAATTTCTCACATCCTTCCAAACCTCACCCCACTTTCATTTTTTCCTAGTTTCATACTATCTGCATTGAATATTATGGCTTCACTCTCTACCGTAAGTCTCTTTAATCCTTCCCTTTGACTTCCCCTCACATTTTCCAAGTGATAGTTTCCTGGTATTCATTTTGTTGGATTAAAAGTTCAATTTTATAAGAAATTACACCTTTTAAATACTCCTCTGCAAATAGCATGCTTTGATTAATACTGTTGTTTAACTTGCATAAAATTCTGGCTTCCAAATACGCGTCCTTTGTGTGTCTGGCTCTGACGTCGTTTACTTAACATAGTTTTAGATCTATCCATTTGTTTGCAAATGCTGTACCGGTCTTTATAATGGATGGGTGCAATCCAGTTGTGTATATGTGCAACACTTTCTCCAACCATCCCTCTGCTAAAGGGCGTCTGGGCTGATTCCATAAGTTCTCTATGGTGAATAGTGCAGTACAGAACATGATTGTGAGATTGATTTTACTGTAACCTTTGGGAAGAATTCACCACTGTTTTTCTAGGAGCAACCCTCTAGCCAATTTTCCAGAATAAGCACATCCCTTCCTTCATCTCCATCACAAGGTTTTTTAAGTTGTCAAAAACACACTACCCCCTACAGGTCTGAATCAGCTAAAACCACACTGTGCCCATATTCTTTGTTGTTGTTTTCTGTCCGGTCAAGTGGCCTGAACTCTGGGCCTGGACGCTGGCCCTCAGCTTTTCTGCTCAAGGCTAGCAATCTACCATTGGAGCCACAGCGCCACTTCCAGCTTTCTTCTTTTTGCTTATGTGGTGCTGAGGAATCAACCCAGGGCCTCATGCATGCAAGGCAAGAGCTCTATCACTGAGCCACTTTCCTAGCCCCGATGTGCCCATATTCTTTTAATACATTTTTCATAATTTTACACATAATTTAGTGAGAATCATCTATGTACTTTCCTAATGTGGTAATGAGGGATATGACAATAGAGTAAAAGTAAGAGATATGGAATTTAATTAGCTACTATCATATTTAAAATAATTTTCAGCTCTCATAGCATCACTTACTATTATTTTAATCTTTATTTGATTACTTCACCTATCCCCTAAGTTACAGCATGATTTAACTACAAAGGCAAAAATGTGTGGCTTGACTTTGACACTCATGTGTGAGGATGCAAAATATGGGCAAATAAAGGGATTGGAATTAATAGCCATTATCCATTTTGTTAAATGGTTTTCTCAAACTGATTCTCACAATTCATATTTCATTCAACAAGAAACGTGACTATTCCCTATGCTTTGCTCCTCATTAAACTTGTTTCCATGTTATTTTGTAATGAAGGATGATTTCGTAAATCTACTGTAGATACAAAATTACATTAAAATATTTCTATATGTATGCATTGATATAAATATACACACATATATTATAAAAGTTATAATGATAAATTTTAACTTCTGTAACTGTACAATTTACTAAATTATTAAAAACATGGACGGCTCAGGCCTGGAATCCTGGTTACTCAGGAGGCTGAGATCTGACGATCTTGGTTTGAAGCCATCCTGGGCAGGAAAGTCCATGAGCCTCTTATCTCCAAACAACCAACAGAAAATCAGAATTGGAACTGTGGCTCAAAGTAGTAGAGTGATAGCCTTCAGAGAAAAGACTCAGAGATATCACCCAGGCTCTTAGTTCAAGAACTAAAATCTACCCCAAAAAAGTATTTAATTTACACTTGTGTAAGTAGAGTATTTCTTTCACCCAATTGCACATCCATGCTCATTGCAAGGTAATTCTGTTGTATCTGGAGTACCACATAATATTATCACATAAGTAGAAGCATTGCAACATGGGTAAACTCTGTCTCATGGATTTTTCTCCACTCAATATTCAAATCTTGCAATTATTCCAATTATTTAAAGTCATAGCTTTTTTTCTTTAATACCGATAATATTAGAATTTCAATTGAGTGTCTTGTGTCTTCTCAATGGATGTTCTTACCACTTTGGCATGCCCCCAGCCCTAAATTATCCTGATTAACTTTCAGATTGAATCTCGCTTCCTACTTGTGTATGATCGTGGGGTCAGTCTATTTCATGTTATTCTTCCTGGAATTTAGAATAACAGGTCCTGGCATTGTGTACAGATCTTTCGGTCCAGTCTGAGCTTTAACCACTATCCTCACCACATTAGGCTCCCATGTAGTCAGGATTTTCATAAGCTTATCATAGCTATTTTTTTTGAGTCCAGTCGTGGGGCCTGAACTCTGGGCCTGGGCGCTGTCCCTCAGCTCTTCAGCTCAAGGCTACCACTCTACCACTTGAGCCATAGCGCCACTTCCGGCTTTTTTCTTTTTGCTTATGTGGTGCTGAGGAATCGAACCCAGGACCTCATGCATGCAAGGCAACCGCTCTGCCACTGAGCCATCTTCCCAGCCCCTATCATATCTATTTTTAAAAACCTTTGAATTTCCTGCAGTTTATTGAGTACTGAGTTAATTTGGGTTTGCTTGGGTTGTTTTGTTTCTTTTGAATGTATGTGTTGAGTTGTTCCTCATTTTTCCTTTTGTTTCTTTCACTCAAGTTCTTACCTATAGTGCTGAGAAACCAAATCTTCTTTCTCAAGATAGTCAAGGTAAAAAATATTTATTCCAAAACAATTCCAGTAACATTTAAACACCTTCAGGAATTTCGAGAAGATGGCAGAGGAGAACATGGTGGCTAAACAAGCTCTCGCAGAGAAAGCAGTTCTAATGTTCCAGTGAACAGTCCTAGGTACACCAAGTGTGCATCACAGTACAGAGAGTTTGGCCAGAGAGGGAAAATCCAGGTAAGGAGACAGATGTGAGCATTTTCCGGCAGCCATGGCTGCGGCGGCTGTGGCGGCTGTTGTGGTGTCCATAGCCACCATACCTACAACCCAGATAGTTTGGGACAAATGTGCCAGATGCAGCAAGTGAGCAGATTTTACTCAACACCAACAAGAACTGACAAATAGCAGATATCTTCATCCTGCAGATAGCAGAACATAGGCTACCCAAGAACCCACACTCCCGCTTGAGTACAAAACTGACATTCTCACTGCTTCTCAAAGGAAGCAGAGGAGGGAAGGCCACTCCTCCCCCCAACAGCGGAGATATCCATCTTTGATACAAAGTCCTGGCTAAGCAGCTAGCTCCAACTCAGTCCTTTGATGAAAACAAAAAAGTCATTTAGCGAGTCACAAGTACCTACCCTGACCTGCCATTCTGAACTCCACAACCAGGCAGAGAAAGCTACACCCCTGAAGGAGTGGCTTTCTTCACTGGGTAAAAAGAGCCAGAGGCAGCTCCTCTCTACAGCAGCCCTGACAATCAATTGAAACTCAGTAAACATAAACCCTGAGAATGGCTCCAGGCTGGGCTCTGTGAATGTCTCAGAAGCTAGCCCCTCAGGGAAAGCTACTGTTTTCTGAAAGGCCTCAACTTTTCCCAGAACCCAGCCTTTTCACAGCAACTCCAAACTAGAGGAAACAGCCATCTACCTCTTTTGTGATACTCAAAGCAGATCTCCCTCCCACTGAACTAGCCTGAGAGGAAGATCACAAACTTCTGGGTAAACCAACAGAATTTTTCTGCCTGCCCAAACAAACTGACTTAAAAAAACCAATCAAGCCACAGAAAACGAAACACCACAAGCAAACCAGAGACTCCACCAAAAGACTGGTTACTGACACAAGGGAGATACAGGATCTTCCCATCAACACCCCAAAAACAAAATCAAAGAAGTCTTTTTTTATATCTTTTAAAATATTTACTTTTTAATTATAAAAATTGTTATTATTAATCTTTTTTTCTTCCTCTTATAACTCTTATTTTAGGTGTATATGTCTGTATATGTGCTTTTTAAAAAAAATCTCTACTGACCTTTAGGTCTTTTTTGTTCTTTCTTTCTCATTCATTTTACTTTTTCATCTTTTGTTCTTTTTGCATGAATTATTTGTTGTTCTGCTTATCCTCATATATACCTGTCATTGATTATAAGACCTTATCCCCCATTGTGTACATACTTAATTCACAAATGTATTCCTCAATTCAAAACTTCTTAGGATTAAATTCCTTAATAGCAGTATTATCTATTTACAACTATACAATATTTGAAGTATTTTTTAATTTATTTTTTATTGTGAAAATACTGTACAGAGGGGTTAAAATTACATGGGCAAGATAATTTGAACATTTCTTATCAAGCATTGTAGCCTCCTCCTTTGTTTCCCCTTCCCATCCCTTCCCAGCCTCCCACTGCCCCCCATTTAATCCTCCCCCCCCACCAAAGTTGTACAGTTCGTTTTCGACATGACAACTTGTACTTCTTATTGTTGCAACAGGTCCACCTGTGTCTTATTTAAACGACTTGTTTTTCCTCTTCCCCTCCACAAATTATTTTTTTTTTTAGTTTTTCAGGTCTCCTTTCTATCCCTCCCCTCCTCTCATCCTATCCCCGTTCATCTCTCAATGTCACTTCTTTAAATTTTCATTACTTTTAAGAGTTTCACTTTTTAAATTTAAATATTTGTCTTTCCGTTTTTTTCTTGTCTCTTCTTTTAATTTTTTTTCTCTCTCTCCTTTCATTCCTTCCAATCCATTTCCCTCTTGAGAGTAGGACTTGGTTAATTTCATTCTCCTTTTACCTTTCCACATCCCTCTAACTCTATTTTTCCACACCTTTCTCCCTAAACATAATAATTTCTGGTTTGTCAAATTCTTCTTTGCTATTCTTACCCCATTAATACAAAGTTGTTTAATGTTAAATAGACTGTATGTCTTGAAATAGATTGTATCTGCCGACTTTTGACTATGCAATTACAGGACTTTGGTTGATGCTTGCCTTAAAATGGTGTTCTAGCACAAAACTAGCATTACTTTCATCCCAAATGGGCAGAACAAGCAAGAAAAACACAAGGAAAAATGGCAAGTCCAGGTATCTCAAATCCCACTCAAGATAATCAGGTGATAGAACAGATAATGAATAATCCAGAGGAGAGTTCCCAAAAAGCTCTACAAACATTACTGGTAAACATGGTAAATGAAATGATTGAAACCCTGCAAAGGACTCAGTGTGAGCGTGATAGGGAGAGAGAGGAGGCAAACCAAAGATCAAAACAGGAAGCTCATGGGCTTGAGGAAGATACTAAAAGGTTGATACTGGAATTGGGTGAGCAGGTTGAGAACACTCAAAGAGAAATAAAGGAATTGTGTGAGCAGGCTGAGATCAGACAAAGAGAACTATACAAGTTGCATGAACGTGAGAAATCTAATCAAAGAGTAATACAAGAATTGCAAGAGCGGGATGAGCATAGACAAAGATCAATAGAGGCATTCATGGAATCCATAAACAGGCACCTGAAAGGAGTCAGGGAGACCACAAAGAGAATGCTGAATGGAGCCCAACAGAAGCAATGGGAGTCCAAGGAAACCATAACCAATCATCCAAGTGATTTGAGAATAAACACTGAACACAAATTAAGGAAGTAAAGAATTTCATACAAGATCTAAAACAAAGCTCCAACAAAGATTTTGAAGCAATAAAAACCGTGGTCGGCAAAAGAAATGAAAAAATGTAGTAGAAAGTCTTGACATCAGGTTAGACCATGCAGAAGATTGAATCTCCGGCATTGAAGACAGCCTAGGTATTATAGAGAAAGAACATACAACTATCCAAGACAAATTCAAGAAATATGATAAATCTATTCAACACTTGGAAGACACCATCAGAAGGTCTTATCTGAGGGAAATGGGTGTAGAGGAGCACGTAGAGACAGAAGTTAATGGTCTAGAAAATTTATTTAACAGGATCCCAGCAGAAAACTTCCCAACATGCAAAAAGATAGGCATTCAGATACAAGAAGCTTTTAGAACTCCAAATAGACCAGACAAGAACAGGACATCCCATCATCACATTATAATCCACACATGATCAATTCAGATCAAGGAAAAGATCCTTAAAGCTGCCAAGGAGAAAAGATCAGTCACCTATAAAGGAAAACCAATTAGAATCACCTCAGATTTCTCAACAGAGACAATTAAAGCAAGAAGAGCCTGGAATGATGTATGCCATGCCCTAAAGACAAACAACTATCTACCAAGAATAGTGTACCCAGGTAAACTCTCCTTCATAACTGAAGGTAAAATAAAAATCTTCCATAGCAAAGAAAAACAAACAATATATGTCCATCAAATCAGCTCTACAAAAGATACTTAAAGATGTCCTACACATAGAAAAAACAAGACCACAATAAAGGCCAAGAAACCACACCAAAACAGAATCCAAGAACCATAGGAAGAATGCAGTAGGCGTAGCTCCCAAGAAGGAGGATAAAATGGCAGGAACATCCAAATACCTCTCAGTCCTATCTCTCAATATTAACTCCCCAATATGTAACTCCCCAATAAAGCGAACGCTTTCTATTAAGCCATCATTACCCTCATACCAAAACCCTCATCAAAGAAAGAGCACTATAGACCTATTTCTTTCATGAACATTGATGCAAAGCCTCTCAACAAAATTTTGGCTAATCGGTTTCAACAATTCATCCAAAAAATCATACACGATGAGCAAACATGATTCATTTCAGCGATACAAAGCTGCTTCAATATACGCAAATCAATTAACATAATTCATCACATCAAAAAGAGCAAGGATAAGAACCACATGGTTATCTCAATAGATGCAGAAAAAGCTTTTGACAAGATTCAACACCCCTTTATGGTGAAGGTCCTGGAAAAATTAGGAAACCATGGAACATTCCTCAATACAATAAAGGCTGTGTATGACAAGACTACAGAAAGCATTATACTCAATGGTGAAAACTAAAGCTATTTCCTCTAAACTCAGGAATGAGACAAGGATGCCCACTCTCTCTTCTGCTCTTCAATCTAGTATTAGAATGCCTATCTACACCAATAAGACAAGATGTGAACATAAAGGTGATCCCAATAGGGAAAGAAGAAGTAAAACTCCCTCTCTTTGCATATGACATGATCTTGTATTTAAAGAATCCACTCCCAAGTTACTCAAGGTGACTCAAAACTTTGGCAAAGTAGCAGTGTATGAAATTAATCCTCAAAAACCAATGGCTTTTCTGTATGCCAACAATGAGAAAATTGTGGCTGAACTTAGGAAAGCAACTCCATTCCTAATAGCCCCACAAAAAATGAAATACCTAGGAATTAACCAAATGAGTGAAGGACCTCTATGATGAAAACTTTAAATACCTAAAAAAGGAAATCAAAACAGACTTAAAAAGTGGCAAAAAAAAACCCTTGTTCTTAGATTAGAAAGATCAACACCATAAAAATGGCAATACTTCCCAATGCTTTCTATAAATTGAATATGATACCTATCAATATTCCAAGCTCATTCTTCAACGAAATAGAAAAGACAATCCAAAAATATATATGGAACAATAGAAGACCACATATAGCAAAAACGATCCTTAACAGAAAGAACAGGGCTGGAAGAAAATCAATAACAAATTTCAAACTCTTCTAGAAAACCATAGTAATCAAAACAGCTTGGTACTGGCACAAGAACAGACCTCAGGACCAATGGAATAGAATTGAAAACCCAGAAATGAACCTAAAGAACTACAGCCATCTAATCTTGATAAGGCAGCTAAAAAAAATAGAATGGAAGCAAGACAGCCTCTTCAGTAAATGTTCCTCTCAAAATTGGTTAATTACTTGTAGAAAACTAAAGCTAGATCCTTATATATCACCCGGCACCAGAATCAACTCCAAATGGATCAAAGTCCTCAGAGTCAAAGCAGACACTCTGAAAACTTTACAGGATGGAATAGGAGAAACCCTAGATCTCCTTGGAAAAGGCCGAAATTTTCTTAATAGATACCCAGAAACACAACAAATCAAAGAAAGGTTGGACAAATAGGATTGCATGAAGTTGCAGAGCTTCTGCATGGCAAAGACATAGCTAGCAAGATCAATAGAAAGCCTACGGATTGGGAGAAGATCTTCACTATCCATACAACGGACAAGGGTCTCATATCCAAAATATACTTGGAACTCCAAAAAATTATATCCCCCAACAACAAATCCTAAAAGAAACAACTGCCCAATAAATAAGTGGGCTAAAGAGATACTTCTCTGAAGAAGATAGAAGGATGGCCAATAGACACACGAAGAAATGCTCAACCTCCCTAGCCATAGTAAAATGCAAATCAAAACAACATTGAGATACCACCTCACCCCAGTTAGAATGGCTAAAATCAAGAACTCTAATAACAACAGATTCAGGAGGAGATGTGGATAGGGGAACCCTACTGCATTGTTGGTGGTAGTGTAAACTTGGTCAACCACTTTGGCAAGTGTTATGGAGGTTCCTCAAAAGACTCTACTTAGAGCTCCCCTATGACTGAGCAATCCTACTTTTGGGCATTTACCCAAATGATCACAAAGAAGACCACACTAAAGCTCTCCACACAACTATGTTTATGGCAACATTATTTACCATAGCTAAGCTTAGAACCAACCCAAATGCCCCTCAGTAGATGAATGGATCAAGAAATTGTAGTATATATACACAATGGAACTCTTTGCCTCCATCAGAAAGAATGACATTTCCCCATTGTCAGGAAAATGAAAGTCTTGGAAAAAATTATATTAAGTGAAGTAAGCCAGGCCCAAAGGCACATAGGCGCCATAGTTTCCCTTATTGGTAGTAAATAGTATATGTCTGAGACAAGCAGAAAAGGTAAGATTCGTTGATGTTATGTGAAATGTACCCCAACATAAGTATTCAAATATTTTTTTCTTTCATGTGATTGTTTGTAATATATTTATAAGATGAATTTTTGTTCCTTTGTATGTCCCTCCCCCATGATATAACTCCTGTTTTCACTGTATTTTATGTTGGTATAATTTGTGGAGGGGAAGGGAAAAACAAATCGTTTAAAAAGGGATAGAGTTGGACCCATTGTAACAATGAGATTTACAAGATGTTATGTCGAAAAACGAACTTTAAAACTTTCGCAAGGCGGGGAATAACGGGGAGGGGCAGAAGGGGTGAGATGGAAAAGGATAGAAAGGGGAAACAAAGGAGGAGGCAACAATGCTTGATAAGAAATGTATTCATTATCTTGACCATGTAAATGTAACTCCTCTCTATGGTATTTTCAGAATAATAAAAAAAACCTTTATACCTATTAATGGTATATGAATTCTATGTGCTTAGAAGGGTCTTTTTATATTCACAGCCTTCTTTGGCATACATAGACTGATCATGGGTTATATGAAGTTAATAAATTTCCAGATGCTTGCCAGGAGGAGTAAAACCTATAGGTTTTTTTTTTTTCCCCAGAGGCTTCCCTGTTCATGAAAGAAATATGCTACTTGATGCAGGAATTCACAAAATTACATTGCTAGGAAGAACTTAAGCAATCATCCAACACCACAGAGTTGAGGGAGATGAATTGATCTCCTGAATAATTTACTTTTGGGTCAAATAAAAGCAGGCTGCCATGAAGAGAGTAGACTTTAGAGAAACATGATGAGTTGTATGTAAATAGTTGCTTTGCTAATTTTCTTAATTTGTGAACTAATACAGGGAAATAAAGTACAGCAAGGTAAAAAAAAATAAAGAACTCTGCATTGAAATACTCATTTGTGTGTGTACACACACGTGCATGTTCATGTGCTCATGCATGCATTCATCATTCCTGCTCTAAGCTTCTGTGCCCCAGGATAGTGGTCTACCACTTGAGCCACTGCTGCACTTCTGGTTTTTTGGAGATAATCACATGTTTTTTCATGATTGGACTGGCTTTGAACAGTGGTCTTCTGATCTCGGACTCCCGAGTAGCTAGCTAAGCTAATTCACCCTCTGAGTAGCTAATTAAAATTCTGTCTGTCCTCTATGCTTCACTGCTTTTTTATCCTTTTCCTGAGGTAATCACAAGCCTGTCATCTATGTGTCTAATTGCTTTAAAAATACTGTTACTGCTTGGCACCAGGGGCTCCAATCTCTACTTTTAACTACTTAGGACGCTTGAGAACAAAAAGCAGGACAAATTTTAGGGGAGTTCCTTCCCAATCTATACCTGGGTGCATTGGATCATTTCCACCATCCTGCACTATCTAGAGACTAAAATTGGAAGGACTGCAGGATCCAGGAAACTAGACAAGTTGGTGTGCAACTCGGATGCCATTGATGCATCAGGTGCATGTCCTTGTGGAAAGGAAACCCCTATCCTAAAATTAACCACTGATATAATGCCAGCCTAGCATTATTGTTCTTGTTAGGCTGGAATTATATCAGTGGTTAATTTTAGGATAGGGGTTCCCTTTCCACAAGAACAAGTTGAAAATCTCACAATTTTCCAAAACCAAAACAAGTACATACATTAACATCCCAAAACTTAGTACAATCTGTTCTTTGCTCTAATATCATCTTTATCTAATTATCATATGATGGGACAGAATAGCTTCTTCATTAAATTTATGATATATTTAAAAAGACCTAAAAAATTCTTTCTCACTTATTAAGTGCAAACGAATGGCATATTGCCTCATTTCTTACATATTTGACTGCCATTAAAAATCCATTCAAAGATTATTATAGTAATATATTCTAATTTATTACTTTATTTGTAAAAGATTTTAAACATTTTGCTTTTCTGCTGAAGTTTATGTATTTAAATAGTATCATCAAAATATATTCCTTGGTTACTTGGGGCAGTTTTTTATAAAGTTTTTAACTAATGGCTTCTAAGAATTCGTAATTGCTATATTATCTGTTTTATTTTTAATTTCAATATAATTTATTTAAAGGTAATGCACAGAGGGGTTACAGTTACATAATTAAGGTAATGAGTACATTTCTTTTGGAAGGAATATTGTTATCCCCTCCATCGATTTTTTTTTTGTACACTCAATTATTGATGCTTTTGCTGTTGGTATTGTTCAAATGTACTTTTTCTTTCTTTGTTCATACTTTTTTATTATAAAATTGATATAAAAAGTGTTTACAGTTACTGAAGGCAACTAAAGGGTACACTTCATTTTATTTTCTATATTTCAACTTTTGGTCTTAATTATTTTCTTGTTTTTTAAGATAATTCTTTTTTCAGAGTTGTAGGATTAGTTCATTTAATTTTGCATGATTTTTACACATGTAAATTATTCACAAATATGTTACTTTAAAAATATTTAACATATGAATATTTAATATTATTTTCTTAATTATTATATGGGTGGTGAATTTACATAAATTGGTTTTCTTATAGTTCTAAACATATTTTTCCAGGTAACAAATAATTACTGTATTTTCAAGAATCACATACTATATTAAGAAAGGCTTCATTTTCTGGTCACTTTTTTGTAAATATTTGTACTTGAATTAAAAAAAAAGTTTGAGCTGGGCATGGTGATTTGGGTGTTCCATTTTCTACCTATGGTAGGAACTGTGAATAGGGTTTGTAATTCGGGAGAGCCTGAAAAACTATGAGACCTTATCATAAAAATATCCAGAGTGAAATGATTTGAGATATAGCCACCCATAGCGAGATATAGAGCACCTGGTTATTGTATTCTAAATCTTGAGACTTAAACACCAGTAATATTAATCTTTTGTCAAATTTAAAGGATACATGTTTCAAAATGTTTATTATTTAAAACTTATTTACAAAGGTTCTCATGTCTTCTATTTCTTAATTTTCCATTTACTTAATCTATAAGAATCCAAGTATATTGTGATCATTTGATTTCTACTAAACGTTTAAATAATATGAGCAATATTATGATTTCATATATTAATCTATTTTTACTATTTGTGATAATTTCCTCTATTTAATATAATAATATCAATATTCCAAATGTGTGTATGTGGTATGTGTGTGTATGTGTGTGTGTGTGTGTGTGTGTGTGTGTGTGTTTATGTGGTTTTTGTGTGTGTGTGCTTTGTGTGAACCTTTGTAATGCTTGGGAGATCACACCATTATTTCACATATGCTAAGTCAAGATTTTACCACTGAACTATACTGTGTAGTTATAATGTAAATAGTGTTTTAAATTATGACTTTAAAATTTTCATTCCTAGTATGTTTTTTCAAAATTATATATGATTAAATGTGATCCATTTTCTATCCACGTTAGCAATTTGTATTGTTATTTAGAGTATTTCCACTGCTTTTTCACTTCCAAATTCTTGTGTTTGTTATTGATAAAGGTTTTGCTTTGCTTCTTTTCTCTCTTCATTCTTTTTGCCTTTAGAGTTTAGCTATTGTTTACTTTATTTCTTTGGAAATTAATTATCATATTGCTATTACAATTTATTTACATTGTAAGAGGTCTATACAATGCTTTATTTTCTATTTTATTTTTCCTATCTTCTCTGACTCTCAGTCCACACTATTAGGTGGATTAAAAAGAACTTGATTAAGGACCCTTTGATTATTTTCCTCCTTCTCTTCTCTGAAGTCTTTCTGTTTTTGAAACACAATAACAATGACATACAGCTACTAGGTGGTCCATCATTCTATCCCCTTTCACTCTTCTCTGTAGTCGTTATCATTCAACTTTATTATTCTATAGTGTTATCTAAATCTTAACTCATTCCTAAATTAATTTTAGTTGTTTTAAGCATTCTCTAAAGACATTTTTCACTATATAATATCTGGGGTCTTGTGTTTTCACAAGGTGCAAAATATGAGTGACTATCAAACATCTAGATATCTGTAGAATATTGGTCCACCTGCTCAATAAACTTGTATGTAAATTCAAGGAATACAGGTCAATCAGAACAATCTTGTAAAATGGTGTAGTTTGAACACTCTAACTAGATTTGAATCTTATTACCATGTTTATTAGTGAAAGAACCGACAGATAGAAGAATGTAACAGATTTATCAAAAATAAATTCTTAGTTTTATTGTCAATAGATTTTGAAAAGGATGCCATGACTTAATGAAAGAAAAATAGAATATTAAATGGGTATATTGGCACTACTGCCTCTCTAGTTTTAAAGAATGATCTTAGACTACTACCTCAAACCTTATACAAAAATTTTTAAATAAAAAATGATTATCAAACTAAATGTGAGTTGTAAAATCCTACAAAACATACATGTAAAAATTCATGACAATGGATCAGTAACGGTTTCCAAAAATTTGACATGGAAAGCATTAGTGGCTAAAGAAAAGCAAGAATGAACTAATATCAACTGATGATCTTTCTTAATTCTATGAAAGTAGTGAAAACATATCCAACAGATAGAGGGCACATATTTGTTAATGCTACAATGTTAATGCTACAGTGATCCTGAATCTTAAGTACTATTATATCTTCTAATTCTGTATAAATTTTTCCTGAACAGGATATTTCTATAAAGGACATATATAAATTAATAGTCAATAGGAGGAGCATATGAATTAAGCTCCTCTTTAATATCTAAGAAAAAAGAAAAAGAAAATTCAGTAATATGACCAAAATATAAAATGATGACACCAAATATAGTAATGCATTTGTGGAGAAATTGATATACTTCGCATAATAGAATGATTTGTGTAATACTGCAGTCATTTTATTAAGCAATTTTTCAAGTCTTTAAAAGGTCAAAGAGAATTGTATATGTTCTAACTATTACACTTCTATTTATGTATTAAAGAGAAGTAAAAAACTTGAATGGATCGGGAATGTAGTTCATTGACTGTGCACTTGGACAGTATGAGTGAGAACCTGAAATAATTCCTCAAAACAAATTTTGAAAAGACACCCTATAGAAGATGTATGCAGGACAAATTCCTGTAACTCAATTTTATATCTATTTTAATATCTGTTCTAAAATTTATAGCATTTCTATCTGAAGAAATCCAAGTTTGTGAAAATTAGGCTTGGAAAACCTAAGAGTGTACAATTCACTTCCAAAGCACTAAAACGTATACAATGAAAGGAGATAATATATTGTATGTGAATTTCATGTCAGCAAAAAAATAAAACTATAGTTAAAAATACTTCCTACAAAATGCAAAATGACTAATGTTTTCGGTGTTGGCTAAAAATTCTTTGTAAACTGCAGTTTCTAAAACAAAGATGTGATTTCTGTTTATTTTGAGTTTTTTGTCTGTTTTTATACTTTATGCAGAGATAACCCAATCAAAAAATGTATGTGATAACTGGAATATCTAGGAATTATACATCACTTATACATAATTGATAACCTTTTCTGGAAGAAACTTTCAGCAAATGATAGAAAACACAAATCTATGCATCTGCATTTTTTGATAGCCATATGTTACTTGCTCAATCCAATTGCTTTTCTCTACTTTGCTAGAAAAAAGTATTCTCAGGATAAGAGCCAATAAAGTGAAAAGAAACAAAACATACAATCATCTTGATTTATTTGTGACAAAAACAAATGAAATAAAACAATTCCACTTAAGCGACTCCATTATTAGTATCTATGAAGATTATCCTGAATGCCAACATCCATTGAATTTTTGGAATTTTAATTTCTTCGAACATATGAAAATTAGAATAAGAAAACAAATATAGTTTTAGAGAAAACCAGCCTTGGAATAATTTTCTTAATTGTTTTGAAATTACAAAAGAATTAATAGCATTAAAATTATCCTTTCCTATGGAAATCATTTAAAAATGTATATCACTTATTATAATTCAAATACCAAGCCAGAGTAATTTTACAGAATAATTACAAATATTTTATTACTATTGTAAAATAGAATGAAAGACAGTCCCAATATATTATCATTATTCTTAATTTTAAATCATTACCTAAATATCTTAAACAATCTAAATAGTCATGTCTTTAACATAGATGTAAATATTCTATACTTTTTACCTAACATTTTCCATGGGCATGTATTCATGTTTCTACGAAATGTTCACATAAGGTAAAAGATGCTTCTGTGAAATTAATGTGATATATTTTGTTGTTGTTCTAGATGTTGTTTGCAAGGTTATGCATTGTCCCTAAGCCATTTTGTGTTCAAAGCCAGCAATCGACAACTTGAGGTATTGAGCTAATTCCTGGTTTTAGTGGCTAATTGGAGAATCTAACAAGTACTTTTCTGTCTGGGCTAGTTTCAAAAACAATTCTAAGACCTCATTACCCAGAATAGCTCGAATTATAGGTGTGAGTCACTGGCACTTGGTTTAATGTATTTTTTAATTTTAATTATGTTTCAAGAGTTTTGTTTCATTATAATGTATATCGTTCTACACATAAATTTAGATATATGTATATATTTCTGATGACAATCTCTAAGAATGTATGTCTTTCTACACATAATATAAATATATATATATATATACAAATACATTTCTGAAGACAGACTCCTTCTAAAACTTCTTATGCTACTATTATTTTACCTTTTTATTTCAAAGATATACAGTATGTTTTTCCAAAAGTTTCCTAGAATAAAATATCTAATATTTCTATAGAATGTAGCGTTTATTACTTTTAAGGGAATTTTAGATATACACATGATATTGTAGTATATTACTTGAAATAATTCTGTTCAAACTCTTAAATATTTGTGTGTAGTGGTGAGGAGAGAGGAAGTTAATTCATACTTGTTAGGAAATTGCAATACTTCAAAAATCTATTCTATAATATGTTATAAGCACATAGCCAAGCTACCTGCTATGGTTTAGTTTTTTTGTTTCTTTGTTCAAAATTTTAATATGGATGCATTCACAGTGGTAACATTAAAATTATTAATCTAAAGACAAAACGAATAATTGCAAAATCATAGATACATATCAGAGTTTCAATAGTTACCACATATGATTCTAATAATAATTTTGATGAGGATAATGATGATCACAGAGTACCCTGATAATGACAATATTGTGATTGAAAAGGAAAAAACTTTACACATTTTTGAAGCTATATTTCCCATTTTAAATATATAGTAAAAAATAGCGTTGGATTACATACAATAAGAATAACAAGAGGAGAGTTTCAATATCAAGAAATACTATCACATAAATGGGTAGAGACAGTAAAAACCCTAATGTTATTCCTGAAGTCTCTCTAATGTATACACACTTTTCTTGGTGGTATTATTTTCTTATAAATAAAATTATTTATTTCCACATTTTGATGGACTAAGGTATAGTTTTCAGCTTAGTGTGATTAGTTCAAAAACATTCTCCTATAGATACTATTCAGTAACCAATGTTTCCAATGATATATTAAGGGTATGTTCTTCAATACATCTGAAAAAACATGACACTATTTATTTTTACATAGTACCACTTACATATCTGTAGTTACCTTAAAATGACATAGACCTTAGAGCCAGGAGGTAAAATTTATTTTTATTTCTGCAGGAAACAATTTGTGACTTTATACCAACAAACTGAATTTGAGTCTTTCCTTATTTGTAAGGTAAGGTGGAAAATGTAAGGACTCTTCACTTTTCTTTTTTCCTGCTCTAGAAGTCAACCCATATATTCTTCATTATTTCTGGTAGATTACATTCATTTATAGATGAGAAATGTAAGGCCAACAGTCAATGTAGTGAGTAAATAATGATACTAGAATTTGTGTCTGAGTTCTTCACTCTGTGTGCTTACAAAGAGAGTAATTTGGTGATGGAGGGGTCCAATATGAAAAGACTATGGGAAAAAAGCATACTTTGGATACGGTTGTTTTAGGACTAGGTGACAGTGTTGAGTAAATGAAACAGGCTGGTGTCAGGGTCATAAAAAGTAGTATATAGAAATCATTTCAGTGGGGGCTGGGAAGGTGGCTCAGTGGTAGCGCGCTTGCCTTGCATGCATGAAGCCCTGGATTCGATTTCTCAGCACCACATAAGCAGAGAAGAAAGCCGAAAGTGGTGCTGTGGCTCAAGTGGTAGAGTGCTAGTCTTGAGCTGAAGAACTGAGGGACAGCTCCCAGGCCCAGAGGTCAGGCCCCACGAATGCACCCACCCAAAAATTAGAAATCATTTAAGTGACAGAAACTGAGAAAATCTGGATCATTCATCTTATCTAATGGGAGGGAGTAGAAGGGTAAGAAGAAATCTAATGTGCTTCCACACGTTTGGCTGGCAACTCTGTTAGTTCTACTCTTAGTTATAAGGACCACAGGTGGAAATGATGGATTTAGGGGGAAAATCTGATAGTTCTAAAGTTTAGTTGCAAAGATGGGTCTGTTTAGACATCATCAAAATATCCACAACCATGAATATGAAAAAGAATAATAAAATTGGGGGCATTATTGAAAGGAAAAAGAAAAGGAAAGTTCTGACACAGGTGTGAGCAATGTGGGCACCACTGTAGACAAGATTGGAAGAAAGAGATAAATAAGGAAATAAAAAAGTAACAAACACAGATTTACAGACGTAAAGGAAGGAATTTGAAAGAAGATATTGAAAGAAATATGCTATTTGGATTTGAAAAGTAAAAGGACATAGACAAGTTCAATAAGATCATTGTTTTGGTGAAAGTCATATTGATAAAATTTTGGGATATGAATATGAAGCCATAAAATTCTGGATCCATAAATTCAACAGATCATATTGATTTTAAATTTTGGGAACCAATGTTTTTATCCTGAACTTAGAAAAATTATACAGATATAACTGTCATGAACTTTACTCATAGGTATTGTGTGAACATTTTTGAAGGCTTTGTTTATTCAGGAGATTGTAGATTGAACTACAGCACAGACAAGCCTAATTTGTCCTACAGTTCCAATGTGTGGCCCATGTATCCACATCAGTTTGGGATTTTATTGAAATATTTTTAGATATGTTTGGATGTCTTATGAGCCTATTTGTTATAAATGTAAGCCAAGTAACACTAAGTATTAGGTTGAACAAACAGCATTACTGATGTGACTGAAGACTCCACGAATTGATTCTTCTTTAGAATAGAAAATGCCTCAATAGTCATTGACACATCATAACTGCCATATACTCCATTTAACTCTAGTTCTTGTTAGGGATATCTCCATGGTGAAATAACCCTGTCAATCATCCTGCCACAAATTCTTATATGTAGGGAATGCTTTTATAAACTTCAAGCTTTTTTTGAATTGGAGAGTTCAGACTTTACCCTCACCAGTACGACTGAATGCCTAAAAAGGTAAGACATTTTGCTGTAATGCCTTCCTTTCATTTTCTCATACCCATTGGCAAGTAGGGAAGGATTCACCTACAATGATGACTTGTACTAACACAACATCTTGGATCTAGTGTTAATAAGGATACTTACTAATTAGCTTTAGATTTTGTGGATATTTATATTTCTCATGGGAAACCTAATGAGTCCCATGGAAATTGACCTAAGGAGACTTTCAATTCTAATATCAGTTTTTCTCAAAATGCTTTAAATTCTACATTCTCTAATGTGGGCATAGGGTTACACTGTGGAACTTTTCTCCTCAAAGAGTGAGTACTACCCTATTGCTTAATATGGACAAAGTACTTTCATACATAGACTGGTCTTGTGCAAACAAGAAGTGGTAGTTGAACAATGTTCTTAGCAGTTTGTATAGATGAAATGGAAAGAGAGAAACTATGAACTCAAAAGGAATGTGCATAAAAGCGAAAGGCACAAAGTGGAATGTGCCAAGGAAATGCTGAAGTATAATTTCAAATTATGTGCTCAGGTGTGAGGGTGTGTTCAAAGTACAGCTTAAGAAAATGTAGTTGGGTATCTTGGGGAAAAACTGCTTTAAACTCTTCGGGGATAATTGTACAAGTAGAAGCCACTAACTCTGACTCTAATCAGCCACATCATCATCAACTTAGGGACTATTTTCCAAGTGCAAAGTGAGAAAAAGAGGGCTCATCACAGTTAGTGTTCAGGTTGAAGTAATGGAAATAACATAATTTTTCCTACAAGACTTCACTTATTTTGGTGGGTTAAAGTAGGAAAAACCCAAGTAAATTTTTTGCATGTACCTAAATTAAGTGGGACATAGTATATTACTCTCTTTTTAACTGGGAAGTTGTAGATTATGTCTTTTTATACTCTAACTTGGGAAAATGATCTGCTGTCAGTCGTTTTCTTTCCCCTCCCCATCTTTTGCCCTAACAATTACATAATTTTTATTTAAAGAGACATACTTGAGCTTGCATTTCTAAATCCTTCAAAATTATCTGAACTAATTCATACTTCTGGAAGCCTCCTCTATCTTTCTCAAGGGAATATTTTGTCACTACCATTTTAACCCATATGATATTGGATATCTTCCTGCCTAATTCAGTGCAAGATATACATTAGACTCATCCAGATATCTCAACACTTGTACCACCATGAAATCCTATCTTCATAAAAATCATGATTTTAGTATATCTGGGGAGGTGGCATCTGTCATTTTTGAATGACCCTAAGTGATACTTACATGCAATCATGTTTTAAGTCAATATGCCTCTCAGGAGATGAACGAATTGACAAAATGTGATAAATATATCCACTGTGGAATTCTATGCTTGCAATTCATATGGACATGGAAAAATCCTACTAAGTAAAATAAACAAGACACAAAGAAAGAGATTTCATGGTTTCCCTAATTTGCAACAAGTAGGAAATATCTAGGATAGTCCTAGTTAGATGAGCACAATGGCTCAGTAGCTATGTATAAGATGATGATGAACAAAATGAACTCCTACATATGGAAACAAAGGTTTTCTTCGTGGTTGTTGTTTTTAATGTACTCTGTGATTCTTTTTTCTTTTGTGTTTTCCCCTATGGCTTGTCCCCTGCTGTATTTGATTTCAGTATCATGTGTTATTGTATATATGTTTATCTTAATTAGGGAAGGGAAGAGGAACAACAACATGGCGTGACAAAGGACAAAGTATAAACCAATGTAATTGCAATGCTCACAAGACAACATAATGGAAATTTACATTACAACTTGTGAAGGGTATTGGGGTGATGGAAAACTGTTAGAAAAGTGAGGTAGTGGATAAAAAGTTCTACATGTTATGTATTCACCATCTTACAATTACGGCAACCTCTTCTATATATTACCTTGATAATAAAATTAAATAAAAAAAACTTACATAAAATATAATTTCACTGTATTGGTATAGTAAATACCATTCTATTCCCCCTTTCTTTATCAGAGGGTCATCAACTTGAATGTTATCAAACTATACAATATCTTCACAATATATTTGCCTTTATGTTGAAAAAACCATTACCTCATACTAAAAGAGAAAAGTTTAATTCTATGGAAACTCCTAACTTTTAAAACTGAATAATTGTTACGACAACAGAATATATGTATTCTTCAAAATTCAGGTGACTACTAACTAATCATTTTCAAATTCTGATCATGCCATGCCAGAGACATTTAAAACAGTATCTGTTTGCATTTTAATTAATTCTGCAATAGATGAAATTTCCAATGTGATGTTACATATGTAAAAGTGAATAGAAAAAATAGCCACATTCTGGTAGAAGATAAAACTATGACCTATCTATAATAATTAATTCCTGAAGAGTAAACATTTGTTCATCAGAATAAACTATTATTTCTATGAGAATCAATCCCAAGTTTTTATCCTAGCCCAACAGTTTACAACTTGTAAGGTGCACCTTAAAATTGCCTAAATTCACATCATGACTAGCTTATCACTATTGTGAAATAAATACTACACGTCTGCTGTGATGCCCTCCCAATTGTGCAAAGAACACTACACTAAACTTTTCTGCATCATTTTCCCTCCAGTGGTTTTCTTGAGATCAGAACACTTGCAAATAGTATTATATTATTACTTTATATTAATTTTATTATGTATTATTTTTATCTATCATAGATATTCAGGAGATCAGAATATCTGAATATTAAGATCTGAAGATTATGGATCAAACCCACCTAGGTAGCAAGATTCCTTAGATTCTTATTTCCAATAAACTCATAAGGAATAGCCAGACACAAGTGGCACTGAGGTTCAAGTGGTAGAGCAGTAGTCTTGAGCAAAAACAGGCTCAGGGACATTGCCCGGACCTAGAGGTCAAGCCCTAGCATAAACTAAACAACAAAAACAAAATATAAACAAGCATTAAATGTAGCTTTTTTTCCCTCATTGTATGAGTAATTAAGAGGTATGTAAGGAAATTTCTTCCTGTGTAATGTATAGGTAGAAGAAAAAGATGTCATACAATTACTCTCTTCATACAATGTTACACCAAAGCCTCAAAAAATTGCTCTTTTTCTAAATTTATATATTAATAGCATCCATTTGTTGGCAACTTTGTCTAGATTATTCAGATTATCATGTTATACATGAACTGTTGGAATTATGTATTAACTAATTTGTAATTATACCTCACTTGAAAGAATATTCTAGGCAATTAGAATGCCAGCATCATTTGTGAATTTCTAAATTAAATCTTCTACTTGAAAACATTTTTGTAGTATCCTAGAGAATATGAAATTACAAACAAAAAGCAATTATTTCAAATCTAAATTCTAATTTAGGCAGGTCTCCAAAGTCCTACATTAGATGAACTTTGCTATTTCTCCAGGCTTAAGCTTTTGTAATCCTTCATCATTCTTTAGAATCCAACAGAATGGTGCTTACTTTTTCAAATTTTTGATTGGGAATCATGAGCTATTTTGCATCTAGCAATGTTCTGTAATGAAGAGAGCATGTAAAACAGAAGTGAGGATGATATATGAGTTGCATTTCACTAGGAAACTTGACTTATCAAAACATAGTGAAAAAATTAGCCCAAACTTCCAACTGGGTATTCCTTTCTTATTGTTTGGCTTGTTTTATTGAGACAAATTATACTACCTGGTCCAGGGAAGGTATCGCTATGTAATTCCACTCTCTAATCTCCTATCTTAGTCTGAGTGCTAGAATTCTAGGCTTGTATCACATTGCCCTGCCATAGTTTGTTGGTTTATTTAATCTAGAAACAGGCTAGCAATTCTGAACTTCTCCGATGATCTTATCCACTAAACTGACTGGTTTGACTGTTTATGTACAATTTTCAAAGATGTTCTAACATTTGACACAGGATATGAACATTTTCAGATGCACCTGCAGGGTTCTCTGACTCATTCCTCCATGGATCTGATCCCTTTAATAATGATTACTAGACTTTCTTAATATCTCTGGTCCCTATATTTGTAATATTCTCAAGCTTTTTGGGGGAAAGTTCACTTGAGGACTTTCTAATATTTAAAATTATCACTTGTTGTAGTCTTACTCAGGACATATTTACTGTTATTTTCCAACTTTTTCTACACATTCTGAGAGTTGTTTTATATGTGTGTTTACACATATAAGTGCCTCTGTGTATGTGCATGCTTGCGTGTATGTATGCCAAAACCTCAAGCTCTTATTCAGCAGTCTTGCTCATACCTAGTATTCCATCACTTCAGCCATTCTTACAATGCAGGTTTAGGCTGGTTAATTATAGATATTGTGGCAAATACTTTTTTTCCCAGGCTGGATGCAAACTGAACTTCCCAGAATCCTTTACATTCTTAGGTTTTATCTTTCCAGGAGTATCATTTTTTAAACTTGAAACAGTTTTGTGAGTGTAAAGTCTAACCTGTAGCCCAGATTTTTAACTTAAGAATTCATACAAAAATAGATTAAAATACACATTACATACATTGAGTGTACACTGCTAGATATGTGATCTTAAGCCAGATGACAGTGGCTCACACCTATAATCCTAGCTACTCAGGAGGCTGAGATCTGAGGATTGCAGTTCAAATCAAGCACAAGTAGGAAAGTTTCTGAAGCACTTATCCCCAATTAACAACCAGAAAACTGGAAGTGGCACTGTGGATCAAGCGGTAGACTGCTAGCCTTAAGGTGAAGAGTAGAGGAAGTGTGCCCAGGCCCAGACTTCAAGCCCCACAAATACCAAAGGAAAAGAAAAGTAAAGAAGTAAAAGATATGTGAACTTAGCCAACAGTTCATTGCTAGTATAATTCCTGCTCTCTCCACATGGCTTTCTTTTTCCAGTTAAGTCCATGCTCTTATATATGACTTGCTTTGAAACTAGAATTATTCTTCCATTCTAGTTTTTACAAATTTGCATGATTAGTTGCCATGATTTAGAGATAGAAGAAGAAACAGAGTGGCCTCATCCTTCATGTTCCACTGAGTAGTAATGCTTTCTCTACATCACTCCCATAGATATACATACTGGCCTTGGCTTTATTGTTTCAAATTTGTCCTATTTGCAGAGTCTTCTATACTGTATTGAACAACCATACTTAAACACAGAACTTCTTTTTCTCCTATTATTCATATTGTTTCTCCTACTGTTAACTTATGTACACTTGTGAAAAAATGTACAACACACACACATATTTCTGAGAACCTTCTTCTCACTTAAAATTGGTCTTAATTTATAGAGCACTTAGGAAATTTGAACTTAATGAACTCCAGGATAACGGTTTTTCATGTTTTTTATTGGAAAAATGTTGTTCAGAAGGTTTAGAGTTATATCTGTAAGTTAATTAGTACATAATCTATTAAGCATTGTTACCTCTTCTTTTGTTTTTCCCATCTTCCCTTTCCTCCTCACCGCCCCAAATCCCCCCTCTCCTCCCCAAGTTATAAAGTTCATTTTCTACATAGTGTCTTGTAGAACTCATTGTTACAATGGGTCATACTGTACCCTTGTTTCAGCATTTTATTATTTCCCTTCCCTACCCACATTAGAAAAAGGTATATGCAAGATGCAGATCACCGACATCAAATACAGTAAAAACAAAGTTTATACCATGATGGTAGAAAATAGAAGAGAAAAAAAATCACATAGTACCTGTTAGGTAACAATAAAGAAAAATCAAGTTGTGTCCTATCTTGGAGTCCCTTTCACTTACCATCATTTTATATGGCTATATGTACATGTATAATGTTTTATAAGTGATTTAAATTCCGTATTTTGTCATGACTAAGTTGTTTCTGAAGCGCTTTATCTCATGTACAAAGATGTACTTGTGCTATTTCAATGAAGCCACAAAATGTTCATTTTACCTGGAGCAGCACCATAGATTGTTACTTGAAGTAACTGGAAGGAACTGTTACTGGAAGTGGAAACTGATTCCAAGAGAGGAATTGAACATAGAGAAATGACAAGTTCAACTTAATTTGTGCGCTCACTTTACTGTACAAGAAAAGAATTCAAGGCTTGAAGGAAACTCTGTCCCTGACGTTTTCGAGTGTGTTCTTTACTCACATAAAACTTGTCTGTAAATTTCTAGTTGAGAGTATTACAAAAGGAAACAATATGCCATTTGAAGGCTAACATAGATTAAAAGGAAATAACCTTGTTTTAAAAGTGTTCTACTGCAAAGAAACAAAGACATGTAGGTTAAAAGGTAACATGCCTAGATATTTCACTCCTGACATGATTGTCTTGTTGCAGAAGTCAGTTATCCATTACTTTAATCTGGTCCTGAGTTCACCATAGCAATAAGGATTCCAAAAAGCACGATCCAGTGAGTATGATCAGCAAAAGGAGCCTCTTTTCAAACCAGTGCTTTAAGGATGGTCCAAAATAAATATGTGGACGTTTTTTGCTTGCTTGTTTGTTTAGTTTGTGCTGGTTCTGGGGCTTGAACTCAAGTCTGGCCCCTGTCCCTGAACAGTTGTCTTTCCTGCCCTACTGCCACCACGGCTAGTACTCTACTGCTTGAGCCAAAACTCCACTTCTGGTTTTTTGGTGTTTAATTAAAGATAAGAGTTTGACAGACTCTTCTGCCTGTTGGCTTTGAGACTGTAATAAATCCAAGTGAGATCAACTGTATGGATTTCTCTTTTGAACCAATACATGTTAGATGAAGTTTATTATAAAGCTAGTATTCGACAAATTTTTAAAAGAAGAGAATATGTTCAGCAAAGCAACCATAACTTAACTCAGCAAAAGTAGGTGCCCTGAATTATTATGGAATTATGTTCTCTGCTTGGGAAGATTAGTATTGACTTCATCGTGCCTTTTGAGGAACTTTTTCTGTTGGTCATGGGGCTTGAACTCTGATCCTGGGCGCTGTCCCTCAGCATTTCAGCTCAAGTTGAGGGCTCTACCACTTTAGTTACAGCACCACTTCCAGATTTCTGGTGGTAATTGAAGATAAGATTTTCATGGATTTTCCTGACCAGGGTGGCTTTGAACGACCATCCTCTGGTTTCAACGTCCTGAGTAGCTAGTATTACAAGTGTGAGTCACCAGCACCCAGCTCATATTTGCATTTATGTACACTTAATGACACTATGTTGACAAAGAATGGAAATTTTAATCAAATGGTGTGACATTGCAGCTTTTCAATAAAATGGAGGTAGCAATAATTATGTCCTCTTTTTCCATGTTCTTACATTAATGACTCATGACCTATGGGACTCTTACATTAGCATCCTCTGTTGTCTGCATATGTGGACTTAGTATCAGAAATTGTTCATAGAGAAATAGAGAAAGACAGATTTGTAGAAAGCAAAGGAGATCAAGTTTGAAAGAGCAGCATAGAAGTATATACAACTTATCACACAGATTACGAACTAGCCTAAGTTATTTGGTTATTTATAATCAAAAATGGTTCTCTAGAACAGTTTATGGTATAACTTAGTTATTATTAGCATTTATTCCTTCCATCTGGAGTTATTCCTTCTGTCAAAACTACCAATTAACCTCTGCCTTTTTGGTGTCTTAACTTACCAAAAAGATTTCCAAATTCCACTTATACTACCCTTCTGATTGTGATTAGCAGTGGCCACTCAAGAGCCTGGAATCTTTAAATTTTCAGGATTAATCTTCACTGATATCTAAGCACATTCTTGGTATTAATTGCCATGACCTATTAACAAAACGTTTTTTTTTTGTTCAACACTGTATTCTAATATAGGTAAAGTACATGAATTAAGGACTATTGATAGGTATCAGTTGGAAGGAGCAATTATATATTCCAAGTATGGGTTCTTTATTTTGCATTTCCTAGCTAAATGACTCTTTTGACAGTCCTGGGGCTTGAACTCAGGGCCAGGGAACTGTCCCTGAGCTTCTTTTTTTTTTTAATCGAGGCTAGCATTATACCACTTGAGGCAAAACACCACTTCCACTGTTTCTTTTTCTATTTATGTGGTTTCATGCATGCTAAACAATAACTGTTCCATGAAACCACATACCCAGAGCCCTAAATGACTTTCTTTTTTTTATATTAATAAGTTTTTTGTGTGAAAATACAGTACAGAGGGGTTATAATTACATGAGCAAGGTAATGAGTACATTTCTTATCAAACATTTTTGCCTTCTCCTTTGTTTCCCCTTACCATCCCTGCCCTCCGATTCCCCCCCATCGACCGCCAAAGTTGTAAAGTTGTTTTTTCAACATAATGTCTTGTTGCAATAAGAATTTCTTTAGATGACATTACTTTTTTATTCGGTTAATATGTATTACAATTTTGGCCAAGTGGTAGAAAAGGAAGTGGAAAACAATACTAAGTCCAGTAAGGCTGACATTCTGATCACATCACTAAGGAAGTAGTGTTAAGACCTTCAGGACTCTTAGGGCTGTTGTATGTGACATTATTATGTAAAACACTATTAACTGTGATCCCAGACATCCATAACATTCTGCTTCCACTTTCCAGGTCAAGAACCAAATATGTACGCCTTTTTATTGATTGGGTGTGTTTCCTAGGAAGGAAGAAAGAGGATGTAGTAAGTGATGGTGGAAAAAGATGTATATTGGGTCCCTGTCCACATTTTTTGCATTTTTAAAAAGTGCTACTGATGAACTCCCACTTACATCTAATTGACTTGCTGTTTGCACAAGATGCAGATAAATGAAGACATTTATTCTGGTGGATAGTCACATATATTTAACAAAATCCATTTCTGGAAAAATAAGATACTAGGTAAGAAATTACAAATTATTGTCTATAAAATGATTTCTTTTCTTGGAGAACAAAAGGTAGTATTGAAGTGATTACTCCAACTTTCTTTGAAATTTTATGCTGTTTCAGTATCAAAATGTTCTCTAATTTCTGTAACATCCAAACATAAAAGACATGATTTGAAGATCTCAGTCGTTTTAGAAAATAAGGAACGTAATAGCATCCTTCCTGCAGAGATATGTGATGGCAAGTATGATTGTATTATGGTTCTCTTTTTTCCCTCTTTATCTCAAGTGTTGCATATCTTGGCATATTACTCTATGTCCCGAATCAGCTTCCTGTAGGTGAGATTTACCTCCACTCTGAAGTGTCAAGATTGGTCATGTGACTTACTTGAGCTTACAAAAATGAACCAGAAGTCGTGAAAGGTTATTTCTAGGGGAAGATTTCTATCTCATTATCTGTGTCTTTTTCTCCTTAGCTATAAAAATAGCATATTTACAGAGGGAGTCTTCTTTCAACTTATGTGTTGTAAGAGTGTAGCATGTGAAATTGAGGCAAAACTCAAATACAGCCTCATACATATAACACAGGCAGAACTAAGCTAATATTAGAATATATTAAGATGCTAGTTTCTTACCATTCTTTTATATATATGTATATATATATATATATATATATATATATATATATATATATATATATATATGATAGTTGGCTATAGCACACCAGAATTCAACAAATCCTAAACAAGAACTAAACAAATTGATAACATTTCCTATTGGAAGATATTATGTTTTTTTTTCAGGTAAAGGGTAGGTTTATTCAGTAGACCTGCTGGGACCAGGCAAGGTTGGCACTCCACGTGGCTGGGAAAGGCCTGGGAAAGAGCGAGAGCTGGGAAAGAGAGGAAAGAGAGAGGAAAAAGAGATAAAAGAGCAGAGAGAGAGAGCATGTCTGCGAAAAGTGGGAAAGAGAGAGAACTAGAAAAGAGAAGGGAGCTAGAACAAAGAGAGGAAAGAGCTAGAAAAGAGCAGAGAGAACAGAGAGAGCAGAAAAGAGCAGAGAAAGCAGAGATTGTGCAGAGAGAGAGCAGAGAGCAGAGAGAGCTAGGAAAGAGCAGAGAGAGAGCGTCTGGGCCTGAACTAGGCCTTATGTGTTGAAAAAGGTATGGCCACATCAAATTCAGATGTGACCTCTTCCAGGTGTCCAAGTTGCCTAGGTAACGCAGGTACTACATGGAGCATTCCAGCTGGCACCAGGCCATTTTGGTACTTAATGCGATGGGGAAAGGCCAGGGAAAGAGAGCTGGGAGAGCTGGGAAAGAGAGAGAGCTGGGTAAGAGAGAGAGAAGAGCTAGAAAATAACAGAGAGAGAGCAGAGAACAGAAAGAGCTAGAAAAGAGCATAGAGAGCAAAGAAAGGTAGAGCAGAGAGAGAGAGCAGAGAGAGCTAGAAAAGAGCAGAGAGCAATATTACAATTTTTATTAATAAGCATTCTCCATGTGATCACTTGTGGGGTTATCTATTTCTATAGATGTGTTTAATCACTCTAGAGCACTGGATCTAATATCCACAATCATTATCCAGATCTTGTGATTGAGATGAGGAAGAAAAAAATATCTAGATTTCTCCTTCTCTTTTCCTCTTCTCCTTTTTCTATTGTGGATTCTCATCTTTTCTCCAAATTCTCCCATTAATTAAGGAAGAATGACACATTGTGGATATGAAGCAAAAGGCTTCAAAGCCAGAATTTTATTCTTTCAGTAAATCAGAGTGGCTCAAGCAAGAATAAAAACATGATTTTTTTTTTCCCTTTCTGGATTTCACCATAGACTCTGAACATGACTCTAAATAGCTAGTGAACCACTTGCCTTGGCTAACTTTTTAAAAATAATGTTATTTTTAAAAAAAAAGATAATTAAAAAAATTAAAAATAATTTTAAAATAAATAGTAATTTGTTGTTTGCTTTTGGGAGGCATGAAATAAGACTGCATTAACATTGTGTGAGTTGAGAGGCTTAATTTTATCAGAATCCAAACATAATGAAAATTAGATGATTTTAAGATAAATAGCCTGTAGATACATTTTTACCTTGACATACCCACAGAGACATATTTTTTTCTTCTTTTCCTCTCCATGATGATTCAACTTCAATAAGCAGTTAATGTAATTCAAATGGATGTGTTTCTTCCCGAAATAGAATAGACCCAAAAAAGTTAGAAAAAGAGAACCAGTATTGGGTAATACATTTTTAAAAATAGCAGTCAAATGAATATTAACCATAATTCCAAAATAATAACAATCAAATGCTCTTGAAAAGAGAAGATTGTAAGCAGAATATACAAAAAGTGATAGTTCCACAACTACTTCAGGAGCTGCTCTCTGGCATTTAGGATTTCTAGTACATGACAAGGTTTTAATGATGATTAGTTGCTTTCAGGGACTAATTTTTTTCTAGTTATATTTCATTGAAGAAATATGTTGTTCAAAATTAATGAAAGGATAACAGTTTATATTAGAAAGAATGCTATACACTCATTTCACATAGCAAAATACTTTTGAATAATATCTGTCTTCCCCAAAAAACTAATCCCTCAAATGTACATTTGCATTATATGTATATAAGTTTGTAAAATAATCACCTTTCATAATCCAATGAACACAAATATGAAGAATTATCAGATAGAGGAAATATATTCAAATGGGTACTTTAAAGTCCCAGGTGTAGTTTGAAAGGACATGATGAGGTTTCAACCATCAGAGACATGTAAAGATGCTACATTAGAAAATAAAGAAAACAACAACAACCCAGATTCTGAATTTCTGGAAAGCAGAAGAGCAAGTAAATGCTTTTCCACTAGAATCATTTGAAAAATATTTTAGCTCTGTAGGTGGCTCGATTTTAATCTAGTGAGACTTCTTTTAAATTTCTGTCCTTTAGAACTGCAAAATGATAAATACGGATTATTCAAGCCAACTAACGTGGAGAAATATTTTACAGCAGATTTAGATTAGTAAACTAATTCAACTACAGCCTTTTCCTGATGCAACTACAGGGACACCACATTTCCTAGTTTTTGAGAATATGAGAAAATGTTGCCACTGGCTTTGTACACATGTATGATGTAAATACTACTTACGGGCCTTACATAAAGAAAACTTGAAATTCTAAATAATATTTAAATAAGAGATTTCCTATCTTTATTTTCACATTTGGGGATCACTAAATACCAAAATTATGTAGAAGGCTAGGGTAAGAATATGGAAGTGAAATCTGTCTCCTAATATTATAAAGATAATTTATGTCATTTTGAGTTACAGTTTTTAAAGTAATAAAAAAATAAGGTAAAACAGATACAAAAACTCAATTTTCTATCCCTCCTAACTTTCCAACAGTAATTAGAGAATCCAGTAAATGTACAGCCATCCCAGGATGGTATAGGATGGTACAGGATCACTAGATGGTCAAAAAGAAGATAACAAAAATGGTTCCCCTGGAACAATTTGAAACAAAATGTACATCTACAGATTGTGATATAGCTAGAAAATTGTTTCCACTATTCTAAGTCTTTGATATTTTAGGTTTGTTTGCACAGCATCTTTCCACTCTTAAGAAATGACCCTTTATTAACACTCAAGTGTTTGTAGCTTATAACCCAGAAACAAACAATGCTTCTAAATGTAAAGAAGAATGATATTAAGAGTAATCAAGGCTACTTCCATAGCTATAGCTGATAAATAATAATGATATTGGGGAATAGTCCAATAATCTTGAACTTTTTCATAACTTTACTCTTCTCCAACACAAGAAGTCCTAATCAAAATATGATAAACATTAATAGAGGATTTTTATATTTTTATTGTTCACTCCAAAGCAAATACACTTTCCTCTTTGCAAGCCTGACTTTGAAAGAGTCAGACCCTCAAAACTATTTTATAGACAAAAGTTTACTTCTTTGACTTAGGTGTTTTCCTGCCTTTGGGTGTTGCTCTCCATTATTTTGGCAACTGCATAGGAAAACAAGATAAATCCATTATGCTTGTGTTGAATTGTTCAAAGTCAAGCTGTCTTCAAAGTTTTCTGTTCCCTTCTTCACTGCTAATTAAAGTTTAATTATTGCTCTTTAAATGCAACAAAACGTGATACTTTTACGTACATTCTCATTGAAATTGATGATAACAAGAGTGTCTGTGATTGCTTTTTTAATAGTTTTCAAGTATTTTCCTTGGCTATTTTCATTATTGCCTTTGTTCCGGTCTTCTAATCAGGAACAGAGGGTTACCAAAAAATATCTTCCTAAGATATAGGATGTTATGTAGAAAAAAATAGATGTATAATTAAAGATTTTCATCTCCTTAAAGACTGAAAAGCTCAGAAGACATTTTGCTATTACTGGCATTATTAATATGATTTGAATGTTTTGGTTCTTAAACTAAGTGAAATACATGTGAAATGTTACTTGTTCTAGCAATGATTATGGCTTATAGTTTTCTTCTCCAATGAGTTGAAATCTCTGACTATTTTGGAGGGCATATTGATTTTAGGGTAGGAGGCTTAATTATAGAAAGCCAAGGGAGATTCCTAAAACAGTATTGCCTTTCACTTATCACTTAATTATACTTAAAGTATATAAGTATAGAAATATACAAATATGAATTGAGTAACAAATGTGTGATTTACAAATTTGACTCAATAACAACTAATCCAGAAAGCAATTCTTTATATTTATATAAACTATTATACTTAGTAAGGATTTAAAAATTGTTAGAATATATTTTTAACATTTATTTCAAAATATTTGTTTATTTGTAACTATTTTTAATTTTTGTTGGTAGTGGGGATTGAAATCTGGGCCCGGACATTGTCCCTCAGCTCTTCAGCTCAAGACTAGTGCTCTACCACTTGAGCCACTACCAGTTTTCTGGTGGCCCATTGGAAATAAGAGTCTCACGGACTTTCCTGCCTAAGCTGGCTTTGAACAATGAGTCTCAGCTCTCAGCCTTCTTAGTAGCTAGGGTTATAGCATGAGCCACTGACTCCTAGCTACACAATTATTTTTTACATAGCTTTGAAATATTGCTTGATAATCCCATTCATTTATATGTTGTGTAATAATAAAGCTACATCATATCCATTAATTTCTGCATGTAACATTTCTTTTTAGAGAGCTCAAAAACTTATCTTCTGGCTAGGATGAAATATCTATTCTTAACTATAATCACTTTTCTTCTTGTGGTATACAGTTAATATATTTAGTTTTAGTCCTGGAAGTCTGCTAATTAAAGTTACATAAAACATGAATTGTAAAGTGAAAGAAATTCATGGTTCCATTACTTGTTTTAAGAAAACAATTATGCCTTTTGTTTCCAATTATATTTCGGTGGGAATGTGTAATATTCATTGATTTAATTGTTAAAATTTATTACCGTTACATTATATCAAGTTGATTCAAACTTGTTTGGTCCTGGGGCTTGAACTCAGAGTCCCTGAGATTTGTTGCAATTTTTTAACAATTTACCATTTCAGTCATGACTCACTTCTGGCTTTTTTGCTGATTAATCAGAGATAAGATTATCAGGGAGTTTATTTTGTGGGCTGCCTTCAAACAGCAAAACTCAAGTCACAGCCTCCCAAGTAGCTAGGAGGAGATACATGAGCCACCTGCTCACCACTTGTATATGAACTTTCATAGGCTAAATTGTTTTACACTTTCCATGAGTTCAACTCTTTCATTTTCCTTTCCTATAATTTTAATGCCAAATCTCAAAATTGTCAAAACATCTTCCGTTGCTGTAAATTCCCATCTCTCTTTTTGTTTTATATGCCACGTTTTAATCCTGCTTGAAGTTAACATTTGAATAAATTGTTATGTTTAAGTCAATGTTCACTTTTTAATTTTCCCAAATACTGCCTAATGTATCACCGCTTATTAAACAGAACATCATTCCACAAATGTTTGGTTTTACCCCTTATTAAATATTCCTTGATAATATTTATGTGGATCTAATCTGGTGCCCTACAGACCCATTGAGCTGGATAATCTTTCCTCTACAAATATAACAATTTTACACTAATAGCTTTAACATTGGACAGAGAAATATATTCCAGATTATTTTTCTTTGTCAATGACTCAAAGAGTGCTAGTCAGGTGTTCTTAGAAATTGTCATAAGCATAAATAAAACTGTGAAGCTGAGTGCTGTTGGCTTATGCTTGTAATCCTAGCTGCATAGGAGGCTGAGATCTGAAGATTGTGGTTGAAATTTAGCTGGAATGGGAATGTCTGTAAGACTGTTATGTCCTATTAACCACCAGAAAACCAGAAGTGGCACAGTTGCTCAATGAGTAGAGCATTAACTTTGAAATGAGTAGCAGAAGGACAGCGCCAGGACCAGATTTCAAGCCCCATAAATGACCAAAAAAGGGGAAGAGACAATTTATATCTTTTCTCAATTGTATCCTCCAATCGACAAAAATTATGTCTCCATTTATTTAGATGTTTGCTTTTATATTCAGCATTGTATAATTTTCAATGATGGTGAGTAAATAGCACTTTAATACATTTTGACAATGTGTGAAGGTAACATAAAGAAATTCAAAGAAAACAGTTGAAATATAAAGGGCAATGGAAATGGAGAAAGCCAGAAACGGGTTAATTAGGGCCTTCATCAATATGTGAGAATGTAAGATATTGCAATAAGATATCTTCATATAATTAATATGCACCAATTAATAACTATCTTCCAAAGGCTTTTTTATTCAAGTATGACATAAAGGATAAATACACATTCTGTGGTGAAATGAAAGGAAGATAGATGAGAAAATGCATACTTATAAAGATTGTGTAAATAAAGTAAGAAATTCAGTCAACATTCTGAGGGCTCATGGCTCATTGGACTCGAAAGTTGCTGGTATCTAAAATAATTCTAAAATGTTAGACTTGATCCTATCTTTAAAACTGCTTAATACTATTGCTTTTTGAATCAGTATTCTTTTCCTTGTTGCTGGTTGTGGTGGTGGTTCTGGGCCTTGAACCCTGGGCCTGGGCTCTGTCCCTCAGCTCTTCCACTCAAGGCTAGAACTCTACCACTTGAGCCATAGTATCACCTCCGGTTTCTGGTGGTTTATTGGAGATAAAAGTCTCATGGACTTTTCCTGCACAGGCTGGCTTTGAACCATGATGCTCAGATCTCAGCCTCCTGAGTGCCTAATATTACAGGCATGAGCCATTAACTTACAGACAAATAAAAATTATAATATATGTATCTGTATATATACATGTATGTACACATCTTTATATTCTTATATATGTATACATATATAGGTATTTGAATATATAAACATATAAGTATGACTATATGCATATGTACATATAGTGTGTACACATATTTATTTATTTACATAAACTTGAATCAGAAATATATTAAGAGCATATTAATGCCAATGAAATACTTTAACCATCCTGAATAAGTTATCCAAAAATCCAAATACATATCTCTATAGTAATATAATAACAATCAAGGAACATATGGAAAGATCATAACATACCTAGACATATAGAGATTAGTGGAAATAGAAAGAATAAGATAGCCCTGCACAACCATTATGTAGAAATTGCAATCCTTATACATTGGTGCTTGGCACTTAAAATGGTATAGTCAGTTTCTTAAATATACTGGAAATCTTTAAGACATTACACATAGAATTGTCTCTATGATCCAGTATTTTGAATTATAATTTTATATACAAAATAGGTTACAACATATGTCCAATGAGACACATGTACAAGAATATACATAGCAAAACCCTTCATAATATCATATAATAAGACATGGAAATGCTCATTGAGGATGTTATTCCAATATACACAAGCATACAAAAAATATGCTCTATCCATGAGAAAAATTTACAGGGACTTACTTTGGAAACAGTGATATTACATGGGAGAAATGGATAAAATAGACTACATTTTCTAATTATATGAGGTTTTTAAAATTGGCACATCTGTAGAGGTAGAATATGAAATATTAGCTGCTCAAAGGGAGAGTAGGTTGAAATGATGACAGGAAATGACTATTAATAAATATTTGAGTTTTTTGAGAGTGTAGTAATGATAAAATGTTCCTGAACTGAAGGTGATGTTCTTACTCAACTCTTTAACATTCTAAGAATCATTGGACTTTATCGAAGAATCACAGATTGCATTTGCATTAACCTTAGGAAATTTTTTAGAATAGTAGTGGGTTAATCTGAGTGATAATTTAGAATTTAAAATCACAGAATTCTATAATGCACAACTTTAGTACACTGATGAATAAGACTATCAAGAAAATATGATCTGTGATATGTCCTCTGAGTGCCTATATATGACATTAAGAGTCTGAGTATTCTACAAATTCATGTAAATTGAGCTATGAGATAGGATTGAGAAGGATGAGGGATATTGATCATAAGATGCATTGTATTGGCCATGGAATGTGGCTTAGTGGTAGATGCTTGACTTGCATGTGTGAAGCCCTGGGTTTGATTTCTCAGTACTACATAAACAAAAAAGCAGGAATTGGCACTATCACACAAGTCATAGAGTACTACCATGAGGAAAAAAACCTCAAGGACGTTGCCAAGGCGTGAATTCAAGCCCCAGGACTAGGCAAAAAAAAAAAAAAAGGTGCATTTTATTAAGCCAGGCACTAGCGGCTCACGGCTGTAATCCTAGATAATCAGGAGGCAGAAAATTGAGGTTTGAAGCCAGCCCAGTTAAGAAATTCTGTGATATTCTTATTTCCAATTAAATCTCAGAAAAATCAGAAAGTGCTGCTGTGCCTCAAGTGATAGAGTTCTAGCATTCATCCAAAGGAGATCGGGGACAGCCCCCAGACCCAGAGTTCAAACCTCAGGAGAGGAAAAAGAAAAAAAAAACTCACTATACACTGTTAATATACTGCTTTGTCAAACAGCAAGTTCCACACAACTACTTAAAGTTAATTAAAAATATGATAAAATACAAGTCATTTTGGGAACCAGACAAAGATGGTATACAGGGAACAAAGTATATATTATATCATGCAGTTTGAGTTGAAATTTGTTCTATAGCCTTCTTAAATCATTTATGAAATTGACAATACTGACCTATAATTGACCTATAATTGACCTATAATTATAGGTCAATTTCCTTGAGGAACACATTGTACGCTGCTGTCTTTTATACGAAATCATAGAGGTGATATTTTGCCTTGTATTGAACTATATCTGATATTTTAAAGTAGATTTGTCCTAATATAATATTAATTTAATCAATCATTTCATTAGGGTGACGTTGGTTAGATTTTTTCCAGTAAATCTTATCCCTATAATAAATGAGAGCATGCTGTGACAGTCTTCTATTAATATGAAAAAATACTTTATAAAATTAACTTAAAAGGGGGAAAGATTAAACTTGACTTCTGATTTTATACATTTCACATTATGTTTCTTATCCTCAGTGACATGGGTTGGTGGTGGCACAGTACCCCATGTCAGAAATATGTGTTGGAATATGTGTATTCGTGGAAGACAGGAATAGGAGTGGGAGAGGGCGAAGGAGGAAGAGGGAAGAGAGAAGGAGAAGGAAAAGAAGGAGGAGAAGGAGACAGAGAAGAAAAAGAAGGAAGAGGAGGAAAGGACTTTGATCTGAACACCTTTGATCACAAGTTCTCAGCGACCAAATCTCTACAACTATGCCCACATGAAAGGTTTCACCTCTTTATGGCAACTTAGTGAAAGCTAATTATTAATCTCAATCCTTTATGATTTCAGATTCAATTTCTAGAGTGGTGGGTAGATATTTCTATACATTGTAATAACTTCTGTTCCTAAATATTTACTTGAATTAATCAAAGAAGCTATTTGGCATGGAGGTGGTTTGGTTATACCATTGCTGGAGAAACATTTTGAGTGCAAATACATTTTATTTAACAGATAAGGAAGCTTCAGAGATTTCATTTGGTGACTTTCAAAAATGACAATTTCATCTAACTCATAATGACTTTAATTTTTCATAATTTTATGACATTTCTATTCAAGTTTTTGTCATCTATAGTTAGATTCTTTCTTTCTGGTTGACGGAAAAATAAATACTATCACAATCATTTATTTCTTAATTATTCCATAGAGTAGGAATAATATGAACTTCCTACCATTCAAAAATAAGTTATATTCAAGTCTATAGGAATAATTGCATGTAATGGAATATCTTGCTCTATTTCATATGGAGACCGATTCAATTTCTAAAAATCACTGTTGACATAAAATACATGAAATTCAGTGTTTCTCTGAAATGTCTTGGTACCCAAACCTCAGAAATAAATAACTAGTAATTAAGATTTTTATATACTCCAAAAATGTATGAATCTATATTTTATGCCAAAAAAGTTTTGGTTTAAAAGAAGAGAAAATTATGTGACCACAGTAGATAATATTTAATTTAATGAAAAATTACTTCATTCATCCTAACAGAGCCTATTGCTTTTAGCTTACATGAGAAATTTGATTAACGATCCCTTCATCACTTTTGAATATTAGAGTATTTCAATTTGTGCAAAGATTCTGTCATTTAAACCTTTGAGTGTATATTTTTCATAAAAATGAAAACGTTTTTTCACACTGCAGGTTCAGATTCACTAACTAAATAAATATCTAAATATTAATTGGTTAAATTGAGCCTCTAGAATTCAAATAATAACAAATTTATTTTATTCTTACATATATTATATCAGTGCTGAATATGGGTATCTCAAGCTTGTGATCCTCACTACTCCGGAAGCTGGGGTTCAAAGCCAGCCTTGACAACAATGATATCATCATATAAATATGTTAGAAACAATTACAAGAAAAAAAACATTTGAATACTTATTTTGGGGTCCATTTCACCTAACATCAACTTATCTGACCTTTGCTGCTTGTCTCAGATATGTCCCTCATCCACTTCTTTCATTGTATTTGATGTTGGTACAATTTGTGGAGTGGAAGGGAAAAAACAAATGGTTTAAATAAGGATAAAGGTGGACCCATTAAAACTATGAGGTGTAAACGTCGTTATATTGTAAAATGAACTTTACAACTTTGGCCGGGTGAGGGGCGGAGGGGGGGTAAATGGGAAGGTTTGGGAGGGGGAAACAAAGGAGGAGGCAACAATGCTTGATAAGAAATGTACTCATTACCTTGCTCATGTAATTATAACCCCTCTGTATTTTCACAATAAAAAAAATAAAAATAAAAAAGGCCAGACTTGCCAAGAGTTTGTGAGTCACATCTTAATTAATCACACACACATCAGAACACATGCACACACACACAAAGCCAGAATTGGAGTTGTGGTTCAAATGTTAGAGCAATGTCCTTACTAAGTAAAAAATCAAGGGATAGGTCTGGAGTTCAAATCACAAGAACAACACACATACAATATTATGTATAAATTGTTATTTTAGTTTAAAGAAATAAACAATATCATGGAAAGTAATATTTGTTACATATCCTGAAATTTTGTGAAGTTGTTTTTATTATCATTTGTCTTAAGATATAACTTAGGTTATTAAAATTAATGTTAATATAGTACATTTATAATTACTCATAACATCTTGGAGTATAAGAGTTGGTATTTTTTCTATAGCCATAAGAGATAGTCTGAGTAAAAGAAAGAAAGGAAGAAAGGAAGAAAAAGAATGAAAGAAAGAAGGAAAGAAAAGGAAGGAAGAGAGAAAGAGAGAGAGGAGTAGGGATAAAGGGAAGGAGGGAGGAAGGAAAGAAGAAAAGAAGGAAGGAAGGAAAAAAGGAAGGAATTAAGGAATTAAGGCACAAAGAAATGAAGGAAGGGAGGGAGGAAGGAAGGGACAAAAGCAATTTAATTCATAAAATGTGCTATTTAGCCCAACATAAACTTGTAATTAACCCTTTAGTAAATGCAAGTTTGCAATTTTCATTTCTCTGCATGTTCCCAATGCATGAATGAAACCAACAAATGACGGTTCAGAAATAACCAGGTGAATCTGTTTGCATCTGTAGTAAAAATGTATGCAAATATTTTTCTCATTTTACATACATCATCAAATAATTATTTGCAAACAATTTACATTTAGTTCTAAATATTCTAAAAATTCAAGTAACCAAGAAATGTCAATATATTATATAATGTGAATACTAGTAATTATAATGCTATTAATATTAGTCTTTATGTTATATTAATTGTAACAATTTTATTATGTGTTTTATCAGAGAAATTAGCATACTCTGATTTTGGTTTTTGTGGGAGTCCTAATAGCAGACAGTAATTAAAATGAAAGGAGATCTGTATTTGTTGGCACAAATGAATATTTCTGAAAGCAATTAACTCATTGGAGATTGTTCAAATACATCAGAAGGGCCTTAGAAAGGCTGTACCACGTTAACATAGTTACCTATGATGTGATTCAAGAGCCACTAAACAATCATACTTCATTTTGCCATCACTATAATTATTCCCATTGTAAGAAGAATAGTTCACATAATTTACATGATATAATCTTGTCCTTAAGTTATTATGTTCTATGAAATAATATCCAAATGTACACCACACTGAGTTAAAGAAAAAGTAGCAAAATGTTTTGGACGATGTAACTCCTTCCAGATACATATGTTAAAATTCTATTCTCCTGTCTGGTGACATTAGAATCTACCTTTCAGAGATGACCCTGCAATAATGATTCTGATGAAAGAAGCCCAATATAATAACTCTGCCATGTGAACGCCCAGCAAATAGATTATTATGAATCAGAAAGTAGACCCCCATAAGAAAAAAAATTGCTTTGAATAAACATTTTTTAAATCAATGTTTAAGCTTCTGGAGTATGGATAATATACTCCTGATATTTTTAAGCCACTTATTTTGAAATATTTTAACAGCCCAATGGCTGACAAAACGCAAAGTTTTGATTTAAATATCACAAATTCTGATAAAAAAGATTCATAAGGTTTTATTATTTGAATTTTATTCTCCAAGTCTTCGGGTTTTAAATGGGAATTGAATTGAGGTTCAACTCTCTATTCAACTATCATAATTAATTTTTTGAATATTTTTATTTTCTTTAGTTGTACAAAGCTGTTGCCATTCACTGAAACAGTATATGGATACAGTGCATCTTGATCTATGTCACCCCTTTTAACACTCTCATCCAATCCTTATGTATCTCAATATTATATTATGGAATTTCTTGCCATTTAACAAAGCAGTTTAGGTATACAATGCACCTGGAATTGTGTCACCAATTCAACGTCTTCAACCTCATTTCAAACTACCCTTTGCTTTGTACATTTCAATTCTGGGAAGCATACAATGGATTCTTGCCTGTATTCTATCCATTTCCCCTTCAATTTCCTACCCCTCTCACATTGCCCACCACTATCCTCTCTTTCACTACACATTTACTGGTATTCATTTTGTTGGTTTTCACTTAGCCTTTTAAGAGAATTATAGTATTTTCACTCCCCATGGACTCTGACACTTCAGCTAATTCATTTGTACCTCCTTGCATACCATCCAATGTGTTTACTTTTACATTTATAGACACTCCTATCTACCACAAGTGAGGAAAATCATGCAAACTAAGTTTCTCTGGGTCTGCTTTTTTCACTTAATATTATTTCTAAGTGTTTCATTTTTCCTTTAGAATGGTGCAATGTTATTCTTTCTGATGAATGAACAGAATTCCATTATGTATGTATTTATATGTTTGTATATATATATATATATGCATATATGTTTGTATACATACATTTATATACGTACATATATACTTGTAAATTGGGACCAATAAAATTATATATATATATATGTATATATATACATATCAAGAAATATATATGTATATATATATATATGTATATATATATATATATACACATATATATATACATATATATATATACATATATATACATATACATATATATATGCATATATATATACATATATATCTATATACATATATACATATATGTATATATGTATATATATATATACATATATATATACATATATATATACATATATATATATACATATATATATACATATATATATACATATACATATATATATGTATATATATATATATATGTATATACATATATATACATATACATATATATATGTATATATATACATATATATATATACATATATATTTCTTGATCTCTTTTTACAATGAGAGGCATCTGGGCTGATTCCATATGTTGGCTACAGAAAATAATGCGATAATAAACATGATTATGCTGGTAACTTCAGAGTGGCCTTGTTTCTGCTCTATTGGAAAAATGACCATAAGTGGAATTGCTGGATCATAGGTGGGTAGCTCTCTATTGAGTTCTGTGAGCAATTTCCATACTGTTTTCCAAAGTGATTGAACAAGATTACATTCCCACCAACAGTGTAATAGAGTTTCCTTTGGGCCACATCCCTATCAGTATCTGTGATTGTTCATTTTTTCATAATGACATCTTAAGAAGGGTGAGATGAATCTCAGTGTTGTTTGGATTTGCATTTCTTTTATGCAGAGAGATGCAGCTATTGGTCATTCTTACTTCTTCTAAGAAGTTATCTTTAAGTCTTTATCCCATATATTAATTGAGTTCTTGTTTATTTGAGGGTTTATTTTTGTTGGGTTTAACTTTTTGATCTCTAAATATGGGTTAGTTATGAAAACACTTGTCTAAAGCTTAGCTAATAAAAATCTTCTTCTATTCTGTTCTCTTTCTATATATCCGGCTAACTTTTTCCGTTGCCATGTAGAAACTCTTCAGTATGATGCGAATCTATTGATCAAGAAAGAATGATATTACACCATTCATAAGGAAATGGAAAGACGTGGAACAAACTTATATTAAGTGAAGAAAGACAGACTCAAAGAAACATAGGTTGGAGTTCCCGGAAGATGGCGGAGGAGAAGCTGGAATCTGAACAAGCTCTCGCATAGAAAGCAGTTTTAGAGTTCCAGTGAACAGTCCTAAGCCAGAGAATCACACTAAGTGTGCCATCACAGGACAGAGACTTAGAGAAGAGAGGGGAAGCCAAGGCAAAAAGACACATCTGAGCGCTCACCAGCAGCCGCCGCGGCAGGGGCGGCAGGGTCGCAGCAGAGAATGCAGGGGGCCATAACTGAGCGCTCACATGGAGAGTCCCGGATGAAGGAGCCAGACGCAGCGGGCGAGCGGATTCTACTCAACACCAGCAAGAACCGACAAGGAGCAGACATTTTCATCCTGCAGTGTGCAGACCAGAGACGACCCAGGATCCAAGACTCGGTGTGAGTAGAAGCCTGACATCCTCACTCCTTCTCAGAGATCAGAGGAAGGAAGGCCACCCCTCCCCCCCCAGCACTGGTGATCTCCATCTTGGATACCGACAAAGCTCGGAGGAGCTGCCAAACTGTAATATTTAGGGTTTACCTTCCTATACAGTAGAAATAAATGGCATTTTTACTTGACGAAACTAAAATATAAAACTGTATGCAATAAATAATCACATTACTTTTATCTTTCCATAATTTAACTTGTTTTACTAAATATTTCTAAAATAGTGTAGCTTTTGAAAATCAATAAATGTTGCATTTTCATATATGATTACATATCCTTCCAAGTGTTGTTTAAAATTGATCTACACTGAAATGATTGCTATTGACATCTTTCTGAAGATATTTATACTTTCAGCTGACCTTCCACAAAACTCATACCCAAAATATAACTTTTTAGTTTGTTCATGCAAACATAGGAACATAAACATATGTCTCAAAATGTTAAGTACTTTTATCTGCTGTCATTAATGAAGTATAACTAATAGAATTAAGTATATACCCTGAGGGAAATAAGATACTTCCTTCTAAATACAGACTTGGAGGCACTCACACAATCACACACGCACACATATATATTTACCACTCTGACTCAGGTTAGATTCCTGACATTGGGTGTCAGCAGTGATCTAATAATCAAATTTTCCAGCCCAGACATTAAATGCATTCATAATTCCACACAGACAAAAACACCAGATCATTCAAAATAATGAGAATATTTAACAGAACCAACCAGCGCTGAGCCATCTACTCCCTGATTTCATTCATTCATGTTGATGCATTTTTCATATCATAATTAAAAATATTTTTGTCTCTGATTAGCAGAAAAAATTTGCTATCATATAATAGAAATTGTAGGTAAAATTACTTGTAATCTGTAATAGATCTTATCAAAGACTTCTGTTTCCTTCTTGCAGAGTGTTTCGGGCATTTTGCCATAATGTCTATAATTAAATTACAAATGACATGCCATATACCTTAATTCACTTTTCCTAAAGGTTATGCTATGGAGTTGAATCTGATTTGTTTGCTTATTCTAAATTAAATATTCTCAACAACTTGGAATTATTGTTTATGTTACTCCTAATCCATTTGAAATATCAAATAGAACTGGAAATTCCCCTCGGCAATGATTTGTGAATGTCATTAGTGGTTGTGGAGGGATGAAGGATTTGAATTATCTAGAATGCATTAAAAATGGCACTGTTATTCAAAGGGCGGATCATTTAGTCAGCTTTTAAAGTGTGGTGTTCTTATTTCATCTAAGAAGATAACACTATGATTTCCATCACATTCTTGCCTGCAGAGAAGTAGAATTATTTCCTTTGTACAGTTGATGTCCAGCTGCGACTTTAGTGAAACCTACAAACAACTGCACAAGTTTATCAGCTGCTCTAGATTTTGAAATTTTCTTCCTGTAGCCCATGTGATTTGAGCCCAGATTCATGGGAGAGTCACATAATCCACAGTAACAAAGCACCACAATATACAAAGACCACGTGCAAAATGAGGTTCAATTTTTTCTTTGTTGTTTCCTTTTTTTATTGATTGTCTTTTAAGGAGCTAAGGGTGTTTATTTCTCATTATTTTTGATGTGACTTAAAAAATTTTTCCAGATTTTTCAAATAAAATAAAGAGATATAAAAGAGACCTATTTAGTCACAAAATACAGCTAAGCGTTTACGTGATTTTTTTATTCTAATCCTGGTCTCAGTTATCTTCAAATAACTTTGAGATGAGCCTAGCATATGTGTAAATTGACATGTATAAAGCACACAGAATTCTGGAATCTTTGGACTGTGATTTCTATATAACTTCACTTAGAAAAGAAAATTATCACTTGGTTCATGTCTGAAGTAATCTACTTAAAACAAGTTTTATTAATTTTATTAATAGATGTCATAATCTATGGTACTGATGCATTGCATAAGTATTTGATTCCTTAAGTCCACTGAATTAACATTACATTTATTTTACTTTTTACACATGAAATAATGACATTCGTGAGGATAAAACATGCCTGTTTTTAATTTTGGTTGCCAAAAGGGAATTATTAGACATTTGGAACATCTAAATATGAACTTTCAAATTTCACTAGGACTTGAATTGTGTTACAAATTTAATATTAAAATAAAAAGCATTACTAAATAGAAAGCAATATTATTTTATTACACCTTAATCCCTGAATTGACTTCATGATAAAAAACAATTAGATTCATATAACAACATAGACATACTCAAATGAACTATGAGATACAGAAACAGAAAACTTCTTTTTTGTTTTGTGTTTGTAGTTGTTTATAGTTTGTGATAATTCTGTCTTTTTTACCTTATGCCTGGTATATTCATTGTGTGTCTTCAGGAAAGTGAGGCGTGGTCACAGAGCTTTAGGGAAAAGAGTGAAAAATTGCAGCAGTGGAGTTCATTGAACATTGATGAAAGTGAACTATTTAACACATGGGTGGGGACAGAAGGGTGGGACTGGGAACAAGTGAGGGAACTGAAGACATTTCACAAAAGGAAGTGTACTCATTACCTGACCCTTGCAATTAGAATCCATCCATAAATCACCTTAATAATAACAACAGAGAATTTTTAAAGTCAAACAGAATGTTGCTTGTCAGAATTCTAGATTTTTTTGTTCACTGGTTTGAGATTGTTGAGTCTATCTCTGAAAATAGCTACATTGACATTCATTGGGTGAATTTTTGAGCTACTAGTAGATAAAAGTCAATTATGATTGTATGTTTTTTGAGACTGATTCATTTATTTTTTAATCTAATTTGTATTATTTCTGTCTAGTGGTTTTTGGTTTTGTTTTTCCTGTTCTGTCAAAGACTTAGTGGTGCATCATTAGTGCTGATTTAAGATTGTTCTAATTTGTTGATGTACATACTCAAAGCTATAAATATTCCTCTGAGTATTGTCTGTGCTGCTGCTGTGTCCCAGAGGAGGTAGTATTTTGTGTGTTCACTTCCACTGAATTCCATAAACGTTGGAACTTTCCTGTATATCTCTTCAGTGACTCACTGATGATTTAACAATGTGTTATTCAATCTCTGTGGGTTTCAGAATGTTATGTGATGCCTTTTGATGTCGAGATCTAATTTGGTACCATCATGGTCTGACAGGATACAAAGAGTAGTTTTGTTTTTATTTTTGAATTATGAAAGATATTCCTTGTGATATAAGATATGATCTAATTTGGAGAACATTCCTTGAGTGCTGAGTGGAATATATATTGTGACACTGGTAGGTGAAATACTCTGTAGATATCCGTTAGGTATAACTTGTCAATACAATTATTTAGCTGTAAAAAATTTTGCTAAGTTTTCACCTGGATGGCCTGTCAGGATTTGTTCAAGCAACCAACAATTTATTTGGATATATGCATGTTTTTAGGGTAAGTAGTATTTCTCTGATGAATTTCTCTAGGATTCATGACATTGATATTTAGAATTTTTATATCCTTCTGATGGTGAGTTTTCTTTGTCAATATTTAATGTCCTTCTTTGTCTCTTTTTACTTTCATACCACTTTTATTTTCAAGCCATTTTAATCTAATATTTGTATAGCTACTCGCCTGTTTATGAGGTCCATTTTTAATTTGTAAAGATGATTTACAGATGGGTTACAATTACATAAGTCAGATGATGAGCACATTTCTTTTTGAACAGTGTCACCTCTTCACACATATTCCCCCAGTTTTCCCTTTCAAACTCCCTCTCGCATAAGTTGTATAGTTCATTTACAATGTAAGGTCTATTGAGTAGCACTGCTGCATTTAAGCCTTTGTCCCACCATTTCTGTATTCCCCCTTGCCCTACCCAAACGTACATTTAAGACCAAAGGTGCAGAAATTTAAAAAAATAGCATCAGAACACTGAAGGACAAAGCAAAATAATAAAGAAACTCTCATAATCATTTCTTGGAGATCATTTTAATGAACATTATTTTATATGATAATATTCGTACAGCTATTGATCCTTTGTGATCCTCGCCAAAGGGTATCCTCCTTTGATCTCACTGCATAAATGTTTGGAATCCCATAAAATTTATCATGTCCAAGTGTAATGTTTTCTCTTTTACCATCCAGTTGTGTTTACTTGTAGAATTAGAGGCAAATTCTACTACAACAAATGAGGGAAATTAGGCAACCTAGGTTTCTTTTTTTTATTATTTTATTTTATTTTATTTGTGAAGATACTGTACAGAGGGGTTACAATTACATGGGCAGGAAAAGGCGTACATTTCTTACCAATCATTGCAGCCTCCTCCTTTTGTTTACCCTTCACATCCCTTTCCAGCCTCCACCCTCCCCCCCAATCCCAATCCTTCTCCTTCCCCCCCTTCCCCCCCCCCCGCACGGATGTTGTAAAGCTCGTTGTGGACATGACAACTTGTACTTCTCATTGTTGCAACAGGACCACCTGTATCTTTAAACAACTGGTTTTTCCCCATCTCCTCCTCAAGTTATACCGACATCAAATATAGTGAAAGCAGGGGTTACACTGTGGGGGAGGGACATACAAAGCAACAAAGAGATAATCTTATAAATGCATTAGAAACACATGCATGAAAGAATAAAGCATTAAAATACATATCTAAGGGTTCATTTTCCTGACATCGCATTATCTAACCTTTTCTGCTTGACTCATAGATATACTAGAAAATGCAAATAAGGGAAACCATGGGACCTATGTTTCTTTGGGCCTGGTTTACTTCACTTAATATATTTTTTCCAAGTTTTTCCATTTCCTAACAAATGGGGCAATGTCATTCTTTCTGATGGCGGCATAGAATTCCATTGTGTATATATACCACATTTTCTTGATCCATTCATCTACTGAGGGGCATCTGGATTGGTTCCATATCTTAGGTATGGTAAATAATGCTGCAATAAACATGGATGTGCTGGTAGCTTTAGTGTGGTCTTGGTTGTAAACATTTGGGTAAATGCCCAAAAGTGGGATTTCTGGGTCATAGGGGATTTCTACATGAAGTCTTTTGAGGAACCTCCATACTGCTTTCCAAAGTGGTTGAACAAGTTTACATTCCCACCAACAATGAAGTAAGGTTCCTTTCTGTCCACATCCCCTCCAGCATCTGTTGTTGTTAGAGTTCTTGATTTTTGCCGTTCTAACTGGGGTGAGGTTATATCTCAATGTTGTTTTGATTTGCATTTCCTTTATGGCTAGGGATGTTGAACATTTCTTCATGTGTTTATTGGCCATCCTTCTTTCTTCTTCAGAGAAGATTCTCTGTAAGTTTTTCGCCCACTTATTTATTGGGCAGTTGTTTCTTTGAGGATTTGTTGTTGGGGGATTTAATTTTTAGAGTTCCAAGTATATTTTAGATATGAGACCCTTGTCCGTTGTATGGCTAGTAAAGATTTTCTCCCAATCCGTGGGCTTTCTATTGTTCTTGTTAGCTATGTCATTTGCCATGCAGAAGCTCTGCAACTTTCTGCAATCCCATTTGTCCAACCTTTCTTTGATTTGTTATGTTTCCGGGTCTCTATTGAAAAAATTTCGGCCTGAGCTAAGGAGACCTAGGGTTTCTCCTATTCCATCCTGTAATATTTTCAGCGTGTCTGCTTTGACTTCGAGGTCTTTGATCCATTTGGAGTTGATTCTGGTGCAGGGTGATATATAAGGATCTAGCTTTAGTTTTCTACATGTAGTTAACCAATTTTGCCAGCACCATTTACTGAAGAGGCTGTCTTTCTTCCATTCTATTGTTTTAGATCCCTTATCGAAGATTAGATGGCTATAGGTCTCTAGGTTCATTTCTGGGTTTTCAATTCTATTCCATTGGTCCAGAAGTCTGTTCTTATGCCAATACCAAGCTATTTGATTACTATGGCTTTATAGTAGAACTTGAAATTTGGTATTGATATTCCTCCAGCAGTGTTCTGTCCGTTAAGGTGCGTTTTTGCTATTCGGGGTCTTTTATTGTTCCATATGAATTTTTGGATTGCCTCTTCTATTTCCTTGAAGAATGAGGTTGGAATTTTGATAGGTATTGCGTTGAATTTGTAGATAGCCTTGGGAAGTATTGCCATTTTCACAATGTTAATCTTTCTAATCCAGGAGCAGGGGAGGTTTTGCCATTTTTTTAGTTCTGTGTTGATTTCCTTCCTCAAGATTTTAAAGTTTTCATCATATAGGTCCTTCACTTGTTCAGTTAAGTTAATTCCTAGCTATTTTATTTTTTGTGGGGCTATTACAAATGGAGTTGCTTTCCTAATTTCAGCCACACTTTTCTCATTGTTGGCATACAGAAAAGCCATTGATTTTGGGCGGTAAATTTTATAACCTGCTACTTTGCCAAAGTTTTGAATCAGCTTGAGTAATTTGGGAGTGAAGTCTATGGGATTCTTTAAATACAAGATCATGTCATCTGCAAAGAGGGAGAGTTTTATTTCTTCTTTCCCTATTTGGATCCCCTTTATGTCTGCATCTTGTCTTATTGCTGTAGCTAGGCATTCTAATACTAGATTGAAGAGAAGTGGAGAGAGTGGGCATCCTTGTCTTGTTCCTGAGTTAAGAGGAAATGGCTTTAGTTTTTCACCTTTGAGTATAATGCTGGCTGTAGGTTTGTCATATACAGCCGTTATTGTATTGAGGAATGTTCCATGGATTCCTAATTTTTCCAAAACCTTCATCATGAAGGGGTGTTGGATCTTGTCGAATGCTTTTTCTGAATCTATTGAGATAACCATGTGGTTCTTATTCTTGCTCCTGTTGATGTGATGAATAATATTAATTGATTTGCGTATATTGAGCCAGCTTTGCATCCCTGAAATGAATCCTGTTTGATCATTGTGTATGATTTTTTGGATGAATTGTTGAAGTCGATTGGACAAAATTGTGTTGAGAAGTTTTGCATCAATATTCATCAAAGAAATGGGTCTATAGTTCTCTTTCTTTGATGAGTACCTGCCTGGTTTTGGGATGAGGGTTATGATGGCTTCATAGAATGTGTTGGGTAGTGAACTTTCTCTTTCAATTTCATTGAAGAGTTGGAGGAGTATTGGTGTGAGCTCTGCTTTGAAGGCCTTGTAAAATTCTGCTGTAAAGCCATCTGGTCCTGGACTTTTCTTAGCTGGGAGGTCTCTTATTGCTGTTTCTATTTCAGTGCTTGATATGGGCCTGTTACGATAGTTTAACTCATCTTGGTTTAGTTTTGGCATGTCAATATTTGCTAGGAAAAGGTCCATTTCTGTCAAGTTCTCAAACTTATTAGCATAAAGTTTTTAGAAGTATTCCCTTATAATGTTCTGAATCTTGGTTTTTTCCGTGGTGATGTTTCCATTCTCATCTCTGAGTTTATTAATTTGGGTGTGTTCTCTTCTTTTTCTGATAAGATTTGCTAAGGGTCTGTCAATTTTGTTAAGTTTTTCGAAGAACCAACTCTTTGTTTTGTTGATTCTTTCTATAGTTTTTTGGATTCTAATTCATTTAATTCTGATTTAATTTTGATTATTTCTTTCCGTCTAATGGATTGGGGTTTATCTTGCTGCTCTTTTTCAAGGAGGTTTAGATGTGTCATTAAATTGTTAGTTTCAGATCTCTCCAATTTGTTGATGTAGGAGCTCAGAGCTATAAACTTGCCTCTGAGTACTGCCTTTGCTGTGTCCCAGAGGAGCTGGTAATTTGTGTGTTCATTTTTGTTGAATAGCATGAACATTTTAATTTCCTTTCTAATCTCTTCCATGACCCACTCTTGATTCACCAGTGTGTTGTTCAGCCTCCATGTGATGCTGGACTTTCTTTGGTGGCTTTTGGTGTTGAGTTTTAATTTTATTCCCTTGTGGTCAGAGAGGTTGCAAGGTATAACTTCAATGTTTTTGAATTTGGACAAGTGTGCTTTTTGACCTAAAAATGTGGTCTATTTTGGAAAACGTTCCATGTGCTGCTGAGAAATACGTGTATTCTGATGCTGCTGGGTGAAATGTTCGGTAGATGTTTGTTAAGTCTAGTTGATCTATGCAGCTGTTTAGATCTGCGGTTTTTCTGTTGAGTTTTTGCCGAGTTGATCTATCTAGTGGGGAGAGTGGTGTGTTAAAATCCCCAACAATTAATGTCTTTGGATCTATATGGGATTTGAGGGAACGTAGTGTTTCTTTGATAAATTTGGGTGCTCCATTTTTTGGCGAACAGATATTTAGAATTGTAATATCCTCCTGAAGGAGAGATCCTTTCATTAGTATGTAGCGACCTTCTTTATCTCTTCTCACGAATTTTAATTTGAATTCCATTTTATCTGATACTTGGATTGCAACTCCCGCCTGTTTATGGGAGCCGTTTGCTTGGTAGATTTTGTTCCAGCCTTTAACATTGAAAATGTGTTTGTTTTTACGGGCAAGATGTGACTCCTGCAGGCAGCAGATAGAAGAAGGGTCTTGTTTTTTAATCCAACTAGATAGTCTATGTCGCTTAATTGGAGAGTTCAGTCCATTAACGTTAAGTGATAGAACTGAGTGTATTTGGGAGTTCCTGCCATGTTATCCACCTTCTTGGGGGCTGCGAAAACTGGGTTCTTCCTATGGTTCTTGGATTCTCATTTTGGGTGCAGTTTCTTGGCCTTTATTGCGGTCTTGTTGGTTTTCTATGTGTAGGACATCTTTAAGAATCTTTTGTAGGGCTGGTTTGGTGAAGATATATTGTTTCAATTTTTCTTTGCTATGGAAGGTTTTTATTTGGCTTTCAGTTATGAAGGAGAGTTTAGCTGGGTACAGTATTCTTGGTTGATAGTTGTTTGTTTTTAGGGCATGGCATACATCATTCCAGGCTCTTCTTGCTTTGATTGCCTCTGCTGAGAAATCTGAGGTGATTCTAATTGGTTTCCCTTTATAGGTGATTACCCTTTTCTCCTTGACAGCTTTAAGGATCTTTGCCTAGGTCTGAGTTGATCCTGTGTGGATTATAATGTGACTGTGGGATGTCCTATTCTGGTCTGGTCTATTTGGGGTTCTAAAAGCTTCTTGTATCTGAATAGGCCTATCTTTTTGTATGTTTGGGAAGTTCTCTGCTAGGATCCAGTTAAACAAATTTCCTAGACCATTAACTTCTGTTTCTAGGTTCTCCTCTACACCCATTATCCTTAGATTAGGCCTTCTGATGGTGTCTTCCAGGTGTTGGATAGATCTATCATATTTCTTGGACTTGTTTTGGATGGTTGTATGTTCTTTCTCTATAATATCTAGGCTGTCTTCAATCCCTGAGATTCGATCTTCTGCATGGTCTAACCTGCTGTCAAGACTCTCTACTTTGTTTTTTTATCTCTTTTCCTTCTAATTGGTCAGCTTTGATGGCTTCAAGTTCTTTGTTGAACCTCTGTTTTAGGTCTTGTATGAATTTCTTTACTTCCTTAATTTGGTGTTCAGTGTTTGTTCTCAAATCACTTAGTTGATTGGTCATGGTTTCTTTGGACTCCCATTCCTTCTGTTGGGTTCCATTCAGCATTCCCTTTGTGGTCTCCCTGACTTCCTTCAGCTCTTTGTTAATGGATTCCATGAATGCCTTTAGTGATCTTTGTGTATTCTCTACCTGGTCTCTCAATTCCTGTATTACTCTTTGATTCGCTTCCTCCCATTTGTGGGATTCCTGTATTTGTCTTTCCTCCCGTTCGTGGGATTCCTGCAGTTCTCTTTGAGTGTTCTCAACATGCTCACGCCATTCCTCCCTTTCTCTTTGAGTATTCTCAAGTTGTTCCCGCAAATCCTGTATCAGTTTTTGAGTAGCTTCCTCACGCTTATGATATTCCTGTATAAGCTTTTGGGATGCCTCCTCTTTCTCCCTTTCACGCTCATACAGAGTCCTTTGTAAGTTGTCAAACTTCTCATTTATCATGGTTGCCAGCAGTGTTTGTAGAGCTATTTAGGAACTCTCCTCTGGATTATTCAGTACTTGTTCTGACCCCTGATTATCATGATTGGGAATTGAGATATCCGGATTTGCCATTTTTCTTGTGTTTTTCCGGTTTACTCTGCCCATTTGAGATGAAAATAGCACCAGTTTTGTGCTAGAACACTATCTTAAGGCAACCATCAATCAAAGTTTGCTTTTGTACAGTCAATACTCTACAGATACAATCTAGTTCAACAGATACATCTATTCAACATCAGACAACTGTATGTTACTGGGCTTCGAACCGCAGATAAGAATTTGGAAAACTGGAAATTATTAGGGTTAGGGAGACAGGTGGGTAAAAAATAGGAATAGATTGGTGTGGGGAGGCACAGGGAGAGTTAACTATGTCCTAATCCCAATGCAGGAAATAGGTTGGGTAGGATGCATGTAGAGAGAGAGATTAAAAGAAGAAAGGGTAAGGGAAATGAAAAGAGACCAGATAAAAATAGAAACGTAAAATTTAATATTATTATGGAGATTAAAAGAACATCTATTTAGAGAGGAATGTGAGTATATTAATAGAATTGTAGGGACATAGAGGAGAAGTGAAAACCTTAAAAAAATGCTTAAAATATTATATAGGTATAAAGAGGTAGTACTGCTATTAAGGAATTTAAGTCTCAGAGGTTTTGAACTGAGTAATAAATTTGTGGATTAAGTGTGTACACAATGGGGGATAGCGTCTACTAATTAACTAAGGGTTTATCTGAGGATGTGCAGGACAAGAGTTAAGTCACATAAAGAAGATCAAAAGAGAGGAAAAGGTGAAAAGGATTAGAAAGGGAGAAAAAGAGATCAGAAATTCAGTAGAGCTAGACAAAAAAACAAAAAGATAGTTAAAATTGAAAGAAAAAGAGAAAGAAGACAAGAAAAGAAAGGAAAATGCACATTCATGTATTCCTAAAATAAAAATTATAAGAGGAAACAAAAGTTCCTGGAAAACAATTATTTTTTCAAAAAAGTCAAAAATTAGAGATTAATAAAATTTTTAGAAAAAGAAAAAAATTTATATATATATATATATATATATATATGGTACCAAAAAAAAGAAAAAAAAAGAAAAGAAAAGGAAGAAAGAAAAAAAAAAGTTCTTTGATTTTTTTTTTTTTTTTTTGGGGAGGCGTGGGAAAAATCCTGTATCTCCCTTTTGTCTGTAACCAGCCTCTTGTTGGAGTCTCTGGTCAGCTTGAGGTCCTGTGGCTTGATTGGTTTCTTAAGTCAGTTTGTTCGAACAGGCAGAAAAATGCTCTGCTTTACCCAAGATTTTGAGATCCCCCTCCCAGAATTGTTTACTGGGAGGGTGATCTGCTTTGAGAATCACAAAGGAGGGGGATGCAGTGGTGAGGTTAGGTTCTAGGTAGAGTTGAGGCCTTTCAACAATCAGTAGCTTTTTCCTGGGGCTGTGTTGTGAAAAAAAACTCACAGAGCCCAGCCTGGAGCCGTTCTCAGGGTTTCTGTTTTTCAATTGATTGTTGAGGCTGCTAGAGGGAGGGGCAGCCTCTGGCTCTGGTTACCCAGTGAGGTAAGCCACTCCAATGGCTGGCGCCTGAGCTGGGTGACTTTTCCCTGGATGGAGCCGAGTCTGGCAGGTCACTTCGCTGTTAAGTTCTTGTGACCTGCTAAATGACTCGTTTTATTCCAAGACCTGGTTGGAGCTGGCAGCTCCTCCGAGGTTTGTCGGTATCCAAGATGGAGATCACCGGTGCTGGGGGGGGAGGGGTGGCCTTCCTCCTCTGCTCCCTGAGAAGGAGTGAGGACGTCAGACTTCTACTCACACCGAGTGTTGGATCCTGGGTCGTCTCTGGTCTGCACACTGCAGGATGAAAATATCTGCTCCTTGTCGGTTCTTGCTGGTGTTGAGTAGAATCCGCTCGCCTGCTGCATCTGGCTCCTTCGTCCGGGACTCTCCATGTGAGCGCTCAGTTATGGCCCCGGCTGCATTCTCTGCCGCGACCCTGCCACCCGCTCCGCGGCGGCTGCTGGTGAGCGCTCAGATGTGTCTTTTTGCCATGGCTTCCCATCTCTTCTCTAAGTCTCTGTCCTGTGATGGCACACTTGGTGTGATTCTCTGGCTTAGGACTGTTCACTGGAACTCTAAAACTGCTTTCTATGTGAGAGCTTGTTCAGATTCCAGTTTCTCCTCCGCCATCTTCCTGGAACTTTCCTAAATCACTGATTCTTTTTGTATTTTCTGTTATATGAAAGAAAATATAGGTACAAAACTATTGAAATAAAATGCACACATATTTTGAAGTCATCACAGCTGGAAAAACAACCAACAAATTGGAACTTCCCCAGGAACAAAAACATGTTGTGCCCAGTTTATTTTTTAAACTACAAAACTTTCAAACACATGTTAATTTAAGTAGAGCTATAACTGTCTCTCAGAAATAAGGTTGTGTTAATTTGTAATTCAATTCATCTGGATCAACCTAATATAGAAAATCCCTTGAATGGATCAAATTGTTTAAAACAAATGTAACTGTATGTAAAGAAAGATCTGCACATACTTAAAAGAAAAAATGCTACAGTATGAAATCACAAAAATCATACCATTCTTAAAATTTCTGAAATGCAATTAGTAATTCCAAAATATCCATAATGAGAACTAAATTCTACTGACTTAACAAGAACAAAATGTGCAAATAATAGAATCTGACCAGTGTACATGAGTGTACATAATTTAAAAATACTCTAAATTATACAGTTTTTAGAAGACTGAATGTGGATTATCTAAAGGAAAACATCAGCACAATATATAAATGAAATTAAAAATCTCATGAAAAGAGAGAATAGTAGTAGTTTCTGGAAAATAATACTTTAATAAACGGTGGTCAAAATCCAGTACTGACTAAATTGTATCCCTAATTAGTTAGATCCAAAGAAGACCAAAGTTACTCGAACTGATTTGAAACTGGCAAAGTAGTAGAATATATCAGTAACATTATTATTGATATTGACTCTGGCACGGAATTCATTTCCTCTTTGATCTGACAAATGAATATATGAAAGAACATAACTTCTCCAACTAAATATCAAGACCTAACTAAACATATAACTAGAAAAGTCATCATGCAATCCGTATTGCAACTGGGATAAAAAGAAAAATCAGTCATACTGATTCTGTATTTATTTTAAACGTTGTCTTTTTTCATAAATTATTTCCTTTGTCTTGCATTTTTAAAACGTTGTGTTAAATGATTTATATCTTGGTAACTAATTTTGGATGCCTCCTTAAATTTTGTTCTGGATATAATATCTCACTTCAGCTCTTAACCGATGAAATGATGTTGTTTACAAAACAAATTCTAATAACCTCTGTTTATAATACACAAAATCTCATAAGCATGATTTCAGGAAGCATAGGTTAACATTTTGATATCGTGGTCTCATGACTGATCAGGCCTATCTGCATGAGTAAAGTTGTACCTAGATTCCTCAGCCTAAATTTAGCCACAGTTAAAAAATTTTTATACCTTTATCTGTCACCCATCAGAGGTTAAACCTGAGTATAAAATCTAAGGAAAATCATAAGGTAAGAATTTAGCTCTTCTGGATATAAAGTAAACCAAACTGCAGCATATAGTAACTCATTTGACTAAAGTCAATCTATTTCTCTGATACATGTTAAACATTCCCTTACAATGTGTATTATTCTCAAGAAGGGAATGAAGAATACGAGACGAGGACTAAGCAAATATTGTCTTCAAATATACATAATTTGGATTTATATCTTTATTTTGTTATAGGCATTTTTGATAAAAAACTGTTTGAATAATTGATTTCCTGGTCAGGTATAATATATCCTAGTTACATTTACCAAACTTCATTCAGAAAATGGTATATAGTAATTGAGTAGAAAGATATTCAATTAGTAGCAAAAAGTATATACCTATAGGGTAATATTTTGAAGAGTCAATTGGAAATATTCTAATATAATAACTTGAACAATTTCTCTCTCTCTCTCTCTCTCTCTCTCTCTCTATATATATATATATGTATATATATATATATATATATATATATATATATATATATATATATATAAAACAGTTTCTCTCTTCAAGGAGTGATTAAGGAACATGCAGTTAATTCTGTATTTATTTATGCTTTTTTATGTGGGAGAAGGAAGGATGGAAATAATGATGTTTGGAATAAGAAACATGCTCTTTAGGCAGGCAATCTACTATTTGAAACATCTCTCCACTGCTCTTTCATCAGTATGTCAATAATGCATTGTGTTTAAAAATAAAATTTAATTACATTTGCAAAGGTGTTCTTTTTCAGTATATATATTATTTTGTATTACAATGTTACATTTAGTATGTAATGTGAGTATGGGGATGTATGTGAGCATGAAAATCTAGGCATGTTTGTACATGTAGCTGACTCGAAGGAAACTGAATGTATGTGAGATACAGGATTCAAATAAAAGTTTAAGACCTGTAAGTTGCTAAATTGATATATATGTCTGGTTTGTGGAGTGTGATTTCAAGATCACATTTTGGTAGGTTTTATACCAAGTAAGTAGATGTTTCTAATCCAAAATCGTAAGGATTAAAACAACAACTCTGTTTCATAATCATTCAGTCTTAGTAATCCAGACATTGCAATAAGTGGAAAAAATGATTGAAAGTATGGTGTGTCAGTTGTAAGCATTTAAACACTCTACATTTTCCCCAAAATCTTCAGATGTACTCTTTGGATATAAATTACAGGTGTATTTATAAATGTACAGATATAATATGATCTTATGTATATGTATATATTATAAATACATCATATATTTACTTATATTTTAAATGTGTATCACAAATATTGATTTATATTTAAATGTAATTCATCTCATCATAGATACCTAGACAGGCAGACAGACAGACAGACGGACAGACAGACAGACAGAAAGACAGATAAACAGATAGATAGATTAGAAAGATAGATAGATAGATAGATAGATAGATAGATAGATAGATAGATAGATAGATAGATAGATAGATAGATAGATAGATAGATAGATAGATAGATAGATAGATGATAGATAGATAGATAGATAGATAGATAGATAGATAGATAGATAGATAGATAGATAGATAGATAGATAGATTTTTTTTGGTCAGTCGTGGGGCTTGAACTCTGGGCTTAGGTGCTGTCCAAGTGCTCTTCTGCTCAAGGCAAGAGCTCTACCGCTTGAGACCTAGTGCCACTTCCAGTATTCTGGTAGTTTATTGGACAAAAGAATTTCATGGAATTTCCTGCCTGAGCTGGCATTGAACTGTGATCCTCAGATCTCAGCCTCCTGAGTAGCTAGGACTATAGGCATGAGCCACAGGCACCCGACCATACTTATATCTGAGATTTGTTAGTGGAACAAAGGATACAGAAACTATTATTCTTATCATGAAAGGAGTTCACACTGACAGGTATAATTACAAGAAGAAAACAATAACTATTCACAGTTGCACAAAAATTCCTTAAGTGCCTAGCAAGACAGCATGTGTTTCTGTACACTGCATGTGGTGTGAGCAGTTTGCAACCCAAGTGACTGTGGGAGATATCGTACCCTAAACAAACCTGACAATTGCATAAACACCGCCCTCTATGACAGATTTAGAAAGGCCTATCTTAGAGATTCTTGTTAGGGACATGATGAAAAAATTTATAGTTTAGTTGTGATTACAGAACTCTTTTACACATATCACTCAACCATTAACTATATTTCACATAGTTCCTATTGCTCTAACTTATATTTTCTTGGTTCAGTAAACGGTTTTTTGTTTGTGAAAACTTAGCTGTTCAAAACATAGACATAGGTTTTTAATATTTTTGAAATTGCTGTCTGCATAATGTTGTATGAGATGAGCTTCTCTTTACCATTTCATAGGAATAAACTTAATCTGATTCAAACTTGGAAACAGGTAGCTTGTTCTCTCTCCTAGAAAGAATCTATATAGACTTCTTTACATGTAAACAGACCCTCATTTACTTGCAAAAGTCTGTCAGTGGATCAAACCTAACTCACCCAAGTGAGGTGAATTCTTCTCTCATGCTTCCTTTACATTAAAAATGGTAGGAACTGTTCAGTAATGTGCATACTTTTTAATATGAAGTGTGACTCCTATTTTCCTTAATCTGAATCAAGCAGAGGAATCAGTTTAAGATGTGAAAGAGCCTTAGAAACAGTCTTGGACCTTGGAAACTGTCCTTTGTATGAATTTTTGCAGAAATATCCCTTTTCAAAGACAAAGGACTCATTTTTTTTAATATTGTGCTGGTACTGGGGTTTGAACTCCTGGACTTGAGCTATATCTGGGCTTTAATTCTCAATGTTTGCTCTATACCACCTGAGCCACACCTTCACTTCTTCCATTTACCACAAGTGGAGAAAAGAAACTCTTAGGTTTATCCACTTGGAATAGCTTCGAATTTCAATTGTCAAATTTGAACCTACCGACTATCTAGATGTAAGCCACTGGTTCTGTGCTAGGACTCACTTCTTAAAAATAAAAAATCACAAAAAGAGGAGAAAAAATATTTGTTCAATTATTTATGTGTTGTCTGATAAACCAAAGCACTTGCTACTGGAAGGGAAAAAGAGAGAAGATAGAGATGAATATGCAGGAGAGAGACACAAAGAATGACAAAGGAAGGGAGATTAAAAGAGGGGAGGGGAGTGGAAGGAAGGATACAAGAGGAGGGGGTAGCTGAGTAGAATTGTCTACTCCTCACTAAGGTTTTGTTGGACAATCAGTACCTTTACATTTATGTAGCCAAAGCTTTTTATTTTTGGTAGTAGTAAGCTGAGATATAAAATACCAATTTACAGGTAATAACCTGTTAGTGTGCTTCCTTCTGCACCAAGGAAGCCACAGTTAGGTTACTGTCAGAGAGAAGGCAAGAGTAAGCAATTTAAGTAATTCTGAGAAACAATAATGGACATGCCAGGAATGCTCCCTTGTATGGTGAAGTCAAGCTTCACTCTTGTTCCCTGCTTCAGTCTTCCTCTCAACAAGAACAGCAGAAACAGGAGAGGAAGGAGATATGTGAGTAATGATTATCTCTCTGTTTACCCTCATCCCTTGGTCTCTCAAAATATAAAGCGAAAGGAGAATTAACCTGAACTAGTGGGGAACATGGGAGGAAAAAGTTCAGTCTAACTTATTGTGAAACTTTTAAAATAATTGGAGCAGCATTTCAAATACTGAAATAAAACTTTTAAAATTATTAACAAAAAGTAACTCGAAATTTATCGAAAATTTAGAAGACTTCAGAGCTCACTACATAGTGGAATTTGAAAATTGAAACTCATTCCTGCCTCTATCATCAGAAATTGAAGATTGTCCCTAAACGTCCAATACTAAGTAAATTACCCTTGATATTCACTTATACTGTGTGAATATAATGCAGAAAATATGACTTTAAATTTAGACTGCTGAAGTGATAAGCAATGGGAATTCATGATGGATAACATAATGCTGACAGCATGGAAATTATTTCCCTTCCATCTTCAGTGAGTAGAGAATAAAAATGCTCTATTGGATGGCCCTGAAAGTCCAATTCTAAATTTAGGACAGAAGGCGAATAGTAAAGAAGATTTATCTTAGCCAATCTGAGATTAGAAATGTGGAGAAATATACTCATTTATGTATGTCAAACATGGAAGAGAAGATGTGGCAAGCCCATAGCCAAATGGCAAAGTAGAGATATTTAACAAAATACCATGAAGTTGAAACAAGTATTAAAAGGGGATCTGGGCTAAAAGGGAGTAGGGTAGAAGAATGGAGAGGGAAATGGTGGAATAATACAGTCATACCATTCAATGTACACATGTCAGAATATAAGTAAGAAACATGAAGGGATAGGTGGGGTTGGGGTAAGGGAAGGAAGTAAAATGCACTGTATATTGAAATGCACACACACTCTATTCAACACAGACATGATGAAGCAAAAGCCCTTTGCACAACTAGCTAAACATAATTTTTTTGAAGTTTTAATATTCAGAGACCAGAAGCATAAACCTTTAGAGATAAATAAGAAGAGAGAATTGACATATTGTTGAGGCTTGTTTCCCTTTCAATGTACAAAATTTAATGTGTGAAGTCTGCTGCAAATATAAATTTTATTTTGCCTATTTTTTTAAGCAAATTGCTTAAAATGTAGAGAATCAAATTCCAATATCGCTTCATTTCCAATAAAAAATATCGTATGCACCTTTAAGTTTCTCACTTATTTCTAAATACCTTAATGCAATGCATTATTGGAACTAATTTCATTCCATATTTAAATTTATTTTTTTGTTGTTGTTGTGAAAATACTGTACAAAGTGGTTTCAATTACATGGACAAGATAATGAGTGCATTTCCTATCAAGCATTGTAACCTCGTCTTTTGTTTCCCCTTCCCATAACTTCCCGTCCTCTCCCCGCTCCCTACTCAGTCCTCCCCCTACCAAAATTTTAAAGTTTGTTTTCGACATAATGACTTGTACATCTCATTGTTTTAATGGTCCAACTGTATCCCTATTATATAAACGATTTGTTTTTTCCCTTCCCTTCCTCAAATTATAACAACATCAAGTTCAGTAGAGCTAAACAAAAAACAAAAAGATAATTTAAAAAAAGAAAAAAAAAGAGAAAGAAGACAAAAAATAAAGCAAAAACGCACACTCCTGTATCCCCAAAATAAAAATTATAAGAGGAAAAAAACTTTCTGGAAAACATTGTTTTTATCAAAAAAGGCAACGATTGAAGATTGAAAAATGTTTTAGAAAAGAAAAATATATTTTTTATATAAGGTACCAAAAATAAAAACTAAAAAAAAAAAGAAAGAAAGAAAACGAAGAAGAGAAAAAAGAGAAAAAAAAAAACAAAAAACAAAACAAACCCAAAAATTTCTTTGATTTTTTTGGGGGGGAGGAGTGGGAAAAATCCTGTATCTCCCTTGTGTCCATAACCAGCCTCTTGTTGGAGTCTCTGGTCTGCTTGTGGTCCTGTGGCTTGGTTGGTTTCTTAAGTCAGTTTGTTCGAACAGGCAGTAAAATGCTCTGCTTTACCCAGGATTTGGCCATCCTCCTCCCAGGCTAGTTCATTGGGAAACAGATCTGCATTAAGTATCACAAAAGAGGGGGATGCAGTGATGAGGCTAGGTTCTGGTAGCTTTTCTGGGGCTGGTTTGTGAAAACCTCACAGAGCCCAGCCTGGAGCCATTCTCAGGGTTTCTGTTTACTGATTTTCAATTGCTTGTCGAGGCTGCTAGAGGGAGGGGCAGCCTCTGGCTCTGCTTACCCAGTGAGGAAAGCCACTCCTATGGCTGGCACCCGAGCTGGGTGACTTTTCCCTGGATGGAGCTGAGTCTGGCAGGTCACTCCCCTGTTAAGTTCTTGTGACCTGCTAAATAACTCGTTTTATTCCAAGGCCTGAGCTGGAGCTCCCAGCTCCGCTGAGCTTTGTCTGTATCCAAGATGGAGATCACTGGTGCTGGGGGGTAGGGGTGGCCTTCCCTCCTCTGCTCCCTGAGAAGAAGTGAGGACGTCAGGCTTCTACTCACGCTGAGTCTTAGTTCCTGGGTCGTCTCTGGTCTTCGAACTGCAGGATGAAGATGTCTGCTTCTTTTTGGTTCTTGCTGGTGTTGAGTAGAATACGCTCACCTGCTGCATCTGGCTCCTTCATCTGGGACTCTCTGTTGCTCAGCTATGGTGGCTGCACTTGCCCACCACTGCTACAGCTGCCACCGCCGCGGCGGCTGCTGGCAAGGGCTCAGAAGTATCTCCTTGCCTGGATTTCCTTCTCTGGCCAAACTCTCTGTCCTGTGATGACTCACTTGGTGTAATTCTCTGACTTAGGACTGTTCACTGGAACTCTAAAACTGCTTTCTATGCGAGAGCTTACTTAGACTCCAGTTTCTCCTCCACCATCTTCCCGGACTCCTCTGTTTTAGATCTTGTATGAAATTCTTTACTTCCTTAATTTAGTGTCAAGTGTTTATTCTCAAATAACTTGGTTGATTGTTTATGGTTTCCTTGGACACCCATTACTTCTGTTGGGATCCATTCAGCATTTCTTTTGTGGACTCCCTGACTTCTTTCAACTCTCTGTTTATGGATTCCATGAATTCCTCTATTGATCTTTGTCTATGCTCATCCAGCTCTTGAAATTCCTGTATTACTCTTTGATCAGCTTCCTCATGTTCATGCAATTCCTGTAGTTCTCTTTGACTAATCTCAGCATACTCACACAATTCCTTTATTTCTCTTTGAGTTTTCACAAGCTGCTCATGCAATTCTTTTATCTATCTTTGAGTAGCTTCCTCACACCTATGAGCTTCCTGTTTTGACATCTGTTTTCCTATATCATGCTCACACAGAGTCCTTTGAAGGTTTTCAATCTTACAATGTTTACCATTAGTGTTTTTAGAGCTTTTTGGAAGCTCTCCTCTGGATTATGCATTATCTGTTCTGTCCACTGATTATCATGAGTGGGAGTTGAGATACCCGGACTTGCCATTTTTCTTGTGTTTTTCCAGCTTATTCTGCCCATTTGGCATGAGAGTAACACCAATTTTGTGCTCGAAAGCTATCTTAAGTGAAGCATCAAAGAAGTCTGTAATTGCACAGTCAAAAGCCTCCAGATCCTCCTGAAAGAGAGATCCCTTGATTAGTATGTAGCGACCTTCTTTATCTCTTCTCACAAATTTTAATTTGAAGTCTATTTTATCTGATATTAGTATTGCAACTCCTGCCTGTTTATGGGAGCTGTTTGCTTGGTAGATTTTGTTCGAAAATGTGTTTATTTTTATTGGCAAGGTGTGACTCCTGAAGGCAGCAAATATTTTGCCCATGTAATTGTAACCGCTCTGTACAGTATTTTCACAATAAAAATAAACAAATAATTATTACAAAAGCCTGCAGATATAACCTAGTTCAACAGATACATTTGCAACATCAACCAACTATGTATTAATAGGCTATGAACAGCAAAGAAGAATTTGGCAAACCAGAAATTATTAGGTTTAGTGAGAGATGTGGGTATACATAGGAATAGAGGGATGTGGAAAGGTAGAGGGAGAGCTAACTTAGTCCTAATCTCAAAGCAGGAAATTGATTCAATAGAATGATAGTAGACACCGGGGGGGGGGGGGGGAGGAGGAGAAAGAGAAAAAAAAGACAAGGAAAAATAGTAAAACAAAAATTAAAAATTGAAAAGTGAAACACTTAATATTATGCAGAATAAAAATGTAATATTCAGAGAAGGACAGGAATATGATAAGAGAAGTGGAGGGATAGAAAAGAGATGTCAAGAAATAAAAAATAAAAATGCTTAATATTTTATATAGGTATATAGAGGTAGTACAGCTATTAAAGAAATTAAGTCTAAGAGGTTTTGAATTCAGTAATAAATTTCTGGATTAAGTGTGTATACAATCGGGGATAAGGTCTAATAATCGACTACAGGTATATCTGAGAATGAGCAGAAATGTGACTAAATCACACAAAGAAGAACGAAAGAGAAAAAAAGTGAAAAGAATGAGAAAGAAAGGAAAAAAAGATCAAAAGGTCAGTAGTGCTAAACAAAAATGGAAAAAAAGCGCGCACACACACACACACACACACACACGTATACCCATAAAATAAAAATTATAAGAGGAAGAAAAAAAAGTTAATAGAAAACAATTTTTTAAAGTTAAAAATTAAAAATGTTAAAACAATTTTAATAAAAGGTGACAAAAAAGAGTTCTTTCTTTTTGGGGGGTGAGAAGGGAAGATCCTGTATCTCCCTTCATAACCAGTCTCTTGTTGGAGTCTCTGGTCTGCTTGTGGTATTTGATTTTCCTGTAGCTTGGTTGTTTTCTTAAGTCAGTTTGTTTGAGCAGGCAGAAAAATGTTTTGATTTACCTAGGATTTTGTCATCCTCCTCCCAGGCTAGTTCAATGGGAGGGAGATCTGCTTTGAGTATCACAAAAGATGGCTGTTTCTTCTAGTTTGGAGATGCTGTGATGGGGCTAGGTTCTGGGTAGAGTTGAGGCCTTTCAGTAAACAGTCGCTTTTCCCTGAGGCCTAGCTTCTGAGGCAGTCACAGAGCCTAGCCAACAGCCATTCTCAGGGTTAATTGTTACTGAATTTCAATTGATTGTCTAGGGAGGATCAGCCTCTGGCTCTGTTTACCCAATGAAGAAAGCTTGGGGCTGGTGCAGGCCCAGGATGGGTGAATTTTCCTTGAGTGGAGCTGTTCCTGGCAGGTCAGGTTAGGTTCCTGTGACCTGTTAAATGACTTTCTGTTTTCATCCAAGGAATGAGTTGGAGCTAGCTGCTCAGCCAGGCCTTTACCAGTACCAAAGATGGAGATCTCCGGTAGTGGGCAGGGAGGGGTGGCCTTCCCTTCTCTGCTCCCTGAGAAGGAGTGAGGAAGTCAGGCTTCTACTCACACAGGAGTCTGGTTCCTGGGTGATATCTGATCTGCGATATGAAGGATGAAGATGTCTGCTCCTTGTCAGTTCTTGCTGGTGTTGAGTAGAATCCTCTCACCTTCTGCATCAGGCGCCTTTGTCCTAGACTCTCTGTGTTGCAGGTATGGTGGTTATGGCCGCCACCGCCCCCACCATAGCTGCAACCACGGCTGCTGGCAACTGCTCAGATTTGTCTACTTGCCTGGATTTTCCCTCTCTGGCCTAACTCTCTGTACTGTGATGGCACATTTGGTGTGATTCTTTGGCTTAGTTAAGCTTCCAGCTTCTCCTTCACTATCTTCCCGGAACCATAAATTTAAATTTTAAATGATAAATTCTTTGAAAATTGTTTCACTCGTGCAGAAGTATGGATAGTGATGTGGGCAGAATCAGAATTATTCAGAAGGTTGTAAATGGATGCTTACCTAGTTTTCCCTCGGCTGGATCATAGAATACAGACTGTCCTAATTGAAAAAGTTAGCATTCCGAGGTTTTTGCATATAAACACTCCATCAACATTTTATTAGAGGATTATTCAAGATTAGCTATATGTTGATTAATAATGACTGATCATGACAGAAAGTTGAGGGAAAACCATCTACACTTCAGTGAGGTTCTGATTTGTGCTTCACAAACTGTTATGAAAGCTCTACATGAGAAATCTAGCAGCTGCATCTCTAAAAAGACCTTGGGTTGTTACACTTTCTGATATTGTCTCAATTCAAGTACTTCTCCTTGGAGTTCCATACTATTCAATGATGCTGTATTAGCTCCTTGTTACAATTTTCAGACTGGTCTTTTTGATGCAATTTGTGCTTTTCAAAATTGCTCTCCAAATTCCATCCACAAACTGCATACAAAATTTATCTGAAAAAAATTGTATCTGTTTATATTGCATATACTTTTAGTTTTCATTACAAATATAGAATGTAGTAAAAATTCTCATAACAATTATACTGCACTAGATTGTGGGCAGATTCTGATGTAAATAATATACTGTGTTCATGTAGAGATTTTGAGTATCCAAAGTAATAAGCCTGTGGTCCTAAAACCAATACCTTACTTATATTGAGTGACAAATACAACTTCATGTAAGTACAGAAGTTTTCCTTGTATCTTTTTAACATATATTTTTATTATAAATACTGTACAGAGGGGTTACATTTACATAAGTAAGGTAATGAGTACATTTCTTATTGAGCATTGTTACCCCCTCCTTTGTTTTTCCCCTACCATCCCTTCCCTTCACACCTCTCCACCTCCCCCCTTCACCCATCCTCTGTTAGAATGTCTTGTATATTTCATTGTTACAATGGGTCAACCAGTATCCTTTCCTTATATCTTAAATGAAGAAATGCTGGCTTGATTTATGCTGATTCTACTTGTGTAGACACATATAAAATCACTGCCCAAGTCCAAGAGCACATAAATGAAATGCCATCATTTTTTCGTCAGTTGGTATAATTGTGTTCTACACATTTATTGACAGGTTACAAATTATTCTCAAACTTTAAAACATTAAAAATACTTTTTTTTTTCTTATTTTCTTTGCCAGCTAATTAGCAAGACCTCAGTCAGCATTTCTCACCTAGGAATTTTCACATGGGTTAGTTAAATGTATATGTAGAGTCCAGTTTACTGAGGACTCATTCATCTGCCTAGGAATTCATGCTGGTTGTTGGAAAAAGAGCTCAAGTAAGGATGCTATTTAAAGCCTTATACCTTTACTCTTTACCAGGGTATTCTCCTGCTACATTGGTTGCTGAGAATGTCTACAAGAGTAAGCATTCCATGAGGAGCAGGGAGACACCATATGACTTATACTTACTGAGGTTTCCAAGTCAATTGTTATCACTTGTACTGCATTTTGAAAGTCAAATCTCTCTAACACTACCAGTTTTAAGAGATAAGAGGAGTGGAAAATCAACTCTTAAGGACAAATACATCTTCAACATGTATTGTTCCAAGTATTCCTTTTAAGGCATATTCAACAACTGGTGAAACTTGTGTTGGCTGTAATTATGTGTCTTTCTCCATGTGTGCATGTATACATGAGAATATGTATTTGTGTGAATAGTAACATACATGTGTACATTATGGCTTATATCATCATTTATTCCTTGCTAACAAATAAAGTAAGGAATCACTAAAGTTTTAACAGAAACTGTGTAGTTAAAGTTGTAACTCTTCACTCTGCTTCTTTACACAAAGACTTTGCAACTTCTCATTAATAAAGTTTCCATAAACTCTAAAATGTACATACTTAGTACTTAATGTCTGCTATCATAAATCTTAAATACTTTACAGAAAAGTTTTATACCTGCCAAACAGTCCTATTTTTGGCATATATAAGCAAAATCCCAAAATTAATCATATTTAAAACATTAAAACTTTTAACAAACCTTAACACTTGCTGCAATGTTCATTTTGACAGGTGCCTTGTATAGGATAATTGAATTTCTCCTCCTCCAAATCTCTTGAACTACAAATATCTGGAATTATTTTGTTTTTGGCATGTCTATCTTGATTTTATTCTTTAATGTGTGCTTATGTAAGAAATACATGATTCTATAATTTCACAACAATTCTTTTGAACTTACTTTTTGTTGAATTGCCTAGCTTAATAAAATCAATTAAAAGTTATACTTTATATATAAAAACTGTTCTGTGCTCAATTTAGCATCACATACACTAACATTGGAACGATACAGAGAAGATTAGCATGCATGCTGGGCAAGGATGACATGCAAAGTCTTGGTGCGTTCCATATTTTTACAGCAACAGATGCTGAAACGTATGTGGCCACAAGGGAACCGTACCACATTCTTGGTGGGAGTGTAAACTTGTTCAACTACTTTGGAAAGCAGTATGGAGGTGCCTCAGAAGACTCCATATAAAACTACCCTATAATACAGTAATCCCACTTTTGGGGATTTATCCAAATGATCATAAAAAAGACCATACTAAAACTACCAGCACAACTATAGTTATTGCAACATTATTTATGATAGCTAAGATATGGATCCAAAACAGATGCCCCCATTAGATGAATGGATCAAGAAAATGTGTTATATATACACAATGGAATTCTTTGCCTCCATCAGAAAGAATGACATCGCCCAAATTGTTAGGAAATGGAAAGACTTGAAAAAATATTTATTGAGTGAAGTAAGCCAAGTCCAAAGAAATATAGGTCCCATGATTTCCCTTATTTTCAATAATGAATGTATGTCTGGGATAAGCAGAAAATTCAAAAGATATGTGCATATAACCAGATAAGTTGATGTTAAAGAAATTGAACCCCAAGATAGGGACACAAGTGGTTTTTTGTTTCTTGCTATTGTTTCTAACGTACTTATAATGTGTGATGTCATTTTTTTTGTTTATTGTATGTTTCTCCCCACATTATAACCCCTGTTTTCTCTGTATTTGAAGTTGGTACACTTACATCTTGTATGTATGCTTCTCTAATTTGGGGAGGGGAAGGGAAAAAAATGCTCAAATAGAGATACAGGTTGACCCATTGTAACAATGAGATGCACAAGAAACTATTTTTAAAAATGAACTTTACAATTTAGGCGGAGGAAGGAAGGGGATGGGGAGTGTACTTGTGGAGGTGGGAGGGAAGGGATGGTAGGGGAAATATAAAGGAGGAGGTAACAATGCTTGTTAGGAAACTTACTAGTTTCCTTGTTCATGTAAATGTGACCCTTCTGCACAGTATTATTACCATAAAAAAACATATAACAATGTTCTTAGATGGAAGAGTTTATTTCCTCTATTTTACCCATATAATATTGTTAACAAAGAAATTAATTCAGAACACTGATATGAAGGTAATTTGAATAAATGTGTGTGTGTGTGTGTGTGTGTGTGTGAGTGCGGCAGCGCACAAGCATACACACATGTGCATGCGAACAAACACCATGCATATATATTGGAATGCTCAGAATTTAAATCAGGGCTTCGAGGCCTTGCTAGGCCTTTCCTATCTAGATTGGTGAGCTACAATATAAGCTACATCTCAATTCTTGGCTCTTTGCTAGTTCATTAAACATTTTGAAATATAATTTCATGAAGTTTTTTTTGGCCCTGATTGGCTCCCAAGTGTTATCCACAGATCTCAGTCTCCTGAGCAAATATTCAGAGTAGATAGGATTATAGGTGTGACCAGCCAGCACAAGGCTTTTAGAACAATTTTAAAAGTAAAAGAAAATTTACTTCATGGGGGACTGTTTTATCATCACCTAATTTGAAAGCCTTTTGAGTGATTATATGTCAATTTAATTCGTTTGGGGATTGTTAAAAGATAGTAAGTGATGATATTTAAAAGTTTTAGTACTTTTTAAAAAAGAAACTGGAACTGTGGGACAGAAGAAATTTGGCTGTCTTCGGACCTCAATTTGTAAGCTCAGCTCTGTGCATGAAAACCCATTGTCACCAACACAGTCTGTGTTGAAGACAAAATGTGACAGAAAACAATCACCATGGGAAATATTTGCTATGCTATTATTTCTTGGACAATATGAATATTGAATTGAGAGCATAAGAGAATGGAGAGATTTTACCCACCTTTTTGGTATTGCTGAAAGACTTTTGGAAACTTTGACTCATTTCCTTCCTCACTGTGTGTATCTTTGGGCCATGCACTTATAGTCTTTTACTACAATTTCCCCAACACTACAATGGTAATAACATTAGCATTATACCAAATGTTATCTTAAGAAGTAAGAGAATAAAATTTGTGAAACACTTAACATAAAGCTATGAATGAACTTTGAGTTTACCCAGCATTCTTTTTTAAATACTAAATAGAATATGATAAGTAGTACAGAAGCCATTACGTGTAGTGTTAGCAACCAGAAGTAATATCTATTGACCATGCTCAGCTTCCAAGGAAGCCAGGTGGATAACTTCTCATGCTGTAAACCAAAATGGTTATTTATGTCGTGATAGTGTAAAAATATCAGAGACAGAAAAATGAAGGAATGTTGTAGACTGAGGTGAAATCCATATAAAAATGTGCAAACCTGATAAAACATAAAAGTATCTGAGCAGTATATTGTGTTTTACATCATTTAAGTTACATAGCAAAGATAAGGAAGACCTAGAAGAATAAATTGTCTTTTTGATATTTTATCATAGGTCCTTAGAAGGATGAAAACTTTCCTCATTCTTGTAGAGGCATCATCAGATGAGGGGAACTGTATTTTTTGTTTGCTTCCTTCCATTTATTCTTCAGTTTGAAATCTGAACTACATGAGACTGAAAGAAAGCAAGTGAAATTAGTCGTACAGGCTTTGGAAAGAACAATCAAAGTAAAATAAATAATATATATATAGACTTGTAAAAGGTCTAACTAAATTGAGTTATATAGTCTCAAGCGTTAACAGAAAATGATTTAAGCAATATCATGTTATTAAAAATTTAAAAATTTTAGGAGCTGCTTAATTTTTTCCTTTCTACTACCTTGAATTAATTATTGATTTTCTATAGAGAGATTAAAGATGAGATTAACAAGAAACTTGATTAAAAATGGACAAAAGTTCTGAATAGACATGTTTTCCAAAAAGCCCTGAAAATTGCCTGTGGATTTACAAATTTGTATTTAATACAACTTCAATGCTGGCTTAATGCTTTGTGAACAGAAGTCATTAGAGAAATGCAATTCAAAATTACTTTGATACTACTTCTTAACTATTATAACTCTTATCAAAAATATCCAAGGAACCAGGTGTGGAGGTAAAGGCTGGTAATTCCAAGTGGTTGGAGGTTGGAGTAAAAGGATTTGAGTTTAAGGCCAGTCTTGGGTACTGCACACAGTAAAAACCTGCCCTTAAAAAAAAACTCAAAATGTAATAATGTTGGCTGGCGACAGTGTGGAGAAAAGGAAATTTTCGACACTCTTGGTCAAAATACAGGTTAGTGTTCTCGTTGTAGAAAGTAGTATGCAGTTTTCTAAAGAAATCCAAAGTTGAAATATCATCTGTCCCACCAATCGTGTGATTATTTCTCTCTGGGTAACTCATAAATACATCTGTAATTCATTGTTATGCACATTATTCACAACAAGAGCTAAGATAGAAATCGAAGTCCAGTGTTCACCTACAAACAAATAAAGCAACTGTGGTACACGCACAAATATCTTTTTCTGTTGATCCCAAAGTACTATTTTTTATTGTTTTCCTGTTTCCATGTGATTAATCTCCAAATTAGAAATCCAGATATATGATTTAATTTAACCAAAACTATTTATTGAGTATAAGGAACTTCTACTCTCTGCATTCTTCAAACTAAGATCACCAAATATGATGAGTCTGGAATAATTAGTCTTTTTTTGACCTATGTTAATATTCTTTATAATGTGAGTGAAATGTTTAAAAGTAGTATTTGTTTTAGATTAATTGCTCTGAAGAGACAATAAATGATATTATCAAAGCTTAAAAATGATTTGATTTAAAATTTTAAATTCAGGAAATGGTTTTGACCACTCTGGTTACTGGAGCCTTCACTACAACCTCATGGGACAATTTATATTGATGAAACAAAAATCTGACGTTAGACATTTATGAATAAAAAAATCATGTCATTCTGAATATGTAGAGCTATATATAAAACATAGAAAATTTATTTTCTAAATACCTGAATATGCTAGTACATTTAATTGCAGGGTAAGTACTTGTTCTGAAAGGAGATAAAATTGAACTTATTTTGAAATGTAAACTTAAGTATTTATTTGAATAAAAGACAATGTTTAAAATATCACTCATTCAAGAAACAAGATGTACAGTTAGTTGTTTTTCATGCCAATTATGTTTTCTAAACTTACTACAAATACTAGATTAGTAAACCTAAGTCATTGTTTTGTAGGGAAATAGCAATTCCATTTCTTAAAACTCATGACAATAACTTTTTCTCAAACAATTGCTAAGTAACTGTTTTATATTTTTTGTCACGGAATCTTATTCGATAAATTTTTATTCATTAAGTTAAATAATTGGCAAACAATATAAATTATGCATGGACAAAGTTTATCTAACACGAGTTTTTTTTCAGAAGATAGAGCATGGCTCTCTTAAAGAACATTAGAAGGCAGTGTGTTCTTTATTAATTTTTAGTTATTTTGTTAATAGATATTAATTGTCAGAAGTGACAATTCCATAAAATCTTTAACGGTATTTGATTATACTCCCTCTATTTCTTTATCATTACACCTTCCTCCAAAGATCTTCTGTTTTTAAAATAAAATTACATCCTTATATATGCGCATATAAACTAATTTGGAAGATTTAAGCTAAACTTCAAGTTAATTCAAGATGTACAGTGAATTAATAGAATAAATAAAAACCTGAATATCTTTTGTTAACTTTTGAATTGAGCTATCATTATTATTATGGTTAGGGTTAGGATCTCTGACAGAATTAGAATTAGGATTAGAGAAATACAAAATTTAGGTTCATCACAGGATGACCCATTGCAACAATGATACTCCCAAGACACTATGTTGAAAATGAAGTTTATACCATGGGAAGGGAAGGGTATGAGAAGTGGGGAGGGACGGGATAGTGGGAGAACAAGAAAGGAAGGGGTAACAATGCTCAACAAGAAACGTATTCCTTACCTTTTATATGTAACTAATCCCTCTTTAAATCATCTTTTCAACAAAATAAAAATTTTAAAAATAATGAAAAATAAAACCTGACAGGACATAGAAAAACAGTTAAAAATTTATGTTCAAAATGCAAGTAAAAGTTAGACCTACATGCTGAGCAAGAGTTAGGATAAATATGAAAAAAGAGGCTTGCTACTAACATGATGATTCGGTTATATGTAGGCTTAGGATTAGGAAAGTTGTGCTAGTTAGAACGGGGTTAGGATGAGAAAAACATGTAAGACATTGTGTAAAACTGCCACATATTTTAAGAAGAATGAATGAAAACCAGTCTGTGTTACTTTCAACATTCAGATATAATTTGGTTTAAAGTGTGAGATACTTTTTTGTTCCGGTTAGGGTTAGGGAAGGATAAGCTTTAAGGTGAATTTTAGTTTTCCAATTAGAATTAGAAGCCAAAAAAATATGTGATTGAATAGAATCTAGACAATTTTCCTTACGTTAACCATTTGGTGTTAAATCAGAATGTGATTTGGATTAGGTTTCTGGTTAACCGGAGTTGAGGATAGAGTAAAGAAATGGGTTAAACTAGTGACTCGCGCCTATTATCCTAGCTACTCAGGAAGCTATTTTCTGAGCATCGCAGTTCAAAGGTAGCTCAGGCAGGAAAGTCCATGAGACTTTTATCTCAAATTAACCACTATAAAACATAAAAGCGGTGCTGTGGCTCAATTGGTTAAACGCACACCTAGGGCTAAAGAACTCAGGGATTATGCCCTGGCCCAGAGTGCAAGCCTCACGAACGACAAAAAGGAAAAAAAAAGAAATGTTAAATATTAAGTAAAGCTGAACCGTTTTTTAGGTTCTAGGAATTCAGGAAAAGCTGGGATAATGGAAGTATTTCATAAAATCAAGATTTGAGATCAATGGGTATAATGATTCCTGTTATGGAACAAAATATATTCAGAGTTAAGAGTGAAAAATCTGTAGGGTTTACAGAAAACCTACAATTTATTTCAAGAATTACCAATGGAATTTCAGTTAGGATTGCACAAAATGAGCATTTTTCATAAATTTTAGAATTGGGAAAAGATTAGTGTCAAGGTAATGGTTAGGATTCCAGCCATGGTTAGGCTTAGAGTGAAGGAGAAAAAAAATGAGGGTCTAATTGAAGGTAAATTTTAATATAAGCCTGGTAAGAATTAGAATGAATGTAAACTAGTGTATTGCTATTAATGTTAGAATCTACTCACAATTAGGCTGATGGTTATTCTCAATGTTCCAGTTAAGAAAGATTACGTTTAGGGTTAGAAAGTGACTAAGATATTGGAAAAATTGAAACCTGTGTTTGGAAGGATGAGTGAAAACTAGTGTACTTGTGTTAGTGTTAGTATTGTCATATAATTTGGATTAAGATTAGGGTCAGTATTTTCTTCTGATTATATTTACTGTTACGAATAATAAAGCTTTTAGTATAAAATTGTGTTCACTAACAAGTAGAAGCAAATATATGAGGCTGAATAGTAACTAGAACATTATCATTACATTTATTTCTCAGTGATCATTCTTGTAGTGATTAATGAGAGTTTTCCAGACAGGTTTAGGTTAAGAGTTAGCGTTAAGTAATGGACTAGATGGTAAGTAAATCTGAAACTGTTTTCAGATACAGTAGTTCAGAAAAAGGTAGAATCAATGGAAACTACAGTATTTTTCCTGGTAAGAGAATGTGAGGACAAGTAATATAATGGCTCCTGTTAGGGAACAAGATAACTTTCGAGGTAGAGTCAAAAAAATTGGTGAGAATTAGGGCAAACTGAAACTTATTTCCAGAGTGAAAACTGGAGTATTCATTAGAAAGATTAAAAACTAGAGTATTTTTCTTAAACATTAGAATTGGATTATCATTAGGGTGAAAGTTAGGTTTTAGTTCCAGCTAGGCTTAGTGTAAGCATTAGGGAAATGGAAAATTTAGGGTCAAACAAAGTAAATCTTCGAATAACAAATAGAGTTAGAATTAGGATGAATGTGAAATAGAAAACTGCTAATAATAAGATTAGAGTATGATTACGGTGAGGGTTAGGGTTAGCTTTACAATAAAGACAAGATAATGAGTGAAACTAAAAACTATTTTTAGAAAGATGAGTTGACTTGAAGTTAGGATGAATAAAAACTAATGTATTTGTGTGGCTTTTAGACTCCAAAGGCTAAGGCAAGCCAGTGATATCCTCGTTCCCAATATCTACTGTGGGAGTATAGAGAATTACTGCATATTACCAAGTGAATGTCCCACACAATCTTAGTTGTAGCAGCTTTCAACCGGGAAGCATTTTCAAGTAATGGAATCAGTCAGGAGTGCAGTCTACCTTTACCACGGTGGAGGTAATCTGGATGATGATGTAGATATCCTCCAGGTAACTGTCAGGCTGTTGTTGAACTTTACCCATTAGGATGTGCAGCAACAGCAGCAGGGTCTCTCAGTGGCTCCAAGGGACTGTCACACCTCGTGCTTGACTGCAAATTCCTACATAGACTGGTAAGGATACATTGCATACGCTTGGCAGGCTGTGACTCCACTAGTTTTTAAGACAATTTACACAAAAGCCCAGGACAATTTACCAAGATGACAACTTTTTAAACAAATAGATCTTTTAATAAAGCTAGGATTTTCTAAGCAGATATAGAGGACTCAGGCCTGTACTATTATTTCCCATGCCTTTTCCTTCTATTTTGCCATATTTTTAAAAAAGTGAATATTTTCCCTTATTCTTAATAAGGGATGATGGACAAAGATTCATCTTCTGTCACTTCTTGAAGCTGACTCAGGAGTGTTGATCCTACCTAGCCAGGATCCTATAAACTTAGCCTATTTTACAAAGAGGTTACCATGGTTAGATGTCATTAAGAACAATATTTTAACTTTTGACAAATGCACAGACCATTTTTCTGGCTACAGCAGTGGAGCTTCTTTAGTCTTCTGGTTTGCAAAAGGATCTTTATGAATGGCTTCGGAACGTGATCTCTAGTAATCCTAACAATGTCTGAGATACCTATGCAGGCCTTCAGACAGATATCAATAGAAACACACTCTCGGGTTTACAAACTTTTCCTGAGAAGATCAATTTCATGTAGCTTGTGTCAGCTCAAAAGTTACTGCCAATTAGAGCTTTTGGCACATACAGGGGTTGGGATTTAAACTATCCTCCACATTTTGCAACCTTAGCTTTTTACTAATATCACAGATGACTGACAAGTTCCTGGCCCTTTCAGTCATAGACATGCTTACAAACTATCTTCCCATGACCTCCTGGCTCTGACCAATTTGTGAAGGGCCATGCACAAATGACTCAAGGATCTGACATTATTTCTGCCTTCTAAGCAGTGGCTTACGGTCTCTGGATGCTCCTCCATTACTTTCATCCAAGGAGTGTCTTCTCCACACTGGAAAGAATGCCTCATTGGCAATTCCCTTAGTTGGTTGCTGGACTTGAAATTGGGGCCTGAGTGCTGTCCCTCAGCTCTACAGCTAAAGGTTAGCACTCTGCCACATTGAATCCTAAAGCAGGTCTGCTTACTCTTTCTGCCTTCTGCTGGCTGAGTAGAGGTGACATTCTCACAGAGACCTTCATCTGCCCAGGCTGGATTTGAACCAATTTTCAGATCAATGAGTCTCATAAAAGGCCTTTTTACTCCAATTAAAAGCAAAAAGGCAGTCAACATAGTAGTAGCTTTTAAGCATATTCTTACCTGAAACTTATTAAGAGCCAAAATTACATCTGACAAACTTACAAGAATCCTAACTCCTTTTTGTGGATCTGCTGGGATCTGTTACGGAAAAAAAAGAAAAAACCTATGAGACCAAACTGAAATAGGAATTAAGCAATAACTTTGGTAATCCTAATTTTTCCTTTTTGTACTTTGAGGCAAATGTTTAGAACAATTTTACTTTTAAACGTTATATACAGAAATCCATTCCTAACATGTAAGCCTCCTATTCATCTCTGTTTTAATATTCTATACTTTAGTTTTTAGTTGCATTTTGAAAAACCCCTTAAACTCTCGAGGCTAGGTGTCACTCATTTCCTTTTGGCTGCTTGTTTTTAAACAAATATACATGAAAACTTTTAAGCTCAAATAACATTTTTTTCTCAATGCAAAAATTAGAATCATCACTGTACCAAGAAGCTAGACTTAACACCTTTATGTCTTAAAAATAACATATCCAATGGCAGAATATCAGAGATCAAACCACATTATACAAATAAAATTTTTGATCCTCTTTTTAAGGCCTTCTTAATTTTAATATTAACACATCCAAGGGGCAGTTTTAGCAATGTTGATCAGATCTTCACATCACTCATTTATACCATCATGTTTCCAGTGTCTATCTGTAGGGAAAAGGGGCAGAATAAAAATGGGCCACTTGGCCCTTCCTGTGGAATGGGCACACACCCAATCCGACTCTTTAGATTTAGTTGAACTGCGTTTGTGCCCGCTTGCCCTAATTCACGATGCATGGACTCTTCCCAGGGCCTGTTCCACCATGCATGACCAGCTGAACTGCACTTCTGCCTGTTCATCCTTCACTCCTAACGATAGGTCTTCTGTTGGCTTCTAAATTTCTCCTTTTTGTTAAGCCAGATATTTTGATTACAGTGTAAACAGCTTTATGCATTCTAAAATACCAGATTTTCTAATTTTTAAGTTAAAGAATCCTTAAAAAGCTATTTCAAACAATGTGAAAATGCTTTAAAAAATTTTTAGTAATGATCAAATCTCATAACCTTTGGAACTTTAAACTTAAACTCAGCCAATTGTTACAGCATGCTGACAATTTCTATCATGAACATGTTCACAAGCACATACAAAACACACTCAGATTTTTAAGCACGCAAAAATCAAAATCAGTTATATGTACATTTTAAAGTTTTGAAAGAAAAATTTAAGACAGTATTTATTTTAATCTAAGTAACTTTGTTGAGCTTCATTTTCCCAGGGCTTGCTAATTTAGCAAGGCATTTCAAAAATTGGTCTTTTGCATCCCTTCTGTTGGAGGAAGGCTGGGGGGGGGAAGTCACCTGAAATTAAACTGGCCTGATTTTTATCCAGTTTTAGACAAGAGCACTTTACATTGTCAGGACAAGCTGAAAAATCAAAACCAGGCACAAATCCTTCTCTATGACTGAGCCCAGCTGGAGCCTGGAACTTCTATTTTCCCAGATATGTTCAAAATCACATTTGTAATAATAGTTACTAGATGAGAACTTCATAGATGAGGTGGTATGGGGTTTCTGGTGGAGCTCTGTCTGGTTTAAGGGAGGAGTTCGTATTGGCACAGCCTGTATGGTGGAACAGGACAGGGATTTGAGGGCAAAGGCCAGCCTGTGTAGGGCTTTGAGACATCAGGGAGGGAACAGCAAGGACTAGACTTGTTAGAAGAGGGGTGTCTTCTGCAGTAGGTGGGATTTAGGATGGAGGCTGGCAGGTGGACAGGTTTTCATTGGAAGAAGGTGGGGTCACTGGGGAGGAGGCTGTTTGGGACAGGGCTTTGAGAAGGAAGAACAAGTCTACAAAGGAGGAGGTTACTTAGAGGAAGGGATCTGGTGGAACACTGTGAGCCCTTGTGGGACATGTAGGGTGAGGTTTTCCATAAGGCAGGGCAGGGAATGGAGGGAAGAGGTTGACAGAAGGTGGGGATTTGGAGTAGGAATGCAGAGCTATGAGGAAGTAGCTTTTCAGGGTGTGGCTTTGAGAGGGCATGGTGGTACTAGGAAGACATAGGCTAGTAAGGGGCGGGGTTTCTCATGGAGAATGGCAGTCCTTTGGGAAGTGTGTTAGGGTGGAGGTGGGGTTTCCAGTAGAGCAGGATGTAGTCACAATGTATGGAGGCGTTTTTCAGGACCAGGGCTTTGTGAGAGCAGTGATAAGTTCCAGTGCACTAGACTAGTTAGGATGGGGTTTCTGGTGTTGCCAGTTACCACTTCGAAAAGAGGAGTGAGGTTGAATGGGTATTTCAGTGTTGTAAGGCAGGACATGGACTATGGACATGATTTCCAGCAGGGCAAAACAACCTTCCAAAAGGGTCTATGAAGGGACTGGGATTTAAAGTTGAGTCTAGTGAGGCTTCCAGAGGGAGGCCAACTGGTGCAGTGGTTTCCAGTGAAGCAATGATGGTGTCGAGATATGGGAGAGTGTGGGGGAGGTTTTCTAGGCTTCCAGAAGGAGGTCAACTGGAACAGTGGTTTTCAGTGGAGCAATGTGGGTGTCCAGAAATGGCATAGTGTGGTGGGGGTTTTCTAGTGGAGTTTTTCAGGAGCAGGGCAGGGTTTGGAGCCATGGGGCTAGTTGGAGGAGGGGCTTTGAGAAGGAATGTAAGAACTACAGTGGTGTAGGATAATTGTGGGCAGGGTATCTGGTGGAGTAGGATGTGGAACTGAGGGAGGAGCCAAGGGGGGGGGTTATCTGGAGAGCAAGTCAGGGCACTGAGAGAGTATATATGGGAGGTAAAGAGGCTTGTGGTGGAGCAGTGCTTCCTTTCCAGGAAGGAAATGGGCTGTGTGAGAAGCTTCTGGCCAAGCAAAGCAGGGCTTCAAGGGCAGTTATAGGGAGATGAAGGGTTTTTGGTATAGCATAATGGGCTTTGTGGGAAGAGGTAGTTTCAGGGCTGTGTCTGAGAGATTAGGCCTCTTTCAAGTAGGCTAGTTATGGGCAGAGATTCTGATGAATCCAGGGGGGCTGGAGTGAGAAAGCTGGTTGGGGATGGGGTATGAAAGGGAAGGGAGGAGTTTGGAGGTACTAGGATATGGGAGCAATGCGACTATGAGGGACTAGAGTAGTTAGGGGCGTATCTCATCTGGTGGACGAGGTGGGAATTTGAGGGAGGAGCCTGGTGTAGGCGGGGTTCTATTGCAGCAAGGTGGGACATAGAAGGAGATATGGATGTGGCCTGGTTTCTGGTGGTGCAGAGCAGGGATTCCAGGAAGGGGTGGAGTGGAAGAGGGATTTCCCTAAAGCAGAGGAGGGCTTTCAGGAAGGAGTCTGGTTGCAGTCAGGCCTTTGAAAGTTTTTAGCAGGGCTACCAGGGGGTAGGTTATTTAAGGTTGAGCTTTTTAAGGAGGAGGCTGACTAGAAGTGAGTTTCCAGTTGATCTAGTCAAGTTTTATGGGAAGGAGGGATAGCAAATGGGCAAGACATAATGAAGAGTGGGGCTACAAAAAACAAAAAGTTACTACTAATAAATAAAATATAAGAACACCATTTTCTGTCAGTGTAGAATTATATTACTTTTATGTGTGTGAGAGATAGTGGAGAAAGTAACCAAGTGTTAAATCCTTCCTAGGGAAATTTTTCTTTATTCCAGTTGATTGAAAATAAAACCATAGGTCACATCAGGCTCAGAGGCACACAGTAGACTAAGACACATGAAGCTAAGAACTTGATTCCCCAGCACCACCATTAAGGACCACAAATAAAAAGTTTAAAATATCTCACTTAGTCATAATGGACAATGTTGTCTTAAAATTGTGAATGAATAGAACTTTTAATCTAACAATTTTAGAAATCCTAACACTAAGTAAGTAGTAATGTTAACTTTATACAATATTGGAAAGTATACTAAAAATAATTAGGAGAATATAAATTTGTACACAGAATGTTCGTTCTCCAGCATCAATTCTAATCTAAAAGAATTTAAAACCAGAAAATTGCGATATAGTGAGATTGTAGCATGGTTTCTTTTCAATCATCAAAATGGTGACTTAAGCAATGTGTCTTTATCATCGGATGCATCGATGTTAAAAACATATCTAAGAATGTAAAGCATTACTATACAGACCCTGAAGAAACTAAGAAGGATCTGCAGAATGATGATGGAAAAAAATTAATGACTAATTAAAATGGGAATTGATCTACACTAGGCCCATAAATACTTTCCAGAAGAAAACGCTACTTTAAAAATAAACAGTGAATAGGAAGCAGGCAGGAAGACCTTGAAGTAAACATTACCCAATGAACAACATCTACGGAGGCATGATTGCAGTCTTCTTTTACCTGAGTTACAATTACTGATCTATGAACTTCCCCAATGCCAAATAACAAAGCCATGAAAATGCAGTAATCATTTTCAAGGCATTAGACTTTACAGAAAGAATTCAATGAATGTATTGCTAGAAAGTAAAGATAGATGTCTGAGCTAAAGAGTGAAGAAAATATCCTCAATCTCTGACCCTCTGCGGTGAGAGGGGTACAAGACGAAGCACAAGGAGAATGGATAGAAGTACAGTAGTGCATAACAATAGTTCCCAAGATGCAATGATGAATGTAACAGGGGAGAAAATCAACATGATCATCACAGGAATGAGCATGGGAGAGTAGAGAGAAGAACAGTGAAAATCCAAGGAGAATTACAAAGGATGTCCTTGCATATTTGGCAGAAGAGTGCATGGCATTGAGTTCTAAACTATGTGGAGTTATTATAGGCTCATATGGTGCCACAAGAAGTGATGAACTTATGATTTACAGGGCATTGAATAATCATAAAGGTGCTGCTTCTGTAGTGCAGAGTTAAACCTTGGTAAATTCTGTTTTGAAACACACTCTAAAACCAAGAAAAGAAGATTCAAATTATATATGTGATTTTACCATTTGCAACGATAGAGTTCAAAAAAAATCAAATCACATAATGTGGATGTAAAAGGATAACATTAATAAAGTAATATTTAAACAATACACATTTTATGTGAATATTCTTGGTTATAAGAGATTTGTTGTCCTTACAGGTTTTGAATGCACAAAACAACAAAAACAAAAACAAAAACCAATCAAAGCAAAAAAAACACTTGGCAATAAAGCTGGATGCCAGTGCCTCATCTCTATTCTTATATAGTCACGAGGCTGAGATTGGAAGATCATGGTTCACAGATGGCTGGGGTAGCAATCCATGAGATATTTATGTTCAATTGTTAAATCAAAGACAGAATGAAACCTTGGTTGAAATAGTACAGACTCAGTAAGTCATGAATGAAGAAACCAAGCAAGAATATGAGGCTCCGAATCAAGTTTCATTACTGTGCGCGTACACTCAAGTTTCATTACTGTGCGCGTACACACACACACACACACACACACACACACACACACACACACACACACACATCCACACACACAATTGTCATGAAATAGGAAGAGCGAGAGAAAAAAAGGGAATATTAAGAGTTTAAAAAGTAAACCTGTCTGTCAGGACTATCCTAAGCATATATTAATTAATAAAAATGAGGCAAACCTTAGAACCTATTTTTCTTTGAGTAAGGCTTCCTTCACATAATATGATTGTTTTCCAAGTCTTTCCCTTTTCTTAAGAAAGGGGCTATCATTCTATCATTCTTTCTGATAGAAGCATAAAATTACAACATTTTCTTGATCCATTCATCCATTGAGGGGCATCTTGATTGGTTCCATATCTTAGTTATAGTAATAATGGTGCAAAAAAATATAGTTGTAGATTTAGTGTGTTTTAGCTTGAGATCATTTCTACAAGCCCAAGAGTGGGATTGCTGGCTCCAGAGTTATATACATTTGACCTTACAAAATGATACTAATTGAAATGAACTCCATGACATGGAAACAGCAAATTTTTTTTCAGATATCAACTTTGATGTCGGTAGAGTATCTAGATATTATTTTATTTCATTTGGCTTTTCTATTGGTTTATCCCTAGAAAACTCTGTCTTGATTTTGGTACCTTCCATCTTGTATATACATTTATCTGATTTGGAGATGGAAAGGGAAAAAAATATAGTGATGAAAGAAGTACAAAGAGTGACCCATTGCAACAATGATATTCACAAGACACTTTCAGAAATGAACTTTACAACTATGGGGTGGGGAGGATTGTTGGAGAGTGGGAAGGGAAATGAGAACAACAATGGAGTGGATAAAAATATTCAAAAAGGAATGTATCTTATTCATGTAACTGTAACCACTCTGTACAGTATTTTTGAAATAAAATAAAATCTAAAAATTGAACCTATCCTAGAAAAAATATAGTTTTCAAAATAAGACATCTGTCACAGTACTTGTGAGGGATTCTAGGGCCAAACTGTTAAACCTGGAAAGGGATAGATTGCAAAGCCATCTCAAACAGCAATCAAAAGACTGAGAGCTCTGCTCTGGAAAGGTCAGTCAAGGGAAGACAGGGTTATGAGTTATTACCTCAAAAGTATATAAATTCGAGCTGTTGGACAGTAAAAGATTAAGACTTTGGAGACAAGATGGATGTCTGTGTTATGGATGTAATGAATATTATTCCCTTCTGCTCCCTAACAATAAGGGATTCAATTATCACTATGTATACAAACAATACCTCATGTTAATAGTTGTAACCTAAGCTAGGTTAATGCCTTAGTTTGTGGACATACCTATAGCCACTGACCACCACCCGCCTTGTAGTAGAAGGAATATGAATATAAACATGTTAAGCAGGATTTGGTGATCCAGAAGCTGGCAATGAGGCTTTGGGTCCTCTGGTGTCTTCTTTCCTATCATTTTCAGTGATTTCTCAGTTTTTTGGCCAGGTATCCCATCATCTTTCCTGTCCCATGGTTGCGGTTAGTGACAGTACTGATTTTCTGAACACCTCAAAACAAACTATGGAAACACACTTCCTCAAAAAAGATTGAGGAAGATTGAGCACCTGGAAAGATACCAAACGTTAGCAGTGTCCCTGTGATCCTCTAGCAAGTAAGTGTAATTCAAGAATATCTTTACTTCTGATAATATGAGATGGATAATTGTCCCTTTTGTATATTTGGTATTTGGTATTGCATGCATTTTCAGAAACACATATGCATTGTTAAATAATGTTATTTATTTCACAGGTCACAGACCAAGTCACTGGAGTGATGACCCTAATGTCTTATCTCAGTTGCCTGATTCAGACTTAGATGAGTGTGAATTGCCTAATTATGAACATTTCTCCATGAAACTCAACAACACAGAATGAAGTGTCAGGGTCAGGCCATTCCATACCTGTAAGGATTTTTACATATAGTATAGTAATATACACCTACACTGCTCAGCACTCATGGCACAGTGGTTTGTTATAATTGTCCTCAAATCATAAATATTCTAGAGCTTAAAGAAGAATGATGGGCTATTTATTTTCAATGCAAGAGTAATGATCACCCCCTGAAATTATTCTCAGTGGAGAATCCTTCCTATACATTTTACTGACTTAGCTTCTACTCTCTGTTTACCATTATCAGGAAGGGTCACACTGTATCGAGCTACAATATTGCAGCAACTTAGCTGCCTTAGAATGTTACCTCCAATCTTGATACCAAGGTCAACTCTGCAACTCTAATCACATAGTTAGTGGACACCCGAACTTTTCAAGCCTGGTTAAAAATTCAGCTATCACTGCTCTTTGCCAGGGTTAAAGAACTCACTCCTTTAGATGTATTATGTATCTTCTTGTATTTCCAACACTGCCTTAGATGTTGGTTTTTCAAGTAGAGCTTTTAGTTTGCATTTGATTTATGGAGGTGTTAGTGATGCCAGTTGTTAGTAATTTGACATTGTGGCTATTGAGGAAGTGAATACACATTACTCACAAAAGTTTCTTTATGTGTATTGGTATTGCGATATTGTGAACTTCCTAAAAGCCAGCCATGGGAGCACATGTCCCTAATCCCATCACTTATGTCACTGAGACAAGCCTTGAAAGGTCCAGACCAATTGGCACTTTATAGTGAGAACCTTTTCTACAAAGAAAGGGGAGAGAACAGCAAACAAAAATAACAACAACAACAAAAAAAACCAAATGAATCTTCCAACAGTTTTGTCACATATTCTTTACACTTAGCCATTAAGAGCACCATAATAGTATTGTTTATGACTTCTTACCTACTCTTTTCCTGTTCTGAGCTGTTTTATGTATGGATCTCTAAGATGTCATATAAGAATCACATAAGAAATCTATATAAATCATATAAGAAATAATAAAAAAATAGTTTGTTAGGGATATATAATCCAAAGGTAATAATTTCAGCAAAATATTAAGCACATAAAATGTAATGCATTGACTATTGAAAACTTCAGCAGTTGTAGTTTATTTATTCTTATAAGAAAGATTATAAACGAAGTTACAATAGTATTCCAACTGGAACACAGAACTAGAAATATGAAGGTTAGCACTAAAGAATGCTACTGCTACCACTAATAGAGTAAGAATGAAATTTAGGCAAAACTCCTTCATAATAAAAGCCACAGGACAACCCCAACATTGCTTTCATTGTTTCATATGAGGACAAGACTTTTTTTAGTAAAGACAAATTTTCAAAGATATTAACATCAGGGGCTGGGAAGGTGGCTCAGTGGTAGAGCTCTTGCCTTGCATGCCTGAGGCCCTGGGTTCGATTCCTCAGCACCACATAAGCAAAAAGAAAAAAGCCGGAAGTGGCGCTGTGGCTCAAGTGGTAGAGCACTAGCCTTGAGCTGAAGAGCTGAGGGACAGCACCCAGGCCTAGAGTTCAGGCCCCACGACCGGACCCAAAAAAAAAAAAAAAAAAAAAAATATATATATATATATATATATATATATATATATATATATATATACATATATTAACATCAATTGGGTATATATTTCTTAAGTCCTTCAGGAAGGATGCTGTGACCATGTTGATGGAAGCTGACTTCTTTGGGACCTACTACACAAGGTGCAGAAACCATTCCAAGCACTGAACCTGCATTAGGGTAATTTAAGTGCTCGAGTGTTCTTCAAGTTAGGAAATGAATTAAGTTTTTTATTAAAAACAAAAGTAGGAAAGAAGCCCAAACAAATTTCCCAAGTTGCTAAGACTGATCAGTTGAGACCCATATTCAAATCCAGAATTCCACCAGCCACATCTGAGGATATTCTGTGTCACATTCATTACTTATCAAGAGCTATGGAGCAGATGAATCCACATAATCTTCCTAATTATGGTTATGAAATCAAAAACATTGATACAGAATATAAATATTTTTAAATGAAAAGGTTGTGGATAATGACAGCACAAGTGATCTTTATATCAAATGAAGATCAGTTTAATTTCTGAAGAAATACCTGAATGAACATCATTCAGCTTCCACTGTTTATTATTCCTGGTATCAAAGACACCTGTGCTGACGAACACAGGCTTTTATCAATCAGTACCCTCAATACACAGGGAATAGATTGTTATGGATATACAATCCAAAAGGAATAATTTTTGTGACTACTTACTTCCTTGTTGTACCAAAAAAAATCTATTCCCTATTCTAAAACATATATCAATTTAATGGATATTAGTGTTATCAGTATTAATTAGGTGTGCATAATATATGTAATGTATCTTATTACATAACATAGAAATTATATATTTATATATCATATATATACATATATGTATCATTACTGATATTCTACGACTACTATAAATAATATATGTATAAAACATTTTAGTATTATACTGTGAAGGATACAAGGAATGACAACTTTATGTAAATAAATATATATATGTATGTTTTAGTAACATAATTTATTTTTGTGTCATTACTGAGACTGGGTTTTGTCCCTGAGCCATTACACTCAGACTGGCTTCATATAGCTATCTTCAGATCTCAGCCCCTAAGTAGCAGGAATTACATACATGAGTCAGGTTATAGATTTTTAACCACATCCTTGGCATATTCTTACATAATTATTTTTGAATGCTCAATTATATTCTGATATTCCATTTCTAAACCAATTCAAAATAAATAACTACTAATTGAGTAAAACTCTATGTTGCAATCGAAATTGTAAGGACCCTACTTTATTATCCATTTTCAAAGATATTGGTAGTTTAATTCCTGGACAGACAAGTAGAAAAATTAAATTATGTGTGCATAATATATGTAATATACTATATTACATAACATATAAATGATATATTTATAATATATGCATAATTAGTGATAGTCTATAATTACTATAAATACTATATGTATAAAACTGGTTTTAATATTATACTGTGAAGGATACAAGGAATGACAATATCCCTATCGTAACTGTCTCATTTTTAACAGTACACAAACTATGTTATAAATAGATATCTTCAAGAAAGCGCACCTCTGTAATCAAATATTCTCCTCATCATTATGAACATCCTCTAAGATTGCTACACTTATCCACAGCAAACACTTTGTGATACTTTCTGGATAAAGTTTCTTGTCCTCATCTTTATCAGTCTTTCAGCAACTTCAGTGAAGAGCTTTTTCTCTTGCTTTGCCTGTAGTCGATATCATCTTTGTTATTTCCCAGCAAAGAAATTGTGGTTAGCAGGCTTGAGCATTGGTACATACAAAGGTTCTTTGGTTATGAATTTTTCCTTTCCTTTCTTGATAAGTTTGCTGTAATAACAAAAACCTCTTAAGACAATGTGTAAATGAAAACATATTGATTTGAAAATACTACAAATATTCGTTCTTTGAACTTATTTTTAATTCAAATATAATAGGGGTGGTTTTATTGGTGTACGCCTTTAAATCTAGCTATTTATAAGGCTGAAAACAGAAGATCGTAGTTTCAAGCTAGACCAGGTAAATAGACCATGAGACATTTATCTTCAACTAAGAACCAAAAAACTAAAAGTGGAGCTGTGGCTCAAATGGAAGACTGACAACCTGAGCACAAAAGAAAAGTAAAAAAAACAACCAAGGCCACGAATTTAAGTCATAGTATTAGTATTCATATACTATATATTTATGGTTCCTAAAATATTATGTGAGTTAATTTGTCAAAACCTGCTCATACATTTCATATGATGTGTGAAATAGTAGGTAAGTCTGAAATGACTACAAGATATTTTGACAAGGCAACTGGAAGAGTTATCAATTAATCAAATAGTAATGAGGGATACAATCAAAGCTCACTTTGGACTCTTTTGAATTTGTTAAAATCAATAGCTAGGAGTTGTCAGTAGACATGATGCTATTAAGGAATTGAATTAAAGAAAACAGAGCTGGAGAAAAAGTAACGAAATAATTACATGTACTCAGTGGTAACACTCATGAGAAGGAAGATTACAGAACTAAGCCATGGGATACATAAATATGTATAATATGACAAATGAAGAAAAACAATAATAAGTATGTAATGCAGACTTATATGGATAGGTATTTTTAATGTTTAAGGGCTATGAAGTGTTTATGTGATGACCTAAAATTTAAGAAATTGGTAAGGTCAACTATCTCTTGGGCAAACTATAGCAGATAGGTTAAATAAAACAGGGCCACAATAGAGTGTCTTGATTTGCCAACGTGAAAACAGGTCAATATTTGGAAAGCTATTTTTTGGACATGTGGTTGGAGTGACAATTGCTGCAGTTTGTTCAAGTGTCAGTAGAAGGGTACAGTTTTAATACAATGATAGAAATCTTTCCGGGTCTGTTACATTTTCCCACTGTCTTCAATTTCCCTTTTTTTCTGAGAACTAAAATGTCGTTACTGGAAGCCATTCCCAAATTGTGCCTTTGGCAAGTTTTCAGATAGTCAGTCAATCACTTGCCCAAATAATAGAGAATGGGACCAGGTCTACATTGAGCACTAACAGTAGACAGGTTTCTAGCCATTCTCAGGAGGAGCCTTCTGCAATTGTGGGATGGATAGGGCTGGATAATTTACAGAACAGCCATCATAGATGGAAAGTATTCTGCTAATTTGACCCCTGAGATATTGGATGTTTTATCTCCATTGTATTGATTTTTATGAATCAGTTAATCAGATTCTTTATACTATATGATGTTACTAAATTGTGAAATGCATGTTTATTGCATTTCCTTTGTATAACATATAGTATGCTTTGAAATTTGGTATAAATTATTCATGTTTTTATTTTTTTCAATGTGGATTACTCCTAGTTCTCAAGAGTGGGGAAATGCTTTGGAACTTTGTAACTTGAAGTCATATGTTGCCATGTGTCATATCCTATTTTCCTTGTACAGAATTGATAATAAATTATATGTAATTTATTTTTTATTTTTATTTATTGTCTATTGCAGAGTTTGAACTTGGGTCCTGGGCACTGTTCCTGAGGTCTTTGGCTGAAGGTTATCTCTCTACAACATTGATCCACAGTATCAATTTTAGTCTTGATTGAGTAACTGGAGATAAGTGTCTCATGGCAACTTTTCTGCCCAAGATGGCTTTGAACTGATTCTCAGATATCAGCCTCCAGATTAGCCAAAATTACAGGCATGAGTAACCAGCACATAGCTATATGTAATTTCAACTGTAATTTTCTTCAAGTGTTTCATCCTGCACTGAAGTTTATTTTTCTGACAACCTTTCTAATAAATATGTAATCTATTTAATTTTGATAAGTACTGCTGTACCTCCCAATTATTTGTGGCATTTCTGAAATCCAAGTTCCTATGTGTGTCAGGGTAGATACTTTTGCCTGTAACAAGTATTGTTGTTGAACACATGACATCTGGCTACTAAGAGAACAAAGGATGTGAAGCTACAGTAGCCAGATAAATAACTACCAGGACAATTCAAGGGCAACTCATGTACTCTCTGTGTAGATGCATACGGAACATAGAAGAGACATTATTTTTTGTGGGGGGGTCCAGTCATGGGGCCTGAATTCTGGGCCTGGGTGCTGTCCCTCGACTCTTCTGCTCAAGGCTAGCGCTCTACCACTTGAGCCACTGCACCACTTCTGGCTTTTTTCCTTTTGCTTATGTGGTTATGAGGAATTGAACCCAGGGCCTCATACATGCAAGGCAAGTGCTTTACCTCTGAGCCATCTTCCCAGCCAGAAAAGAAATTCTTTTTTTTTTTTTTTTTTTTTTTTGTCGGTCGTGGGGCTTGAACTCTGGGCCTGGGCGCTGTCCCTCAGCTCTTCAGCTCAAGGCAAGCGTTCTACCACTTGAGCTACAGCGCCACTTCCGGTTTTCTGGTGGTTTATTGGAGATAGGAGTCTCACGGTCTTTCCTGCCCGGGCTGGCTTTGAACCGCGATCCTCAGATCTCAGCCTCCTGAGTAGCTAGGATTACAGGCGTGAGCCACCAGCGCCCGGCCAGAAAAGAAATTCTTATACTTGAAAGTGATTGAGTGCGTGGGCACATAGATGTTGACTTAATTATCTGTTGCTATAGTTTTACACATTCACTAGTATAAAACAATATTTCATATATACATGTATATGTATATGTATATACATATATATATATATATATATATATATATATATATATATATATATGCAGATCACAGTTTCCAGAATCCAGAGAACCACATCCATGGGCACCGCTTGCTTATGTTGCTCTTTGTGTAATAAGAATGAAACCTGGAATTGTCCAGTGGTAGAGAAATTACTCAGAGATTCAAGCATTTGTCTTTCAATATCTTGCTTGTTCCTAACTCTAAAATTAGGAAGTTTGTTAATATATAATATATGTTATATTAGAATTTATTTATTATACTATATAATGTATAATATATTTTACACTATATATTATATATAATATCTGACAGAATTATATATCTATAAGGAAAATTATAATAAACACATTAGTGTCCATACTTTCCTAGTCATGATTAAGTTCAGCAGAGTTGGTGCATTGTATCTCAACAGGAAAACTTTACTGAAGTTCTAATGACCTTGAACTAGATAAGAATTCCTGTTAAAAAAAAAAGCCTCTCCTAATTTATGAGCAAAAATAAGTTTGGAAGCTTTTTTTGTTTTGGGTTTTTTTTTTGTTTTGGCAGGTCATGGGGCCTGAATTCTGGGCCTAGGTCCTGTCCCTCTCCTCTTCACCTCAAGGCTAATGCTCTACCACTCTAGCCATAGCACCACTTCTGGCTGAGGAATTGAACCCAGGGCGTCAAGCCTGCAAGGCAAGCACTCAACCAATGAGCCATGTTCCGAGCCCAGGTTTGGAAGTTTCTCGGAAGAGGAATTTGGCATTTGCTAAGCATCCTTGATTAGTAAGAATAGGTATCATTTTGCTCCAAATTTTGTCTCCTTTTATGTTCCCTAGACAGTTACACAGGATCATTATTCCATCGCATATCTTTAAGTCCTTCTTTTATTTCTTTTTATCATTATTGTGTTGTTGTTGTTGTTTTGATGATCATTAAGCTTGAACTCAGGGCCTAGATAGTGTCCCTGTGCTCCAGGCTAGTGGTCTACCACTTGAGCCACAGGACTACTTCTGGCTTTTTCTGCCTGGGCTTGCTTTGAATCGTAATACTCAGATCTCACTCTCCTGGGTACCTAGGATTACAGGTGTGAGCCACTAGTGCCCAGCAAGTCCGTCTCTTTTAGATATTATTCTAAAAGCCTTCTAACCAAGGTCACTCCTCAGATAGTAAATGGACCTATGCCAAGAGTTCCTTCACACTCTCATCTCCTGTTATGGTTATTATGTGTCTTTTCCATGTTATCTTGAACCTACTTCACTGTTTTCTTCCTAATCCATGATTGTATATGTGTTACTAATATTTACCTAAATTTAGTGGCTATCCACCCTAAATTACTCAACCATTAATTTCATTTATTTTTTTTCAATATGATTGTTGTTCAGTTCCAATCTGAGCTTATACTCACCTTTTCTACCTCTTGGCATGTGCAGAGACTGGGCCTTTTCTACCTCCAATGCAAGAGGTTAGCCAAAGTATAGCCTACAATATTCCTGCTTAGGATTCAGGACAAGTAGTTGAGTGCCTGAAAGAAGCAATGCATTCTTGGCATGGGAATGGGTTGGAGAGACAATAGCCTAGAGAGCAAACTGGTAGACACAACATTTAACAACTTCTTTGGGGAAACTGACCTCCCACACAATGGCAGTGAGATAACACACCTAGTGAATTTTCATATATAAAGGAAGTTATCATGTCTCCCTGCACAACTCACTTTTAGTCAGAAAGGGTCATTCTTTTGTGTACTCCTTAGGCCCAGTCTCACTTGATCTCCATCTTAGACTTTGCCCAGACTCTGTTTCTAACAGAAGGTGCCTGATGAGGAGAAAAATGTGATCTCTTGGTTTCTGACTTGCCCTGTGAGAACTGAGGTCACTTTTAGTTTTGAACCTATTCGTCCTGACAAAGCTGTGGTGAGTGGTGGGAAAACTCATTCTCTGAATTGTGCCATAGTACCAAATCTCTTCAGAGAAAGTCAAGGAATGATGAATCCTGCCTGAGGGATTGAGTTGGTCTATTTCCAAAGAGGTCAATTAATATCTGATTCTGAGTCCCAGGTGGAGGTCTTTTACCAGATCCTCCAAGCTGGAGTGGATGTTCCTCAGATTCCAGACCATCCTCATATTTCTTTAGCTCTTTCTCATGAACCAAAAGGTCACAGGAGTTGAGTTCAGAAACAAGGAGAAATGAGAATAGCAGAAGAATTACTGGCAGGGGAAGGAATTAGAAAATTTGGGTGAAAAAGGGCTGAGAAAATCTAGGATCACTCATATCATTTGGGAATCACATCATAAGATTAGGGAATAAAAGTAATAAATTACTGCCTAAATTGTAACTCCACTGCTCTGACTACATTACAAGTGCTCTGTCAAAAGGTAGCTGTCCTAGCTCAACGTTGATGAGCAAAATGGAGCACATTTTTTCCTCACAAAGTTCTACTGAGTATCTTCATCCATGCCCCAGGTTGTTCTTACTTTCTACTTCTCTGTTACTTTTCTTTGCTGTATTCAATAAATGATACTTGAATGTGTTATCATCTTCAGACATGTAATCACATTTTCTTTTTTTTCTTTTTTTAATTTTTTTATTTTATTTGTGAACATACTGTACAGAGGGGTTACAATTACATGGGCAGGATAATGCATACATTTCTTACCAAGCATTGCAGCCTCCTCTTTTGTTTACCCTTCACCTCCCTTCCCAGCCTCCCCCCTACCCCCCCACCCAATCCTTCCCCTCCCCCCCCTGCACCGACGTTGTAAAGCTCGTTTTTGACATGACAACTTGTACTTCTCATTGTTGCAACAGGTCCACCTGAATCCTTAAAAGACTTGTTTTTCCCCATCTCCTCCACAAGTTATACTGACATCAAATATAGTGAAAGTGGGGGTTATACTGTGGGGGAGGGACACACAAAGCAACAAAGAAATAATCTTATAAATGCATTAGAAACACATGCATGAAAGAAAAAATAACATTAAAATACATATCTAAGGGTGCATTTTCCTAACATCACATTACCTGAACTTTTCCGCTTGACTCATACATATACTAGATATTGCAAATAAGGGAAACCATGAGACCTGTGTCCATTTGTTATAAATTAAAACAAATTATGGGGAACATATGTCTATGGTACATTTTCTTCCATGGCATACTTATTTGATGTTATTAAGTATTATTTTAATTGTTTCATTTTTAAAACTTGAGGAAAATATTTTGTTAGTATTAGCACTAATCTGTTGCACATTTTAAAAAATTTTTTCCATGTCTGTGTTTTTGTTATTAAGCTTCTAACATTTTCTTGTCCCCCAACTGTTGCCTTCTTAAAATTGGATCAAATTATAAACTGTATATGATGGTCCTTTATGTGTTCATTGATATATTTAAATTTCTTCTAATATCCACATATTATAGGATATCTTCAACCTATTGTAACTCCTCTAAAAATCAATATGGAGGTCCCTTTTAAAGAAAAACATGAAGCCACAAAACCTGTGAAATTAGGATTAGGTGTATAACCAAAAATATTTAGCAGTGATATTGGAGAAATTCACTTCTCTTATATACCAGAACATGTTTATAGTTATGAATAGCATATTTCTTTATTCCCTCTTTTTTGTGCACCTAAGTTGATTGCACAGCTTTCTTTCTTGCTGCCATGCACATGGATGTTGATGTTGATTTATATTCCTTCTTTATGTATCAAGGTTGCAGTAAAAGTCATCAACACATGTGTCTTTTTGGTATTGTCTAAACTTCCATTATGATCTCCATATGGGTTGCACTAGTTTACAATATCACAAAACTAAATACAGTTCCTGATTTATTTCAACCTCTCCAGATATTTATTATTCGAGTGGTGATAGTTATTCTGGTGTGTAGGATGGGATTTCAGTGACTTTCCTATTTATTTTTCTTTGTATTTCCTATGTGGATAAGAATCTCAAATATTTCACTTATTAATTAAACACTTACATTTGTACTGCATTCCTGATCAGTGTCTTTCTTTTACTTTTGGTATTTTATCAGTTTTTAAGTTCTATAATATTTGGTTTTTTCACGTTCTAAATATTCACTTTAGTAAGAAGAATTTTTTCATTGCTGTGGTGCACAATTAACTAAAATCAACAGATTGTACATTTATACCACTGGAATTTTTTATTAGTTTTACAGCCAGGAAATTGTTTCAATAAAGATGCTGAACTTTTTTCACTAGATAGATTGAAATGATAGTATTTCATATTAGCCTAAACTAATCTCAGAACTAACAGTCACAGCCTGGGCCACAACAGTCTGGGCTAACACAGCACATCCTGCATTTAAATAGAACAAAGGGCTTCATAAAAGTTAGAAGAAAGGCACCCCCTTTATGAAGCAAATTCTGAAGTTCACAGCAGATATTAGGAATCTGAATATTAAGAAGATCTAAGGATAAAAGTATATAGAAGGACAAATTTAGAGTTCAGAATTCGGGAGGGGGAACAACCACTAGATACCAAAACTCAATGCTGAAGGGAAGAAGTGTTTTACACCAAACCTCAGCTGTGTCTGACTCTCTCATACCAAACACACACACAAACACACACACACACACACACACACACACACACACACACACACACACACACACACACACACACTCACACACCCCTAGTGAGAGACCTTAGCCAAAGTATAGCCATTCTGGACTTAGTCCATTTTGAAGGCCTATACTGAAAGTATCCATTGTGAAGGCATTTACTGAAAGTACCTATTGCAAAAACTTTTACCGAATGTTAGGACTCAGGTTCCTGGAAAAACCATGAAATGTCCCTATAAACTTCTTCCCGTAACTCCTCTAGCAATAGCCACCAGTGGATGACAGGAAGGTACCTAAAGCTACAGATGTTTCTTAAGATTCCATAGTTAACATAATTTGCTTCTTACTGCTAAGCTTGCACATGTTAGCCAATAAGATTGTTACAATATTATCTCATTAAATGTCAACCAATCATGTAACTGACAAGCTATGAACCAACTTACCTCAGCCCTATGCCCTATAAAAACCCTGTTAACTGAAAGTTTGGAGGTTGCAACTCTGACCCACTGCGATGCTGACAGTTGTGAGTCCAGGCTCGAGCTTGCAATAAGTGACCCTCGTGTGCTCACATCAGAAATGGCTCCTTGGTGGTCTTTGGGGATCATTATCTCAGCACAAGACTAGTGTACACAGAGAACCCCAAGGGCAGCTGTATCTGGGGCAATGAAGTTTTTCCCTCTTCCAAACTGAAATTGTGGTAACCTTTGCCTGGAGGATGGCACCCTATGAGCCCTGCATGCATGGTGAACCAGACGTGGGAAGCCCTGTAAGCATCTCCGGGATGGCCTCTTAGAGGCTGGAGAACTTACTCCTATAGTTGGAAATGGCACGAGACAGGAGGAAAGTGGGAATCCAGAAGATAGGAGGGGCACAGGAGTAAATGTGCCTATCCGTGGAGACACCTTGACCCTGCTAAGGAATTTCCCAGCCGACACATAACAGCCACCATGCAAGTCCCCAGAGGCCACTTGTCTGGGGGGCAGTCCCTGGTCCTGATAAAGAGCCAGTACTTCCCCAGTGGCCCTGTGCCTGGCTAGGGTGGAGCAGTACCCACCAGCCATTCTTCCTCTGCCCTGCTGCACATAACCTCCCAGCAGCTGCCCGGTCCCCAGCACTTATGGCAGGCCAGCTCTGTGGGGTAACCTGAGGCTGTGCCTGCAATTCCTGGTGCCTGCTTCAAGGCAAGAGTGAGGCCTAGTGCACAGCACAGCAGGCCCTCACTCACATCAAGGGCCTCCAGAGAGGCATGACCACCACTAGCTCAGCACTACTGCCCTCCCCACCCCCAGAGTTTACCTACAAATCCCTGCCTTTTATCTTGAAATTCTTCAAACACTGGTTGTCTCATTTCTCATTGTCTGTTTGGGTGGGATTTGAGACTCCTTCCTCTCCTCACCCAGCCACGAGGCCCCAGGGGCCAAACTCTGCACCTCACAGACACTCCCCAGAACCCAGCTGCGTTTGGGGATGCTACTTCCTGAGCCATTGGCCTACTGCCTCCTTCCTCCCTTCACCAGCCTCTGCCAGGGCCTCCCGTACTCTCCCTACTAACCCCATCCCCAACCCCAGCTCGGCCTCCCCCGAGGCCTCCCCTCCTCTCCACACAGCTCCCAGTGCCAACCCCAGCAGGGCTACTGCTCTGGGGAAGACAACTGTGGGCCTGGCCCAGCAGAATCAAAGATTCCACAATGTGCATCAGGCTTAGAAATTGAGGCAGCATAGGTCACTGAGAAGTGTCTTTCACTTCACTTACACAAGTATTAGTTGTATTAACTTGGTATTCAATTTTGGATTTTGTAACCTCTTATTAAGCCTTTGAAGAATAGCTGGTAGAAATATAGTTCCAAAATTCAGATTGTCTCTTGTTTAATTCTTTTGAGATTCAAAGATGTTTAAGTAGTTATAACCATCATGAACTCTCATTTCTATAGCAGAGTCTATTCAGAAAAAAATTGCCTATGCATCTTTTATCAATTACTTACAAGACTTGAAACTTTTAAAGTTTCAAAAAGTACAGGAAAATCTTTGATTCATGTTGAATGGAAGTGATTAGGTTGAGCTGTTGCATACATTCTTGTGTGTTCGTGTGTGTTTGTGTGTGTGTGTATGTGTGTGAGTGTGCATCTGTGTGTAGGGGGGTATATGTGTATCATTGAAATCAAGGATAAGGATGTTGAGCCCTGGTCTGTACTTGTTTCCTTTTTCTGAGATATACATTATGGTGTTTCTTTATTGGTGCTATGCTCTGATTGCTTGCCTTTGCCTGATGTGCACATTCCAGCTCAATATTTCAATTAAAGCTTCTTTTTTTTATAATTCAGCATAAAGGGCTCTGATAGTGTTTTTAGTCTGCCATCTAAGATCTTTTTTCTTCTTCAAAAATTAACATTCAATATAAATTTTACCCCCTGACTGATTTTCCCTTTCATTTGCATTTTGAAATAAGGATTATATGTCCTTTAATCTCTGTATTTATGAAGAAAACTCATTTTGAATTCTCTGTTTAGTGTAATAACACCTGGACAGTTTTGTTAGCACCAAGACCTTAAAATTACTTTTGTAGTTTTAGTTTAAAATACCTCCTCCATGTTTACAGCATGGGGAGACAAACAATTCCTAGTAACAATGATAACAGTTTTATTCATTAAAATATCAGATAATTCATAAATTTTGATTATGTCTTGTGGTGAATGAATACATTTGCTCAATAGATTTGTTTGATACACCCTTGCACAAAAATACCACTTATGGGGGCTGAGAAGGTAGATCAGTGATAGACAGATTATCTTGAATGCACGAGACCCTAGGTTTGATTCCACAGCACCACCTAAGCAGAAACAGCTAGAAGAGGTACTTTGGCTCAAGTGGTAGAGTACTAGTTTTGAGCTGAAGAGCTAAAGGACAACGACATTTCACCATCATCAGCAAATTAAATAAATAAAACTCATACTCAAGTACATTAATTTCAAAGGTTGATTACAATTTTAGTTAGGGGCAGGTTGCCAAGATACAGCAGAAATCTGTTGAAAAACTTTACGAAGGATTTCAACACCTAACAAATACTAAAACCAGAAAGTAAAACCTTACCTCTGCCAACAACATATAGAATTGCTACTCAAAGAGAAACCAGTACTAAGAATGAAATACTTGTTATAACATTTCTTAGGAGATTATGGCTTTATATTAATTATCATATAAATTGACCTTCAAAACCTCCATTGGTGGGCCTGAGTCTTAAGGGCACCTACAAAAACTGGAGTACAGAATCAACCCGGATTTTTAAAATTGTTACTGTATTTTTAAAATTGTTATAGGGAACCTTACTTCATTGTTGGTGGGAATGTAAACTTGTTCAACCACTTTGGAAAGCAGTATGGAGGTTCCTCAAAAGACTTCACATAGAGCTCCTTGATGACCCAGCAATCCCACTTTTGGGCATTTACCCAAATGTTTACAAACAAGACCACACTAAAGCTATCAGCACAACTATGTTTATTGCAGCATTATTTACCATAGCTAAGATATGGAACCAATCCAGATGCCCTTCAGTAGATGAATGGATCAAGAAAATGTGGTATATATACAAAATGGAATTCTATGCCTCCATCAGAAAGAATGACATTGCCCAATTTGTTAGGAAATGGAAAAACTTGGAAAAAATTATATTAAGTGAAGTAAGCCAGGCCCAAAGAAACACAGGTCCCATGGTTTCCCTTATTTCCAATATCTAGTATATGTATGAGTCAAGAGGAAAAGGTGAGATAATGTGATGTTAGGAAAATGAACCCTTAGATTTGTATTTTAATGATTTTTTCTTTCATGCATGTATTTCTAATGCATTTATAAGATTATTTCTTTGTTGCTTTGTATGTCCCTCCCCCACAGTATAACCCCCGCTTTCACTATATTTATGTCAGTATAACTTGTGGAGGAGACGGGAAAAACAAGTCGTTTAAGGATTCAGGTGGACCTGTTGCAACAATGAGAAGTACAAATTGCCATGTCAAAAACCAGCTTTACAATGTCGTTGGGGGGGAGTGGGAAGGTTTGGGGGGGAGTGGGGAGGCTGGGAAGGGAGGTGAAGGGTAAACAAAGGAGGAGGCTGCAATGCTTGGTAAGAAATGTATGCATTATCCTGCCCATGTAATTGTAACCCCTCTGTACAATATGTTCACAAATAAAATAAAATAAAATAAAAAGATAACAATTTTGTAAGTCAGGTAATGAGTTCATTTCTTGTTTGACAATCCAATCCCTCCTGTCCCTGTCCACAGTGGTATAGCTCATTGTGAACACAATATCTACAGTGTACAAGTACTGCATTTGTTTGCCTGTTCTCCTTGAATGTCTCTGGCTCCCTCAATGCCATAAATGGATAAACTAGAACAGAAAAATCCCTCCTGTTTCCAATTCCTGGAATACATTTCAATATAAACATCAGTAGTGTTATGAGTGTTTCAGGCTTTGTGCACACATCCCAAGCACGTATACTTTCTACACCCAGTCATAAACTCCCACCTGATTCTAAGGTCCACACAGTAATTCTTTTCACTTTCTACACAGGAAAACTGAGATTCAGAAAGATTATGTAAGTCACTGGAAATACTGGGCTGAACATAGTGGCTCACTCTTATACATTACCTACTCCAGAGAGTAAGATCTGAAGATCATAGTTTGAAACCAACCCAGGTTGACATATCCATTACATGTTCATCTCCATTTAACCAGAAGAAAGCGAGAATTGTGTGTTTCACATGGTAGAGCTAGAATGCCACCAGACTTGAGTGGGAAACCTAAAGAATATTGACAAAATGATGGGTTTTAAGAACTAATGCTGTCCCATATATAATCTCAGACACCACACACACACACACACACACACACACACACACACACACACACACACACACACACACACACACTTACCACAATCGCACTCCTTAAAACAGATGTTAGTACTGAAATCCAAATAGATTTTTTTTAATTTTATAAGTTTTATTTTTTGCTTTAGTGAGGTTTGACTTGATAGTTTCTACTGATGAGCCACAAATTAGAACTTTGTTATAATTATATCCATATCTGTATTCAGAGGAATATTCTCCTAGTTAAGTCTTCCCACTTTTTCAACAATGATAAGTTTTCTCTTGTTGGTCCAGTTTCTTTTTGGGATCTCAATCTCTTAGATTTTTCTGTCTTGCATGGTCTGTAAGTTCATTGATGCAGTAGAACTCAGCCATCCTAATAACCTGGACATAACCTGTCGTAGGAAAAGTGTTCTAAGCTCACCATTCAGTGGAGGTTGTTAGTACGCACCAATAATAACGTTCTCTTCAGAATTGATAACTTGTTAGGTCCAGGAATTCAGGGAAAGCACTCACTGTGTGCTATTTCATGTTTTTTTTTTTTTTTTAATTTAATGGCAGCTTCCACCTATTGTCTACTTTAAGCATTGTGTGAAGAGAAGGATTGCCCCTAAGAGACAGAAGCACTTCATTAACTGTTGCTGTCAAAACATAGAAGGAGAGAAAGAAGTTCTGAAGGAAGCATAGAGCCTAGAAACTGATTTTGTAGAAACTCAAACTGCGTTTTATCTTACCTTCAAAATAGAAAGTCAGAGACTGCAGTTACTTGTAAGCTCCATTTCTACTCCTGAGCAGGGGGCTCCCTTCCCCTTTGCCCTTCTGACAATTTACATCAGGGGCAGGTGGGAAGATGTAACAAGAACACTTAGAGTTTGGGTCTGGGATTAAAAACTCCTTTTTGTGATCATAAACATTGCACCACCTCCTGAATTGGATCTGAGGGGCAGAAGGAAATAAGGTTAGAAATTCAGAAACTTATAATTACTTCTAAGTTTGTTATCTAAACTCATCCATTTCCACCCCTCAGAATCCTATTTCCCAACTGTGTAGACACCCTTACATTCTGTTCTCCTGGAGCATTTGAATGTGGGGCATCATCTCCTTCTTATGCGTACTGCTTTACAAATGGAGGTTTTCTCCTAGGCTCAAAATGATTTCATTGATTGGGACATTGTGCAATATGCTAAACAGAGAGTTACCTGGAAGGAAAGTCCTAGAAGGCAAAACATCTACTAGGACAATGGAAACCCATGGTTTGGCATGCTTAATGTTTTAACTTGTGCACTGAACTAACAGGAGAAGATGACACACTAAGAAATCTGCCAATTATGCCAAATAAAGAGATATGATGGTCAGAGAAAGGACATAAAGACATTGATTTCATCTTGGTCATGACAAGACAACATCTTACCACACCTTCAAAATACTAATCCATACTCACCTACTTTTTTATTCACCCATGTCATTAGGTCTGAGTTGTATGTAGGAGTCCTCAGGGCCTTCACAACAGGAAGATCTCGGGGACAGATTAACACTGGTCTGCCATTTTGAGCATAAAATAACCAGTTTGATGAAAGCTCTTAGTAATATCCTACAAATATGTGCATTTATCCTACTACACTTGGTAAGTATCTGCTCGATAAATTATCTTTGGTTTTGTCACTTGCTGTCATCGCAGCTGTCTGGTAGCTCCATTGTGAATTCGCTTTATGCTGTGAACCAGAAATGGAGGAGAGACTGACCAGAACACATTTGCATCTTTCTCAATGAGCAGTGAATGACAGCGGAATATTTAAGAAGCTCCCCATGTTATCAGTTAGCTAGTACCATCTTGGATACCAGCTCAATTCTTGATAAACAGATACAGAAGTTAGCTTGTTGTACCATATTGACAGCTAGAGAGGTAGATGAGAAAATGGAAGGGTTTGGTGTGAAAGCCACAGGTTGATATGAAGCACAATTCAAAAGATGTGGAGATGAAGCGAGCTAACTGGAGGGAAATGGAGAGGCAGCTGAAACAGAAGAGAACCTAGAGAGAGAAGATAGAGCAAGTTTGATGCCACCTAGACATCAAAGTATTCCATCTGAGGTACAACAAACTGGTTGTGCAGAGCCACAGAGAGAAGTTGGAAGAACATCAGCAAATGCTCTTGCCCATTTCTAGGGAGCTCCCAAATTGCCATGGTAAGAATTGGTAGCTTTTCAGAGCACTGCTGCTAAGCACATCTCAGATCCCTTGCTACCATTATAATTGACACTGGAGAGGAGCAGCAAGAGTTATATGCGGTGATTGCAGCTCACTATGTGGAGCCTGTTCTGTAGCATTGTGGAGTGTGGTCTTTCAGGATGCTTAGAGCAAAGATCCTATAGCTGATGTCAAAGAATGCAATCTACTTGGAGTAGACATTTATATATGGCACGTGCCTGAACACAAGCTGATAATGAGCTGCTAGAGGTAGTTTCCCTAAAGATCTAACAGCCAAAACTGGACAGGAAAACCCGGAGCTCTGCACCACATCAGGCCACCATGCCAATTGCTTCTACCATAGTACTGGCTACCCAGTTTACACACCCATGACCTTGCTACCCAGATTGTGCCCCACAATCCTTCACAACTTTTACTCTTTCACTTTGTCTATGCTTACTTGCCCCTGCTAAACAGTTCTGGATACCTGTGTTAGCTACCCCAACCCCTGTAAAGCTGTTGCTGCTAACCAATTTTCTAACACTGGAACTCAGCAATTACAGTCACAATTAACCTTTACCTGGTATCCTAGTCTCTACTACTCTTTTCTGCTACCCATAATTCATAACACCATGTTTCCAGCCACCTGAACCCTGACACCCCTGTCTCCCCGGTCTCTGATACCCCATTCTCAAACAAAGTAAGGGCATAGTGGGCACAGAGAGTTGACTTGGATACTCCTCTTGCAGGCATATTGGGACGAGTTATTCCTCAGGTTTTTAATGCTAGGGACTAACTGGTGGTGGAAAGAAAACAGCTTACTCAAAGTTGACAAAAATCCAAGGCCATGACATAACTTATTGCTAGGAAAAGAAGGCCCTGCAGTGAATGTTAATGAGAAAGAAAAGTTTACAAATAGCATTGGGAACGATGCAAAAGGTTGTGCTTACTCTCTTCTACTAGTGGTCTGAATTATTTTATGACATATGATATGTAACTACATTGCATTTTAAAAATTATATGAAGATGCACATTTATGTGGTATTTATATTAATTGATGGACTAGTTGAATAGGATCACGTTAATGATATTCAATAGTTTATGCTCTATGATATGCCCATGGGTCTGCCTTTGGCAATATGTATTGATCTATCTAACAACAAATGGAATTTCATTGTCAAATACTACACGGAGATTATTCGTGCTAGTACCAAAATGAAAGTGGGAACAAGAAGACTGAATAAAGCTACAAGTTTGAAGGGAGGGGATCACTGGTAAGGGCTATGATAAAAGAGAAATTCTTCACCATGGAATCTTGGAAGAATAGAATTTGTTTTATTGAATTACTAGCTTTTAAAACATTCTTAGAAAGCAAAACGTTGTTTTTATTCTTGATATTTGGAAACTCTTTAGTGAATAGTTTAACAAACATTCTCAATACGAATTTGAAAATTCAATGATGTGAATTATCAGATTAACATTATACTCAAAGTTGCCTTGAGAGGCAGGCAGGCTGCATTCCTTTTCTATTAAATTAATGGAATAAGCTTCCTTTTGAATGGTTGGACAATCCATGACACTTGTTCCAAAACAAAAAATATACTGTAGAGAAAAAAAAAGAGTAGTTCCGGGAAGATGGCAGAGGAGAACCTGGAGGCTAAACAAGCTCTCACCTAGAAAGCAGTTTTAGTGTTCCAGTGAACAGTCCTAAGTGGGAGAATTACACCAAGTGTGCCATCCCAGTACAGAGAGTTTTGCCAGAAAGGGAAAATCCAGGAAAGGAAACAGATCTGAGCAATTGTCAGTAGCTGTGGCTGTGGTGACAGCGGCGGTAGCAGTGGCCGTTGCTGCCATACCTACAACACAGAGAGTCCTGGACAAATGTGCCAGACCCAGCAAGTGATCAGATTCTACCCAAAACCAGCAAGAATTGACAAAGAGCAGGTATCTTTATCCTGCAGATCACAGACCAGAGACGACACAAGAACCAATGCACTGGCATGAGTAGAACCCTGACATAATAACACCTTCTCAGGGAGCAGAGGAGGCAAGGTCACCCCTCTCCTTCCCCCTCCCCACTGTGCCACTATCTGAGATCTCCATCTTTGATACTGGCAAAGGCTCAGAATATAGCTCCAACCCTGGCCTTGGAGGAAAACAAAAGAGTCATTTAGCAGGTCACAGGAACCTGACCTGACCTGCCAGGCTCAGCTCCACCCAGGAGAAAGTCACCCAGCCCAGGCAGTGAAAACTCTGCCCCCAGAGGAATGTCTTTCTTCAATGGGTAAACAGAGCCAGAGGGTTCCCCTCTCTATAGCAGCCTAGATAATCAATTGAAATTCAGTAAACATAAACCCTGAGAATTACTCCATGCTGGGCTCTGTGAGTGTCTCAGAAGGTAGCCCCTCAGGGAAAAGCTACTGTTTGCTGAAAGGCCTCAACTCTACCCAGAACCTAGGCTCATCACAGCATCTCCAAACAAGAGGAAACAGCCAACTCCCTCTTTTGTAAGAAACAAAGCAGATCTCCCTCCCACTGAACTAGCCTGGGAGGAGGTTCACAAAATTCTGGGTAAAGCAGACCATTTTTCTGCCTGCCCAAACAAACTAACTTAAGAAACCAATCAAGCCACAGGAAAACCAAATACCACAAGTAGACCAGAGACTTCACCAAGAGACTAGTTATAGACACAAGGGAGATACAGGATCTTCCCATTCAATGCTCCCCCCCCACCCGCCAAAGAACCCTTTCTTTATACCTTTTTATTAACTTGTAATTTTTTTAAAAAAATATTTTCTATTAATCTTTTTTTCCTCTTCTAATATTTATTTTAGGTGTATATGTATGTGTACTTTTGTATTTTTATTTTATCTCTACTGAACTTTTGATCCTTTTCCTTTCTTTCTTTCTTTCTTTCTCATTCTTTTCACTTTTTCTTCTCTTCATTCTCTTTTGGGTGACTTAATTGCTGTTCTGCTCATCCTCAGATATACCCTTCATTGATTATTAGACCTTATTCCACATTGTTTACACACTTAATCCAGAAATTTATTATTTATTTCAAAAACTCTTAGACTTAAATTCTTTAATAAACATATTATCTCATAATACCTATATAATATTATAATTATTTTTTATTTTTATTTTTATTATAAGTATTTTTAGTTCTTCATATCTCCTTTCTACTTCTCCTCTCCTCTTATCCTTTTCCCATTCTTCACTCAATATTACTTCTTTATACTTGAATAATTTTTGTGTTTCACATTTTAAATTTAAATTTTGGTTTTTCCATTTTTTTCCTGCCTATTTTATTTTCTCTTCTCATTCTCCTATCATTCTGTCCAATCCATTTTCCCCTTTGAGATTAAGACTTGGTTAATTTCACTCTCCGTTTACCTATCCACATCTCTCTAATCCTATTTTTCCCCCCTTTTCTCCCTAAAACTAATCATTTCTGGTTTTCCAAATTCTACTTTGCTGTTCTTAGCCCATTAATACATTGTTGTTTTGTGTTGAATAGATTGTATCTGTTGAAATAGATTGTATCTGTCGACTTTTGACTGTGCAACTACATGACTTTGGTTGATGCTTGCCTTAAAATAGTGTTCTAGCACAAAACTGGTTTTACTTTCATACCAAATAAAGGCATTCATGGAATCTATTAAAAGACAGCTGAAAGAATTCAGGGAGACCCGAAAGGGAATATTGAATGGAGTCCAACAGAAGGAATTAGAGTCCAAGGAAACCAGAACCAATCAACTAAGTCCTGTGAGAATAAACATTGAACATGAAATTAAGGAAGTAAACAAATTCATACAAGATCTAAAACGAAGCTCCAACAAAGAATTTGAAGCCATCAAAGCTGACCAATTAGAAGGAAAAGAAATAAAAAGGAAGTAGAAATTCTTGACAGTAGGTTAGACCATGCAGAAGTCTGAAACTTGGGGATTGAAGACAGCCTATATATTATAGAGGAAGAACATACAACTATCTAAGACAAATCCAAGAAATATGATAGATCTATTCAACATTTGGAAGACACAAACAGAAAGCCTAATCTGAGGATAATAGGTGTAGAGGAGCTCATGGAAAAAGAAGGTCTAAGAAATTTGTTTCACAGGATCCTAGCAGAACGCTTCACAAACATGAAAAAGATAGGCCTATTCAGATACAAGAAGCTTTTAGAACCCCAAATAGACCAGACCATAACAAGACATCACAACTACACATTATAATATCCACAGGATCAATTCAGACCAAGGAAAAGATCCTTAAACTTGTCAAGGAGAAAAGATCAATCACCTATAAGGGAAAACAATTAGAATCACCTCAGATTTCTCAGCAGAGACAATTAAAGCAAGAAGAGCCTGGAATGATGTAGGCCATGCCCTAAAGACAAACAACTATCAACCAAGAATACTGTACCCAGCTATACTCTCCTTCATAACTGAAAGACAAATAAAAATTTTCCATACCAAAGAAAAAGTGAAACAATATATCTCTACCAAACCAGCCCTACAAAAGTTACTTAAAGATGTCCTACACAGAGAAAACCAACAAGACCGCAATAAAGGCTAAGAAACTGCACCCAAATTGAGAATCCAAGAACCGTAGGAAGAACCCAGTTGGAGCAGCCCCCAAGAAGGTGCATAAAATGGCAGGAACTCCCAAATATCTCTCAGTACTATCTTCCAACATTAACAAACAATACACTTAAACAACATAAACTGTCTAGTTGGATTTTTAAAAAAAGATCCTTCTGTCTGCTGCATTCAGGAGTCACAACTTGCTCATAAAAAGGAACACATGTTGAAAGTGAAAGGTTGTACAAAATCTAACAAGCAAACGGCCTCATAAAGAGGAAGGAGTTGCAATCCTAATATTAGATAAAATACATTTCAAATTAAAATTAGTGAGAAGAGATAAAGAAGGTTGCTATATACTAATTAAGGGATCTCTCCTTCAGGAGGATATTACAATTTTAAATATCTATTTCCCATAAGAGCATCCAAAATTATCCAAGAAACTTGACTTTTTCTCACATCTCCCATAGATCCAAAGATATTAATTGTTGGGGACTTTTCTCCCCACTAGATATATCAACTCGGCAAAAAATTAACAGAGAAACCATGGATATAAAAAACTGCATAGATCACCTAGATTTAACAGACATCTACCGAATATTTCACCCAGCAGCATCAGAATACACGTTTTCTCAGCAGCACAGGGAACTTTTTCCAAAATAGACCACATTTAGGTCACAAAGCAAACTTGTCCAAATCCAAAAACATTGAAGTTATACCTTGCATTCTCTCAGACCATAAGGGAATAAAATTAGAACTCAACACCAAAAGCCACCAATGAAAGTCATGTAACACATGGAGGTTGAACAACACACTGTTGAATCACCAGTGGGTCATGGAAGAGATCATAAACGAAATTCAAATGTTTATAATATTCAACAAAAATGAACACTCAAATTACCAGCTCCTCTGGGACACAGCAAATGCAGTACTCAGAGGCAAGTTTATAGCTCTGAGTTCCTACATCAACAAGTTGAAGTGATCTGAAACCAACAATTTAATGACATATCTGAGCCTCCTTGAAAAAGAGCAGCAGGATAAACCCCAATCCTGTAGATGGAAAGAAATAATTAAAATTAAATCAAAATCAAATGAATTAGAATCCAAAAAAGCATAGAAAGAATCAACAAAACAGAGTTGGTTCTTTGAAAAATTAACAAATTGAGAGACCCTTAACAAATCTTATTAGAAGAACAAGAGAACACACTCAAATAAATAAACTCAGAGATGAGAATGGAAACATCACCACAGAAACAACCAAGATTCAGTACATTATAAGGAATACTTCTCAAACTTTTATGCTAATAAGTTTGAGACCCTGTCAGAAATGTACCGTTTCCTAGTAAATATAGACATGCCGAAACTAAACCAAGATGAGTTAAACCATCTTAACTGGCCCATATTAAGCAATGCGATAGAAATAGCAATAAGAGACCTCCCATCTAAGAAAAGCCCAGGACCAGATAGTTTTACAGCAGAAATCTACAAGGCCTTAAAAGCAGAGCTCACATCAATGCTCCTCCAAGTCTTCAATGAAATTGAAAGAGAAAGTTCAATACCGAACTCATTCTATGAAGCCATCATAAACCCCATCCCCAAACCAGGCATGGACTCATCAAAGAAAGAGAACTATAGACCCATTTCTTTGATGAATATTGATGCAAAACTTCTCAACAAAATTTTGGTCAATCGACTTTCACAATTCATCCAAAAAATCATACATCATGATCAAACAGGATTCATTTCAGGGATGTAAAGCTGTTTCAATATACGCACATCAATTAATACAATAACTTACATCAACAAGAGCAAGGATAAGAACCACATGGATACCTCAATAGATGCAGAAAAAGGATTTGACAAGATCCACCACCCATTTATACTGAAGGTTCTGGAAAAATTAGGAACTCAGGGAACATTCCTCAATACAATAAAGAATGTATATGACAAACCTACATCCAGCATTTTACTTAATGGTGAAGAAATAAAGGTATTTCCTCTTAACTAATGAATGAGAAAAGGATGTCCACTCACTCCACTTCTCTTCAAACTAGTATTAGAATGCCTAGCTACAGCAATAAGATTCAAATATGAAATGGAATCCAAATAGGGAAAGAAGAAGCTCTCCCTCTTTGCAAATGACATGAACTTGGATTTAAAGAATCCCACGGACTCCACTCCTAAATTATTCATGCTCATTCAAAACTTTGACAAAGTAGCAGGGTATAAAATTAATCCTCAAAAAACAATGGCTTTTCTGTATGCCAACAATTAGAAAAGTAGGGCTGAAATCAGGAAAGCAACTCCATTCGTAATAGCCCCACAAAAAATAAAATACCTAGGACTTAACAAAGAAAAGAAGGACCTCTATGATGAAAACGTTAAAACCCTGAAAAAGGAAATCAAAACCGAACTTACAAAGTGGCAAAAACTCCCATGCTTCTGAATTGGAAAGATCAATATAGTGAAAATTGCAATACTTTCCAAGGCTATCTACAAATTCAATATGATACCTATCAATATTCCAGCCTCATTCTTTTAGTAAAAAGAAGAGGCAATCCAAAAATTCATATGGAACAATAAAAGACCACGAATAGCAAAAACGATTATTTAACGGAAACGACAGTGCTGGAGGAATATCAATACCAAATTTCAAACTCTTCTACAAAGCTATAGTAATTAAAATAGCTTGGTACTCTCACAAGAACAGACCATAGGAACAATGGACTAGAAATTAAAACCCAGAAATGAACCTATTGACTTATAGACATCTAATGTTCGATAAGGGAGCTAAAAAAATAGAATGGAAGAAACACAACCTCTTTAGTAAATGGTGCTAGCAAAATTGGTTAACTACTTGTAGAAAACTAAAGCTAGATCTGTATATATCATCCTGAACCAGAATGAACTCGAAATGGATCAAAGACCTCGGAGTCAAACAGATACTCTGAAAACATTAAAGAATGGAATAGGAGAAACAGTAGGTCTCCTTTGCACAGGCTGAAATTTTCTTAATAGACACACAGAATTACAACAAATCAAAGAAATGTTGGACGAATGGGATTGCATGAAATTGCAGAGCTTCTGCATGGCAAAGGACATAGTTATCATGATCAGTTGAAAGCCCATTGATTGGGAGAAGCTCTTCACTACCATAAACAGACAAGGGTCTCATATCTAAAATATACCTGGAACTCAAAAATATTAAATCCCCCAAAAACAAATCCTCAAAGAAACAACTGCCCAATAAATAAGTGGGATAAAGACTTAAAGAGAAACTTCCCTGAAGTTTAAAGAAGGATGGCCGATAGACACATGAAGAAATGCTCAACCTCTCTAGCCATAACAGAAATGCAAATCAAAATAACATTGAGATACCACCTCACCCCAGTTAGAATGTCTATAATCAAGAACTCTAATAACAACAGATGCTAGAAGGGATGTGTGCATAAAGGAAATTTATTGCATTGTTGCTGGGCATGTAAACTTGTTCAACCACTTTGGAAACTAGTATGGAGGCTGCTCAAAAGTCTCCACATAGAGCTACCCTATGACCCAGCAATCCAACTTTTAGGCATTTACCCAAATGGTCACAAACAAGACCATATTAAAGCTACCAGCACAATTATGTTTATTGAACCATTATTTACCATAGCTAAGATATGGAACCCACCCAGATGCCCCTTAGTAGATGCATGGATCAATAAAATGTGATATATATATATCACATTATATATATATCACATTTTATATATATATATACCACATTTTATTGATCCTATATATATATTATATGTATCACATTATATATATACCACATTTTATTGATCCTATATATATATATACCACATTTTATTGATCCATGCATCTACTCTATATATCATATATATATATGATATATCTATCTATCTATATACATATATATGTATATATGTTATATATATAAGTATAGGTATATATACATACATATATATGATACATATATACATATATATATGATATCATATATTTATGTATATATGTATCATATATGTACGATGTATATATATGTTCGATATATATATATATATATATATATATATACACACACACACACACACACACACACACACACACAATAGAATTCTATGCCTCCATCAGAAAGAATAGCATTGCCCTATTTGTTAGGAAATGGAAAGACTTGGAAAAATTGATATTAAGTGAACCAGTCCCAAAGAAACATAGTTCCCCTGGTTTCCCTTATTTGCAGTAGCCAGAATATGTCTGAGAAGAGCAGAATATGTCAGAGAATTTGATGTTAGGTGAAATGAACCAAAAGATAAGGATTCCATGTTTATTTTTCCTTGCGACATTTTCTAACATATTTATAAGTTGATTTCTATATTGCTATGTATGTCCATCACCCACAGTATAGCCCCTGCTTTCACTGTATTTGATGTTATAATTTGTGTAGGGAAAGAGAAAAAACTAATCTTTTATCTAGGGATACAGGTGGACCCATTGCAACAATGAGATATACAAGTCTTTAGATCAAAAAACGAACTTTACAACTTTGATGGGGGGTTGGGGAGGGTCGGGTAGGGAGAGGAGGGTAGTATGGAAAGGAATGGGAAGGGGAAGCAAAGAGGTGGCAACAATGCTTGATAAGAAATATACTCGTTATCTTGCCCATGTAATTGTAACCTGTCTGTTTGGTATTCCTCACTATAAAAAAAATAAATAAAAAATGAAAGAAAAACGATCTTTACACCTTGGCCGGCAAGGGTGGGGGGCGGGCAAAGGGGTGTCTGGAGAGCACGGGGGGTGGCAGATGAGAACAGATGGGAAGGGGAAACAAAGGAGGAGGCAACAATGCTTGATGAGTAATGTACTCATTATCTGGCCTATGTAATTGTTACCCCTCTGTATGGTATTTTCACAAATATAAATAAATAAATATGAAGGAGACTCAAGGCTGCTGAAATGACCATATTTCCAATTTGGACTTTAATGGGACTTTTCTACAAACAACAAGATTTTCATCTTAACATAATAATTTCAAAATGTATTGCTACAGAATAGATTGTAAATGTAATATTTAATACTATTGGAATACTTGAAGACAAAGTTTTACAGAAAACTTTAAATTTCAGATAAACTGCAATATTCCAATAAATACATAGAAGAAATATAATTAAAAATTCACTGATCAAAGCAAACCCTGACAGGAATGTCTGAAAGATGCTTATCTGAAAACACGAATTGGCACTGTGGTTCAAGTGATAGAGGGCTCCACTTGAGCTGAAGATCTCAGGGATATGTTTACACCCTAAGATTAAACCCTAGGACTGACAAAAATAAAAAATTAAATATAAATATAAAAAATAAATATAAATAAATAAATAAAAATAAATATAAATAAATAAATATAAAAATATAAAAAATAAAAAAATAAAAGAATTGAAGCATTAAGGCTGGGAAGAAGACTCAGTGGTAGAGTGCTTGTCCTGAATGCATGAGGTCCTGGGTTCAATTCCTCAGCACCACATAAGCAGAAAAATGTGGAAATGGCTCTGTGGCTCAAATGGAGGAACACTAGCCTTGAGCTGTAAAGCTCATCAGGTACAGCAACCAGACCCAGAGTTCAGGCCCTCCTACCACCACCACCACCAACAACAAATTAAAGCATCAAACAACCTGAAGTTGTCCAGAATAATGAGTGCGGCATTTTCCATTTACATGACTTAGTGACCTTAAACCTAGTTTAAAAGGGGAGGTGGTGGGCAATTTGTGTGTTTGCCAAAACCTGCAAAATTATTTTGTACTTTCCCAAGGAGGAAGGAAGGAAGGAATGTGGGAGGAAGGAAGGTGTTTGGTGACCTTTCCTTTTGGTTCAGTAGTTGTTTTCTGGAGTCAAATTCATAGAAATTCTGCTTGCAATCCTAGTTGCATGGGGGGGGGGATGAAGAAGCCATGCCCTGGAAGTGGTTTTGTCCTGTCCTTGGCCTAGTTCCAACCATCACTGGATAATCCAAGTCCCACTTCAGGACCAAGAAGCCTTGAAGACTACTGATCCACTAGGCAGATGGACCTAACCACAGCCAGAAAAGGCAAAAAATGCAATGCCGAGGGCAGCACTGGAAATCTATACCAGGAAGAGAGTTTTATATTTTTAATTGTAAAAATACTATACAGAGGGTTTACAGTTACATGAGTAGGGTAATGAGTACATTTCCTATTGGGCATTGTTACCTCCTCCTTTGTTTTTCCCCTACTACCCTTTCCCTCCTCAACTCTCCAACTCCTCCCTCCTTGACCCCTACCCCACATTGTAAATTCATTTTTGACACAGTATCCTGTACATCTCATCATCACAATGGGTCAACCTACATCCCCATTTCAGCATTCTGCTATAACCTTTCCACACCCCAAATTACAAAAATGTATACAAAAATGCAGAACACTGGAATCATATACAATGAAAACAGGGATTATACCATGGGGGGATGAACCTACAAAAGAATCACATAGTGCATTATAAGTATATTAAAAACAAAAACAAGAAAGAAAAAATCACTTGTGTGTCTCACTTGGGGTACCTTTCACTTAATGTCATCTTATATGGTTATATGTCCATAGCCTTTGATCTTCTCTGCTTGTCCTAGATATATACTAGTCATTGCAAACAAGGAAAACCATGGGAAATATGTTTCTTAGGGCCTAGCTTACTTCACTTAATATAACATGTACCAAATATAACATGTACCAAATATAACATGTACCAGATCCATTTCCTAACAAATGTGACAATTTCATTCTTTCTAATGAAGGCATAGAATTCCATTGTGTGTGTGTGTGTGTGTGTGTGTGTGTGTGTGGTGTGGTGTGTGTGTGTGTGTGTGTGTGTGTGTGTGTGTGTGTGTGTCACATTTTCTTGATCCATTCATGAACTGAGGAGCATCGAGGTTGGTTCCATATCTTAGCTATTGTGAATAATGCTGCAGTAAATATGGTTGCACAGACAACTTTGGTATGACCATGTTTGTGATCTTTTGGGTAAATGCCTAAATGCCCAAAAGTGGGCTTGCTGGGACATAGGGGAACTTTACATGAAGTCTTTTGAAGAACTTCCATACTGCTTTCCAAAGTGGTTAAACAAGTTTACACTCCCACCATCGATGAAATAGGGTTCCGTTTTAGCCACATCCCCTCCAACATGTTGTTATTAAATTTCCTGATTATAGCCATTCTAACTAGAGTAAGGTGCAATCACAATGTTGTCTTGATTTTCAGTTCTTTTGTGGCTAGAAGAGTTGAACATTTCTTCATGTGTCTAATGGCCATTTTTATTTCCTCTTCAGAGAAGTCTCTCTTTAAGTTTTAGCCCACTTAATTATCGAGCAGTTATTTCTTTGAAGATCTGCTGTTGGGGGATTTAATTTTTTGAGTCCTAAGTACATTTTAGATATAAGACCTTGTCCGTTTTATACCTCATGAAGATCTTCTCCCAGAACGTGTGTTTTATATTGATATTGCTAGCTATGACCTTTTCCTTGCAGAAGCTCTCATGTTTCATGCAATCCCATTTGTCCAAGGTTTCTTTGATTTCTTTTTCTGACTATTGTATATGTTTATTATGTACAGACTGCATCAGCATTTGGAATTTATAATTTCATCTCATCTTGTAATAGTAAATTACTTGTTTCATAAAGAGATGAATTAAGGAATGAATTTCTTAACTTATTTTTCTTTACTCTTTGTTTCTGGCTCTCTATTAAGAAAATTTCGGTATGTGCTAAAAAGCCCTAGAGTTTATCCTATTCCTTCATGTAATGTTTTCATGGTGTCCTCTTTTATTTTGAGGTCTTTGATCCATTTGGAGTTGATTCTTGTGCAGGATGATATATACCAATCCAGCTTTAGTTTAACAGGTGTTTAACCAATTTTTCCCACACCATTTACTCAAAAGTCTGTCTTTCTTCCATTCTCTTTTTTTAGTTCCCTTGTCAAAGATTAGGTGGCTATCGGTCAGGGGTTTCATTTCTGAGTCTTCAGTCCTACTCCATTGGTCCTCAGGTCTGTTCTTGTGCCAGAAACAAGCTGTTCTTATTACTATGGCTTTTTAGTAGCGTTTGAAATTTGGAACTGATATTGGTCTAGTGTTGTTCTTTCTCCTAAGAACTGACAAACCTACAGCCAGCGTTATACTTAATGGTGAGAAGTTAAACCCATTACTTATAAATTCAGGAATAAGATAAGGATGTCTGCTCTCTCCATTCCTTTTCAACTTAATATTAGAATGCTATCTTGGGCAATAAGATAAGATGCAATGTTAAAGGGATCCAAATAGTAAAAGAGAAGTAAAACTCTCCCTCTTTGCAGATAACATGGTCTTGTATTTAATGAAACCCATGGACTACATTCCCAAGTTACTTGACCTGATCAGAAACTTTGGTAAACTAGCAGATTATAAAATTAACCCTCAGAAAATAAAGGCTTTCCTGTATTCCAATAATGATAAGAGTGCAGCTGAAATTAGGAAAGCAACCCCTTTTTACTAGCCGCACAAAAAATAAAATACGTAGGAGTTAATTTAAGAGGTGAAGGACCTCTATGATGGGAACTTTAAAAACCTGAAAAAGAAAATTAAAGCAGAGCTATGGAAGAGGGAAACTTCCCATTCTCCTGGATTGGGAGGATTAACATCATGAAAATGGCAATAATGCCAAAGGCTATATCCAAATTCAATGCGATACCTACCAATATCCCAATGTCACTCTTCAATGAAATAGAAGAAGCAATCCAAAAATTCATATGGAATAATAAAAGACCCCAAATAGCAAAGAAGTTTATTGTGATTCTCATTTTGTATTGCCACCTTGATTCTACAAAGTCATTTATGAATTTTAACTTTCTTCCCTCCCTTTGGATAAACCTCACAAACACTATGCCTCTAGGTCCCAGACACTTAACTCTTAGCTCTGGACAATTGTTCCTAGATAGTGAGTTACTTAATTATATTTTGAGCGCATAAAACATGCATATAAAACTAGCACATTTTGATCTTATGAGAAAGCAGTCTTTTTTTCCCCTCTCAAATTTATTTCCTGATAGGCATTTTTATAGAGAATCTGCTTTCATTTTTAAATGAAAGACTGGTAGGAAACAGTGTTCATAATCTGGCTCCTTCTCTCGCACCTCAACACCTAAAACACAAATTTCACAAAGCATTTACAAGTAACAATACAAAAACCAAACTTGGGAATGCTCAGATGCAGAACGTTTTACAAAACCCAGAAAACTCTGCTGTCTGAGGGAGGGGCTGTCTGTATAAATTAACAAACAAACCCAAAAGAGCAGCAAGGAGTACCAGACATGAGTGTCCCTGGCTGCTACTCCATGGACAAGGAACATGGAAGGGCTTCCTGAGCCTGCTGGAGAGTGCATGGAGGAAAGTTTACTTGCCAGCCTGAGTACGAAAAGTTGGCTTCACCTGCCTTGGTCTGTCTTTCTTGTTTTCTCCCCACAGCGGAGCAGAATTGTCCCCTGCCCTAACGAGAATAAATACTGTACCAGCTAATCTGCAGAGTGGCTTCTGTTTGGTCTGCACACCCTCCTAGGTAGGCGCCCTCTGCCCCACGGTGTGTGTGTGTGCTCCCAGGGGCTGATCCTCAGGGCCCAAGCCCACGGGGCAGGCATGTGTTAGATGCGAGTCAGTGACACTGTGTCATTCACACAACAGCTGCCGGGTTGCTGCCCTAGCTGAACAGCAGGTGCACCCTGATCCTCTCCCACAGTCCCAGGCGAGGTGCCTGCAATGGCCTGATATGGGCATGCTGCCACTAGGATCCTACTTCACCAGACAGACCAGCATGCCAGATGAAGTGGCTGCCACCTGAATTATCAATTATTTTTTGGAGCAGTATTAAACAAAGTGATACACATTACTGTATGATATGTAATGCTATGCTCTATCCTTGAGTCTCTAGTCCAAAATCATTGAACTTTATACCAACAAGAATGCATTTTATTGTTTGTATTCATAAGGCCATAATGGAAAACTGAAATAAAAGTACAACAAAACTCCTATCCATAAACACGTGATTAAATCACAGAATTTGAAAAAAATTGTAAGTAGTGCAAATGAAATTATACTAGAATAGTAAAATGCACACAAAATACATTACATTAGTTACAATCAAATGTAAAATATGTAATTGCAGACAGAATTCCTACTGGATAAAAATATTACTGTGGTTTAAAAGGTTGAAGTGATATAGTTTATATATTTTGTTTTTATAAAACTTATTTATATCTCCAAGTTCTGTTTATCTCAGTGAAGGAAAATGTTTGAAAGTAGATATTATATGTGGCACCTCTTGCTTGCAGTACCACGAAGGAGAGTGGCACTTCCTAATGGGAGTCCTGAGATGAAACCCACACCCAGCCCAAGTAGGCCCATCAGGGGTCCATGTGGTGAACCTAAGGGGGTCCAGGACACTGCATTGTTGCTGCAGCAGGTGCAGGACCTTTGCGGTGGGCTGTAGCCAACAAGGTTCCATTAGTGACCAAACCAAGCAACCCAGACTCAGGTGCCAAAGCCGGGGGGAGGCAAGGCAAGTCCTGCCTTCCATCTGTGCAGCCTGAACTGCCAAGGCCAGGCCCTTTCCCCTGCTTTGGAGAACAACGTGGGTAGGGGGTGAGCCCATTGCCTCCAAATGGAGTATCCCTGGAATGGCACCCAGAGCTGGGCCCATGTGGGCCAGAAAGGCGACGGAGGAGGCTACACAGCAAAGCAAGAGGAACTTCATTTCCTTGGTGCTGCAGCTGGTGTGCTGATTGGAATATGTAGGGTTGAACCTGTTCCCGAGTCCACAAGGACCAGAAAATGGAGGTCCACAGAGTTACTGATGGGGCTCCAGGTTGCTGAGCTGCTGCAGCTGTCACAAGCCAGCTGGCAGAAGGGCCAACACATGGCTCCAGTACCCAGACCCCCTTAAAAACAGATGAGGTGAACCAAGGCTGGGCTGCCTGGCCCCAAGGAGGCAGACTGCATGCCCAACCTTCCTTTACCAATGGACTGTACAGTGTACAAACAGGGTGTCCCCCACCCTGCACTCATAGGGGCAGGCAGTGACCCCAGAACAGAGTCTCCCTAGGAGGGGCCACGCACTCAGGAGCACAGAAGACCACTACCAACACAGCTGGAGGAGGAGAGGGCAACAGTGTCCTCAACTCCATACCCATAGCTGCCAGCTCCTGGGTGAAATGGAGCAACTGAGACTGGGAAGTTAGGTGGGAAGGGTGGGCTGGGCTCATCTGGAAATGCTGGGGAGCATGCACACACATCCACTCACTGCACATCCACCATAAAGGAGTTGGCCACACATCTCAACGGGTGACCTAAGGAGGCATCCACACCCACAGGGACTACAGAAATGGACTTTCATGTGGTGACTTGGAAAGGGCTCCAGGGCACAGTTTTGGAGCAATGAACAACTGGCAAAAAAAAAAAAAAAAAAAAAAGATGTCCAGTAAAACTTTTCAGCAATGATAACCTATTATACTTTAAAAACAGTTTTACTTTCCTCCTGTCCTGTATTTTTGCATGGGACCCTCTGAATTAACCAGAAATCTCCAGGATTTCTTCATGCATAGTAATACAAATAAATATAGCTTCTAATCTTTTTTAATTAAAGGAAGTTGCATTTAGTTCTTTCCATTGTTTGATTCATGAAAAAGAAATCCTGAAGTATATCTGTAAAACACCGAACTAAGCATTTCTTCTGAACTCCTCACTGAAGAAAGAGAATAAAATGATTGAGTAACAGGTATCACCCATATTGTCACTGTGCTAGCTGTCTCTCTGATTAGAAAATAATCCTGCCATGAACATGTAGATTGCTTATGCAAAATGTTTCCCAACAATTCTTGTTGATATATTGCATTTATCTTCCTCTTCCTGCCTCCTCACCTGCTCCTCTTCTCTCTCTTCCTTCTCTCCTACCTCTACTTTCTCCCTGTCCCCTCCTCTTCTCCCTCCTGCTATGCCCTTCCTCCTCTCTTACCCCTTCTTCCTCCTTTCCTTTCCTCTGCTTGCTACAGGCCTCCAGTCTGGACTTCATTTCAATGACACTCTATTTCTTTGTTGCAAACCCAACAAAGTCTTTATGATTTAATTCATTGTTCATATTCTACACCATGAATATGTGCTACTTCATACAGTGTGGCAAATAGGTTTGGATTATGCTTTGGGCTTCAGTTAAACTCATCAGAAATAATGTGTTTGAAAGCAATCTAATGTGATCCTGTTATTCCCACATTAATGAGCTGGTTACTTCATATCTTGCAAGAGTACTTCCATATTGCTCCCAATTTAATGAACTGTCATTTTGTGGTAGCACCCACAGTAACACTAACCTAAGGATTTCTGGGGATCAGAAGATTAAGTCTAGACAGGAAAATCCATGAGATATTTATTTCAAAATAACTACTAAAAAGCCAGAAGAAAGCCTGTGGCTACGTGGTTTAGTACCATACTTCCACAGAATAAGCTGACGACACGGCCCAGGCCTGATTTGAAGACATGTGGTGGGTGCATACACACACAAACACACATACACACACACACACACACACACACACACACACACATACACACACACACACAATGTCCCAGCTAGAGCAAGTATCTGTTTTCCCAGTAACATATCTGAGTTCAAATTTTATGTGTTTGGATATTTTTTGAAAGTTTATCATCAACTTACCCAATTTTAATAAATGACAACCTGTTCACTATTATTTAATCCTGGTTGGAAAATATTTTAAGACACATTTTCATGTAGGAAATTGTTTTTTCCCCAAATCATGACTGTCTTGGTTTGTTAGAATGAAAGAATTGTGCCTTTAATTCATTAGTTCTTACATTAGAAAAAGTATCCCTAACCCTAGAACCAATTGCCTTTGGATTCTAAAAGCCACAAAAGTACATTAAATTTATACATCCTGTCTTTGATTCAACTCATCTTTCTTAAAATAGTTTCTACTTAATAACTTGCCATTTTTCTAACACAACATTCAGGCTCCCTCACACTAATCATACCCTAATCCTAATATTATTAGCAGTTTCCTATTTCCTATTCATCCTAATTCGATCTTGACTTGTTATTCAAAGATTTATTTTCAGTTTGACCCTAAATTTTCCATTTCCCTAATGCTAACACTGTCCAGCTAGAACTGAAACCTAATTTTCAAACTAATAATAGTCCAAAATTAATAATAATAAATACTCTAGATTTATTCATTTTAATGAATATTCCAGTTTGCACTCTGGAAATGAGTTTCAATTTGCCCTAATTCCAACAAATTTCCTGACTCTACCTGTGAAGTTGTCTTGTTTCCTAACATGAACCATTATATTACTTGTCCTCAAATTCTCTTACCAGGAAAAATACTGTAGTTTCCATTAATCCTACCTTTTCCTGCACCACTGTATCCTAAAACAATTTCAGATTTACATATCACCTAGTCCTTTACTTAACGCTAACTCTCAACCTAAAACTGGCTGTAAAACTCTCATTAATCATTACAAGAATGATCACTGAGAAATAAATATAATGATAATGCTCTAGTTACTATTAAGGCTCACATTTTTGCTTCTACTTGTTAGTGAAATCTCAATTTTATAGTAAAACTTTCCTATTCATAACGCTAATCATAATCAGAACAAAATACTGACTCTGATTTTAATCCAAATTACATATCAATACTAACACTAACTAGTTAGTATTACACTAGTTTTCATTCATCCTAACTTGATTCATATAAGCCTTCCAAACATAAGTTTCAATTTTTTTCCAATATCTTAGTCATTTTCTAACCCTAAACTTAATTTTAACTGGAATATTGAGAATAAATATAAGCCTAATTGCAAGTTGATTCTAATATTAATAGCAATACTCTAGTTCACATTCATTCTGATGCTTGCCAGGCTTATATTAAAATTTACCTTCAATTTGACCCTCATTTTTTTTTTCTTTCAACCTAACCCTAACCATGGCTGGAATCCTAACCATAACCTTAACTCTAAAGGTATCTCAATTCTAAAATTTATGAAAAATGCTCATTTTTTGCAATCCTGAAATTCCACTGTAATCCTGGAAATAAATTGCAGGTTTTCCTAAGCCCTACAGATTTTCTCACTCTTATCTCTGAACCTATCTTGTTCCATAAGAGGAATCATTATACCCATTGATCTCAAATCCTGATATTAAGAAATACATTGTACTTCCATTATCCCAGATTTTCCTGAATTCCTAAAATCTAAAAAAGTTCAGTTTTACTTAACATTTAACACATTTCTTTTTCTTTTTTTTCTTTTTGTCGGTCGTGGGGCTTGAACTCTGGGCCTGAGCACAATCCCTGAGTTCTTTAGCTCAAGTTGTGCGCTTGTACCACTTCAGCCACAGCACCACTTTCTGGTTTACTGGTAGTTAATTGGAGATACAGTTCTCACAGACTTTCCTTCCTGGGCTGGCTTTGAACTGCGGTCCTCAGAAATCAGCTTCCTCAGTAGGTAATGAGGCTGACAGGGGGATTACAGTTAAATGCGTAAGGTAATGATTACATTTCTTGTTGACCATTGTTACTCCCTTCTTTGTTGTTGTCCAACTATCCCTTCCCTCTCCATCTCCATCACTCTTCTCTCTCCTTGGTGTAAAGTTCATTTTCAGTACAGTGTGCTGTGAATATTATTGTTGCAATAGGTCATCCTGAGTTGAACCTAAATTTGCTATTTCTCTAACCCTAATTCTAATTCTGTCTGGTATCCTAACCCTAACCATAATAATAATGATAGTTCAATTAGAAGTTACCAAAAAAATACTCATTTTTGTTCATCCTGTTAATCCTCTGTACATCTTAAATTTGTAGTAGGAAGACCCCCTACTCAGGCAGGCAAGCCCACCTAGTCGTCCGGAGTGACAGAGCCCACCACCACAAAGTTGTTATTAAAGAAGCAACTTTATTGAGAAGGTTCCTACACTGACCGGCCAGGGCTGCAGCACAGGCTCAGGAGCTGATACTGCGACCCCCAGCGGCCCACATACTTAGGTTTTTAAAGGCAAAAATCACAACCTGGTCATGTAGGCAACCAATGAGATTGTCACACACCCAAAAGATTGCACAGTCATACCAGACCACACACAGGTGGGCAATGAGGTTACACATTGTCACATAATGGCTGTTTAAACCAGCCTATCACTTTTGGTTTAAATGACTCACGAATTCAATGGTAAAGTGGAGCTTAAGGTAAGCATATGCAAGGAGTTTAGTGGAGTTAACATAAGCATGTGAAAAAGGAGGAGTTTATGGTAAACTCAGGATGTTGCCAGCATGAGCCTGATTACTGGCTATCTGTTTAAAATGTCAGTCCTTAACAGAACAATGAAGGTGGGTTAAGTTGTTAAGGGGAGGGGAACCTAGGGGCATTCTTCTCATTCTAAGAACTGAGCTGGTTGGAGCCAAGGTCCAGTTAACCTTGTTTAGATGTTTTTGGTTTTTTTCCTAAAATCCCTAAAACAAAAACAAAGTCTGTAAAGAAGCTGTACTAGCTCGAGTCTCCTCTCAGGGCCTACTTCAAAATTAAGTTGCAGTTTAGCTTAAATCTTCCAAAAGAGTTTATATGTGCATATATAAAGATATAATTTTATGTAAAAAACAAGATCTTTGGAGGAAGGAGTAATATAAAGGAAATAGAGTGAGTATAATCAAATGTTTTAAATATATTATGGAAAGAGAATAACGAAACTGCCACTTCTGAAAATTAATAACCATTAATAAAATAAAATAACTAACCATTAATAAAATAACTGCCTTCCAGTGTTCTTGAAGAGAACTATAATATGTTCTGTGTAAGAAATACTTGTTCTAAACTTTGTTCATGCATAATTTATATTGTTATTGGCCAATTATTTAACTTAATGAATAAAAATAAGATTCCCTGACAAAAAATATAAAACAGTTACCTAGTAATTGTTTGAGAAAAAGTTATAGTCATGAGTTTTAAGAATCTTTCTATTTCCCTACAAAGCAATGATTTAGGTTTACTAATCTAATATTTGTCGTAAGTTTAGAGAACATAATAGGCATAAAAAAAATGAACTGTACATCTTGTGTCTTGGATGAGTGATATTTTAAACATTGTCTTTTATTCAAATGAATACTTAGGTTTACTTTTCAAAATAAATGCAATTTTAACTCCTTTCAGAACAATTACTTACCCTGCAATTAAATGTATTAGTATATTCAGATATTTAAAAGCTAAATTTTCTATGTTTGTTATGTAGCTCTACATATTCAGAATGACATGATTTTTCTATTCGTAAATGTCTAAACTCTGGGATTTTTCCTTCATCAATATAAATTGTCTCATGAGGTTTTTGGGAAAGCTCCAGTAACCAGTGTGGTCAAAAATATTTCCTGAATTCTAAATTTTAAATCTAATCCTTTTTAGCCTTTGATTTTATCAGTTATTCTCTCTTCAGAACAACTAAAATAAATACTACTTTTTAAACATTTCACGCACATTGTAAATAATATTCACATGGGTCAAACAGAGACTAATCATTTCAAACTCACCATATTTGATGATCTCAGTGTGAAGAATGTAGAGAGTATAAGAATCTTATACTCAATAATATGTTTGGTGAAATTAAATTAAAATATATATCTAGATTTCTATATTGGAGGTAAATCACATGGAAATAAGAAAATAATACAAAAATGATTACTTTGGGATCATTTTCTTCTTAATTTTTTTATTGTGAAAATATCATACAGAGGGGTTACAATTATATGGGCAAAGTAATGAGTACATTTCTTACCAAGCAGTTTCCTCTTCCTTTGTTTTCCCTTCCATCCTTACCCATCTCCACACCCTTACCAGCCAAAGTTTAAGTTCGTCTTCGACATAACGTCTTGTATATCTCATTATTACAATGGGTCCAATGGTATCCCTAAAATTATGAAGCAAAAATATCTCCAGGAAATATATTTTTCAATAAAATGTTTCAATCCTTAGGTAAAGTGCATTATACTTCAATAAAAAGTTTATCTTAAAATAGAAATTCTGCAACTAATCTAATGCATGTTTTCATGCACAAAATTCTGTGACTTCTAGACTTTTTATGTGATTTTAATTATATTTTTATTGTGAAATGATCCCTCCTTATATTTATTACAAACTTCTGTAATTATACAAATCATGCCTGTACATACTAATTTACATAATTTAATATACAAACAAAATTATCTTTTTTCTTGTCTCCCACAGGGAAGGATGAGTTGCTGAAGTATATTAAATGAAAGCACTCTAACAGAAAGTCTATATGGAATGGAAATTTGCAACGTGAGGATGGGAACATGAGTACTTTCTACTTGGCTGAACAAGAATTCTTATTTCTATAGTACTTTCTTGCCATTTAATCACACAGGGAAAGCCACAAAATTTGAAGTTCATATGAAGGAATTACATTCCTAAAAGTTGTGGCAACCCTGCTGGAAGCTCAATCTTATCACAAATTCTTTGTGCTTGTTGGCTGATCTATTTCTCTATCACATATTTCATATTATTAAGCATATTAGTAATTCAACTGGAAGTACATGGCAGGAGACTCCTGAAATCACATCTATTGCAGTGTAATATGTAGAAGAGAGGAAAAAAAGATTATATTGATCTGCAATTCCTCCCTTTGGCCTTCAATATACTAATTAATTGTCAAAACAATCATGTAAGATATTAGTTTATTTTCCCTATTTAATTAGAGATTAAGCAAGTGTTTGTTTGCAGTAAAGTGATGACAGTAGTATCACAGCTCTAATATGAGCACCTCTTCCCTAACAAGTAATGCTCTATGGACTGTAAATATGGAAGCCACACTAAATTCTCTCTCTGTCTGTCTCTCTTTCTCTCTCTCTACTCACACACACACACACACACACAAACACCCACACACAAACACATAGAGTTGCCACCCAGACACATCAGAGATCAGTTCCATTCCTTTGTAATTATAGTTGACTGATGTTTGTGCTCCCTTGCTTTTCTTTGCTTCAGGATCTTGCCTGGATTTGTATGTTTCCCTGAGATCAAGTCCCTTGTTCTAAGTATACTGTGTATCTTTGTATGCTTCAGGCCAATTAAGAGTACCTTGAATACAACATCTTCATACTTGACATTCAAGTCAAACTCTGTGAATTCATACTACTGTTCCAAGATACTAGAATGTATTGGATCTCGAGACAAAAAAACGCCCACTTTGTTGTTTTAGAAGGAATTGAAATCATGAAATAGAAGAATATCGATCAGGAACTGAGCTAACAGAATGGGAGTATGTGGGGAAATGTAGAATGCTGTATGTGTGTTAGAGACACAGAATAATAGGCTCATTTATTGAAAACTTGTCATCCTCTATTGAAAGCTCAATTTAAGCATACAGTTTTCCAGTTACTTTGCTTACCTATCACTTCTGATCACAAATTCTCTTATGAGTGTGTATAGTATCTTTGAATAAATCACACGATTTGCAGGTACTTAACATCTTAAGGAAAGACAGTCTGCTTCTACATTTTTCATTCTATGTGACAAACCCTTATTTTTTGTTTCCTTGTTTGCTAAATAGATGTATTCCTGGAAACAGGATATTGACAGCAAATCTGAGTGTAATTTTCATCTTGTAAATTTCAAATAGAATGTAAACTTTGTATTGACTAGTCATTTTTTAAAAATGAGTGATATTCATGAACACAATATTTTGATGCCTTTAAGTTAATTGAGAATTGCATGGTAGTTCTTGTGTCTAATTGACTTAACCATTATATTATTCATGTATAAACATTGCATTGCACTTATTTATTTTTATATATAAAATAATTCCCAAGGGTTTACTTTGAAGTGATAATAGCGGAGTTGTCCTCATGTTCCAAACTTTATATTTACTTCAGTAAAAGTCTAGAAACACATGATGTTTACTGAAGCAATTTAAAAGCTGAGAACGCATTTCTAAAGAGACTGGATTTATTGATTAAAGCATAGAATAGAGTAAAAAAGTCAGGTTTCTTGCTTGAGACTGCATAAATTTCATATGAATGTAACTAAAGATGAGACTCACAGATAAATTCAAATTTATATTACTGAGATTTACATCACAATATAAGCAATATAGGTATTTTAAGGAAGTGGTCATTCAAAGCCCTAGATACATAATGGATGAATAATGGAATTGAAAATAGCAAAGGGAAAACAATTCAACATGCAGCTATTATGATTTTATAATACTAATATGGAAGTAATGACGCTTTTCCCTTTCTGAAGAACGTTTAGCCAGTAATTTCAATGTAAGTCATCATTGTAACGAGTCTAAAGTCTTTTCCTCCGAGATATCCAAGAGTACTATAGTCATCCTCTGAAGAGTAAATAAGTAATTATTTTCATTAGCTTTGCTTAATATTAATTTACTTGTAGTAAATAGGTTTAAAAGTCTTCTCTTTCTCTCAATTTAATAACATATGTTTCTATTTCTTCTTAAAAGCCTGAAATCACTATTTCAAAGTAGCATAAGCAGGAAAACAAAATAACCTGATACAACAATCACAAATCCTAAATTATGTGAAAAAATCCACAATATAAAAAATAAATCTGAGGAAGAGGAAAAACAATGACAGAATAACAACAGAACATTATCCTAGCTATCTCTAATAAAGCAGAGATTTAGAGTCATAGCAGGTACTCCACAGCTAGAGGGTCACATGAAATCAGCTATAATTATAGATATGCAGCTATAAATATATATATAATTATAGACATACAATTCATAAGAAGGTTTTATACTGTATTCACAAGAAAAGAGAAATCTATGAAAAGGTGCCACCCAGGAACACATTGGGCAACACATTCAAAAGCACATGTGCAGTGTGGAAATGAAAGACAACATGGAAAAAAAAAACAGGAACAGAAGTGTACATCAGAGAAAGCCACATCCATATACATAGACAATTTGCCATACCACTGGACAGTCTAAATGGTCACTGGAATCACAAATATTAACATCACAACATCTCACCACAACAGATTTCTATTCCTACACTTAATGGACTCAACAAAAATGCAATTCCAGAAAAACACATTACAACTGGAAGCCAAACCAAAACCCTGCAAATTAACTAAGAACATAGAGAGTCACCTATTAATATCATAGATCCCCAAAAAGAAAACCTCCAAATGGACAAAAAAAATCAAAAAAATACAAAAAAGTAATGTCAAAGTAGTATTATTCATACAGTAAATAACCAGGCATTAGAATAGACAATCAAGGACGTAGAAGATAGTTATCAAAATGTATTACAGATACTGCTGGAAAATGTGATTAATGGAAAGATAGAAAACTTCTACAAGGAAATTTGTAAACAAAATGAGACCAACCAGTCATTAGCAAAATAATTCATGGAGACTTCAAACAGAAAGATAAATAAATTCTGAGAAGACAAGGGAGTCCAAGAAAAAATCGATGCCTAGTTAAAAGATATGACATAAGACACAGTTAAGAAAACAATCCTTACATCTCCCCCAACCGAAGAAAAAATGTCCAGAAAGTCCATACAAGACCTAAAACAAAGCTTTAATAAAGACACAGAACCCCTAAAAAATGACCAATTAGAAGACAGGGAAATAAAAAACAAAGTAGAAATCTCCACAGCAAATAGATGACATAGAAGATAATCTCAGGGTCAAAGACAGAATAGATCTAATAGGAAAGAGGAAATAATCATTTAGAACAAATCCAAGAAATAAGAAATGATCTTTCCAGAACTTCAAGACTCAGTTAGAAGATCAAATTTCGGGGAGATAGGTATCAAGAAGGAGAAGAGCAAGATACTAAATGGATAGGAAGCATATTACAGAATTCTAGCAGAGAACAGGCCAAAAATCCAACGAAATAGGCTCATTCAAAGAAGAGAAGCCTTTAGAAACCAATCAGACTTCTAGAACTGAACAATCCACCACCACACCATAATCCATTAGAGGATTATTAAAGATCAAGGAAAGGATTCTTAAAGATGCCATAGAGAAAAGATTGATTATTTATAAAGAATATACAGTCAGAATAAATACAGATTTCTTAACTGATATGGTAAAAAGGAGAGCCTGGCATTATATATGACAAACATTAAAGGTAAACAACTACCAACCATGAATACAGTCCCACGCCAAACTCTCCTTTACATTTAAAGGATATATAAACATATTTCATGACAAAGAAAACTTGAAACAAAGTATGTCCACCAAATTATCAGAATAGAATATGATCAAATATATCCTACATAGAGAAGATCAAGAAGAAGAGGAACTGGTCATATAAAATGCTCCCTACCAGAGAACAAGGTAAATATATTAAGAATAGATGAGGCACAGCTCCTAATAACAGGTGTATAACAGCAGGACTTATCAGATATTTCTGTCTTAACTCTCAATATCAATGGACATAAATTTCCAAATAGAAGACATAGATTAGATAGTTGTATCAAAAACCAAGATGCATCCATTTAGTATCTATGAGAGACACATTATCAAACGCATTCTATGAAGCTAGAATTAGTCTCCTCCCCAAATCACATAGGGACTCACCAAAGAAAGAGAACTATGAACCAAACTCTTTGATAAGCATTAATGCAGAACTTCTTAATAAAATTCTCACTAACCAATTTCAGCAACTAACAAAAAATCATATGGTATGATCAAATAGGAATCATCTTGGATACGATTTGAGTCAACATTCTTGTCAATAAACATAATACAAACCATCCGCAAAAGCAGGGACAAGAAACACATGATCGTCAATAGGGATGTAGAAATAGCTTTTAACAAGCTCCAATACCCCTTTATGATTAAAAGGTCTGGGAACCTAGGAATGCATGGAACATTCCTCAATATTAAACTGAGAATGTATATGACACAGATAATTAGCATTTACCTAAGGGTGGAAGCATGAAGACATTAACATGAGGAATGAGAAAAGGATGTCCACTCTCTACTACTCTTCAATATGGTAGTGGACTTTCTTCCAAGAGCAATAGACAAGAGAAAAACATAAAGCAGATCCAAATAGGGAAGGAGTAAAACTATCCGATTTTACAATTGAAATGATCCTTTATTTAAAGGACCCTGTGGATTCCTCCCTCTATTTAGTAAAGGTGATGCTAACCTTCAGCAATGCAGCAGGGTATAAAAACCACAAGAATCAGTAGTTTTTCTGTTACCAACAATGGGAAGATCCACTCTGAAATCCAAAAAACAACCTCATATGTACTAGCCTCAAAATCAAATCAAATCTAAACAAAACAATACAACAACAACAAAACTAGGAATTAATTAATTTAACTAAAATTGTGAAGGCCCTATATGTGAAAACTTTAAAAATATAAAAAGGGAAATTGAAGGAGATTCAAAGAAATAGAAAGTATTTCAATGTTCCTGGTTGGAAGAATTAACATTTTGAAAACTGCAATACTTCCTCTAAACAATTGGCAATGCAATACTCATTAAAATCCCAACAATATTCTTCAAAGTAGAAGAGAAGCAATGCAACTATAATATGGAATTACAAAATTACAGATGAAACAGAATGCTTAGAAATGAATACATGGGCCTATAGTCATCTTAGCAACACAAACGCTCACACACACACACACACACACACACACACACACACACACACACACACACACACACACACACAATGGAATTATATTCACCCATCAGAAAGATGACTTTTCACCAGTAGTAAGGAAAATGAAAGGTTTGGGAAAATTATATTAAGAGAAAGGAGAAAGGAATGCAGACTCAGAGCAATATAGGTTTCATGGATTCATTCATTTATGATAGCTAGAAGATGCTTACAAATCTATAAGTAAACAAGACAGATTCTACCTCGTCCATTAGAATGGCCATTACTAAGAAAATTAACTATAGCAAATTCTGGCATGGATGTAGCCAATTTGGAACTCTATTACACTGTTGTTGGGAAATACTTTCTATTTCTTTGAATCTCCTTCAACCACTGCGGAAGGCAGTATGGAGTTTCCTGAAAAGAGTAAATATAGATCTCCCTTAAGACTCAGTAATTCCCCTCATGGGCAGTAATCCAATAAATAACAAACAAGCTCACATGAAAGCTACCAGCATAAACGTGTTCAGGGCTCAGGCCCAGAGTTCAAGGACTAGAAAAATGTTACCACTGCTGGTATTTGTTTCCATAAATATGAACTGTTTTATATAAGATACCAAATCAATCTATTTGCAGTAGCTAGATTAGGACTTAAATGTTAGTGGGTGATAAAATGGCTCCTTTGTTGAATGTTAGGAATAGATGTAGGTAGTCCATGAAAGGGAGATTTTGTTGTTGTTGTTGTTAGAGGTGCTGAAGTCTGGACTTGGACACTGTCCCTGAACTCTTCAACTCAAGGTGAGTGCTCTACCACTTGAGTGACAGTGCCACTGCTGGTTTTCTGATGGTTAAATGGAAATAAGAGTCTCAGGCTCTATCCTGCCCAGGCTGGTTTTGAACTGTAGTCCTCAGATCTCAGCTTCCTGAGTAGCTAGGATTACAGCTTTGAGCTACTAGCACCAGGTAAAAATGGGGGATTTTTAGAAATGAAAATCTACCTCTTCACCTGTGTCTAAACCTCAGATATTACTATTAGAACACTCACCTTCACCTCATTTCATCAGACATTTGTAAATTTTCTCTTTTCCTTCATGTGGGAATACTGCAGTCAATATCAACTCAGCTGGGGGACTGGATCAATTGTATGGTAATTGCTAGCACCTAATTTAAGAACTTTTACATCAGAAGAAATGAAACCCTTACTTGGAATAATTGTTTTCTCTTTTTATTACAAATCTGTGCTTGATTATTCCCTAATGTGATATTGGACTTCCTAATAGAGTGATGAAATTTTCTTTATTTTCAACCGTCTCCCACATGTGGTCAAATATTTAAGAATTCAAAGATTTGCACTGAAAATTGATTAAGCTGACGTCTAAGAAAATGTGCATTTCTGGAATTTGTTCTTCTGTCATGTTCTTACATACACAAGCTTTCTATGATTTATTTGTACTACAAGGAATTCTACTTTCCAATCTTTCTGTGACCAATTTTAGTCTGATCAGTCTTTCTGATCCTCTCTGTTGAGTCTCATTTGAGTATGCCTCATAAAAAAGATATTAGTTATCAGCTAAATGATTCTCAGCTTCTGTTTTTTGCCTGACTTCTTTTAGGCTGTGATAGCAATCCTGCCTGGCTGTGCTTACTGGAGTGTGTGTGTGTGTGTGTGTGTGTGTGTGTGTGTGTGTGTGTGTGTGTGTGTGTGTGTGTGTGTATTTTGTTTTAGATATCTAGGATTACTATTCAAGGTAGTAGTTTCTCTGGGCCCCTGTGATAACCTGGCCTAGAGTCAATGAGTAATACTCCATACGATACAAAGAACAACTGACTAAATTCCTGTTAATTGTCTCAAAATGAGGCAATCAGGCATCCTTGCAAATCCATCAATAATGCTTTGTAACCACTTACAGAAGTCGTCTATCAAGATGGCTTTTCTAAGTTGACTGTGAAAAATATTCATTTCTAAGTAGGCACCATAAAGCAGATCACATTCCTGGGATTAGACTTTTGGAAGGAAGGTTCGCCTTCCTTCCGTCTCTTATGATAGTTCAAACCATAATATTCTTCAGTTGTGGCCAGCCTGGAGCACATATTCCCAAGAATATTCTGTAGGGCTGGGAAGATGGCTCAGTGGTAGAGTGCTTGCCTTGCATGCCTGAGGCCCTGGGTTCGATTCCTCAGCACCACATAAGCAAAAAGAAAAAAGCCAGAGGTGGTGCTGTGGTTCAAGTGGTAGAGCACTAGACTTGAGCTGAAGAGTTGAGGGACAGTGCCCAGGCCCAGAGTTCAGGCCCCACGACCGGACTCCCCCCCCCCCAAATAAAAAGAATATTCTGTAAATACGGGGTAAATACTTGTCTACTACAGACTGATTTATCTTGCTTTTATCTGTTGTTATTTTCATTACTTCAAACACATGGATAATTCATATTGGGATTAGACAAAGGATTAATGGAATAAACATTCAGTTTACTTTCATATATCCAATATAATACACTTAACCCGTAATGGACAAATAAATTCAACTCTAGAAACAATGTCAGGAATATAAATTAAGCTTTAATACATATAATCTGGCACACATAAACCATCATCTACAGAAAAATTCAGTCTCTCTGTAAATATTTATTTGGTATGAAATAATAAAAATTTAATTAATGAATATCACTTTGAATTATCATCTGAAATAGTCCTCGTGTATATAATTTTAAATAATTTTATAGATGTCACCTAGACAAGAATTTAACATGCATGAAAAAATCAAATTTCCACAATTATAGCTATATGAGAGGGATCATACCCTCGTGTACTATGTGGTGTGAATTTTACCACAGTGCTGAACCCTTCCAAATAATACCAAGCGTCATGTGTAATAATTTATTATTATTTATGATTGCTAAGTGTAGAATACACTTTGAATTATTACATTAACTCACAGATATGAAGCAATGATTTGTTATTTGTTCAAATTTAATGCTTCTCAATTTTACAATTCATTAAATATATTATTAAAATTATTTTCACTTTCTTCTTTTCTATAGCTAATGAAATTAAAATTATATATTAACCATTCAATGTTAAGAAATCAATAATAAGTAAACTATTATTAAAACAATATACTATTAAACTGTGATTTGAATTATACTTCTAACAAATTGTGATGTAAACAAGTCAATAAAATTAAGGGTGATCATTTTTAAACTTAGCAGCTTGTTATTTTTTTTAATTTTATTTTTTGGGTCCAATCGTGGCGCCTGAACTCTGAGCCTGGGCGCTGTACCTCAGCATTTCAGCTCAAGGCTAGCGCTCTACAACTTGAGACCCAGCACCACTTCCAACTTTTTTCTTTTTGCTTATGTGGTGCTGAGGAATCGAACTCAGGGCCTCAGGCATACAAGGCAAGCATTCTAGCACTAAGCCAGCTTCCCAGCCCAGCAGCTTGTTATTTATTTCCTAATTGTGTCATTTGTTATTCTTGATCCAAGTCATCTCTTTATCTTAATTGTTTAGTTTTCTATTTTATCTCAATTGGTTTGCTGATTGTGCATTTTGTTTTCCCTTTTTAATGACCGACATGAGGCTGAAAATCTGTATGCTAGTTTATTACTTCCTACATTAAAGTCAAATTGCTGCTCTCCCCAGCTGTTCTACTCTATGATACCACAGTATTTCCCCCACTCCCATCTCCTGTATGCTGCTCTCATATATTTTATTTTATTTTTTATTTAAATTTTATTGTCAAGGTAATGTACAGATGGGATATAGTTACATAAGTAAGGTAATTAATTTATTTCTTTTCTAACTTGTTAACCTTTCCCCTATTTTTCTCTCTCTTCACTCCAACGCCCCCCCCCAAGATTATTTACAACATATTGACTTGTGAATACCACTGTTGAATAGGTTCTCCCTTTGTCCTTTGTCTCACCATTTTGTTTTTTTTTTCTTTTCCTTCCCTAGTTCAGATCAACATATTTAAAATACCCAGGGTATCAAAATCAAATACAGTGACTACAGGGGATAAACCATAGGTGGGGAAAACACAAAAACATAAAAAGAAATCACAGTACATTAAGAACAACAACAAAGAACATGTCTTGGAGTTCATTTCACTTAGAATCACCTTATACAATCATATGTACATAGCTATTGAACTATTCTGCTCATCTACTAAGATTATCCTTGATGTACACAATAATGCTCCCCTATTACCCAGTAATCCCACTTCTGGGCATATAACCAGGTGATCACAAACAAGGCCACAGTAAAGCTACTACTGTGTATCACAGTCATATTTACGAAAAATGACACACACACTCCCCCCCACACACACACAGATAAACACACATGGAAAACTATGCTTCAATCACAAAAAATGTGACCACCTCATTTGTAAGGAAATGGAAGATCTTGGAAAAAATCATATTAGTGAAGTAAGCCAGACTTAAAGACACATAGGTCCCATGGTTTCATTTGTAAGAATTAGTTTACATGAATGATAATCTCATGTATTTTAATTTGACATTTTGTTCTATGTTGAGCATGCAACATTATTGCTATATTTTTGTTATTATTTCTGCAAATAGGCAGGTATACTTAAAGAATTACATTCATCTTATCCATTATTGAAGGAAGAACAACTAAAAGAGTAACCACTACTAGGAAGAACAACTCCTACTTACTTAGCTTCATTCTTATGTAAGGCCAATGTTGTCCCCTGTATCCTCATGTTGTACATTACAACTCTATACCTGGTCATAATGTATATCTAGTATCTTATGCATTGTGAACCAGATGCCCGAACTAAATGCTTTACTTTACAAAAAAATTCTGTCAATGTTTGAGGATGGTTTGTGTGTATGTGTGTGTGTGTGTGTGTGTGTGTGTGTGTGTGTTTACAAAGATCAGAGCATAACATTTTTCTTCATTTTGAATACATCTTACAGGTCATTGTAAGTTGTGGCTAATGGGAGCAGTCTCTTGTTATTTTAAGGATGAAACAGAAAAAGATATTTGTGTATGTACCACAGTTGCTTTATTAGTGTCGTTGAACACTGAACTTCGATTTACATCTTGGCTGTTGTTCTGAATAATGTGAATAACAATGAACTACAGATATATTTATGAATTACCCAGAGAGAAATAATCACATGATTGGTGGGTCAGATGATATTTCAAGTATGATTTCTTTAGAAAACTGCATACTACTTTCTACAAGGAAAATACTAACCTGGATTTTGACCAAGAGTGTAGAAAATTTCCTTTTCTTCACACTCTTACCAACATGATTACATTTTATTCAAAAGGTAATAAAGGGCAAGTTTTTACTATCTTCAGTACTCTAGACTGGCTTAAGACCGAAATCTTACCTCCTAAATTCTTGGAATTACAAACTTTTACCACCACACCTGGTTCCTTTGATTTTTTTTGATAAGAGTTATAATAGTTATAAAGTAGTATCATAGTAATTTTGAATTAGATTTCTCTAATGACTTCTTCTCACAGCATTAAGCCAGCACAGAAGTTGTATTAAACACAACTGTGTAAACCCACTGGTGATATAGAGGGGTTTATGGAAAACATGTCTATTCGAACTTTTGTCCATTTTTATTCAAGTTTCTTGTTAATCTCATCTTTAATCTCTCTATACAAAAATAATTAATTCAAGGTAGTAAAAAGGAAAAACTTAAGCAACTCCTAATATTTTTCAATTTTCAATAACATGATATTGCTTAAATCATTTTCTGTTTATGCTTAAGACTATATAACAATTTAGTTAGATCTTTTACATATCTATATGTATTTTATTTATTTTACATTGATTGCTCTTTCCAAAGCCTGCGTGTCTAATTTTGGTTTATTTCAGTCTTAAGAAGTTCAGATTTCAAATTCAAGAATAAATGGAAGTAAGCAAACAAAAAAATACAGTTCCTCTCATCTGATAATGCCTCTAAAAGAATGAGAAAAGAGTTCATCATTCTAAGGACCCTTAATTCTTAAGATAACATTTGCTATAATGCTAATGTTATTACCATTTTAGTGTTGGGAAAAATTGTAATTAAAGGCACTAAGTGCATGGCCCAAGACACACAGTGAGGAAGAAAATGAGTCAAATTTTCCAAAAGTCTTCCAGCAATACACAAAAGGTAGATAAATTCTCTGATACTCTCAATTCAATATTCATACTGTCCAAGAAATAATAGCATAGCAATTATTGCCCATGGTAATTGTTTTCTGTTACATTTTGTCTTCAACACAGACTGTGTTGGTGACATTGGGTTATCATGCACAGAGCTGAGCTTATAAATTATGGTCCAAAGAGAGGCAAATTTCTTCTGTCCCATAGTTTCAGTATCATTTTTAAAAAGTAATAAATCTTTTAAATATCATCACTTACTGTATTTTAATAATTCAAGAATGAAAAATTTCACATATAATCACTGCAAAATGCTTTAAGACAAGGAGATGATAAAACAGGCCTCTGTGAAGCAAATTTTCTTCTACTTTTAAAATTATTCTGAAAGCCTGGTACTGGTTTGTCACACCTATAATCTTAAGTACTCGGGATACCTATTAAGGAGCCTGAGATCTGTGGATAATATTTGGAAGTCAACAGGACAAACTAAATTCATGAGATTATTTTTCAAAATTTTAACGAAATAGCAAAGGGCCAGGAATGGAGATGTAGCTCATATAGTAACTCACCAATCTAGAGAGAAAGACGTAGCAAGATGTTGAAGCCCTGATTTCAAACTCTGAGCATGCCAACACGCAGGAATGCACACACACTCACTTTTTCAAAATATCAGTGTTTTGCATTAATTTCTTTGTTAACGATATTATATGGGTAAAATGGGCTTCATAAACTCTTCCATCTCAAAACATTTTTATACATTTTTGTTGTAAAAATACTGTACAGAGGGGTTATAGTTATATGAGCAAAGTAATAAGTACATTTCCTATCAAGCATTGTTACCTCCTCCTTTGTTTTTCCCCCACCATTCCTTCCCTTTACACCTCCACAAGTACACTCCTCATACCCCAAAGCCCCACCAAATGTCCCTAGCCTAAATAGTAAAGTTCGTTTTTCAAAATAATGTCTTGTGCATCTATTGTTATACAATGGGTCAAACTGTATTCCTATTTAAGCATGTTGTTTTTTCCCTTTCCCTCCCCAAAATAGAGAAGTGTACATTCAAGGTGCAGTGCACCAACATCAAATAAAGTGAAAACAGGGTTATATTGTTGGGGAGGAACGTATAAAAAAGAAAAACAATCACATCGTACATTATAAATACGTGAGAAACAACAGCAATAAAGAAAAAAAACCACTTGTGTCTCTATCTTGGGGGTTATTTAGGTTAACATCAACTTATCTAGTCATATACACATAGGCTTTCAACTTTTCTGCTTATCCCAGACATATACTAGTTATTGCAAATAAGGGATTCAATGGGACCTATGTTTCTTTGGACTTGGCTTACATCAGTTAATATAATTTTTTTCCAAATCTTTCCATTTCCTAACAAATTGAGCGTTGTCATTCTTTCTGATGGAGGCATAGAATTAATATATATATATATATATGTTTTCCACCTTCATCATTTTTTCAAATGTTTTTATTGTGATTAAGTGGTTACATAATTTCCCAAATTTCACAATATTGTGGGATAGTGATGCTTAGTTTAAGTCACAAACACATTCTAACTTCGATGGAGCAAATTGTCTATTATGGTCTACAACATTTATGAATTCTATGAGCTTTGCAATAGAGTTATTTCTTCCATATGTAAACATTTTTGTTTTGAAATATGTATATTTCTTTTGTATTGCATAAGCGTCAGCTGTTCCCTCTTTCCCACTTGTTCCCTCCCTCCCTCCAGTGACATTGAGTTGCTTAGTTCATTTTGGTCAATGTCCAGTGCAGCTGATCGATCCCACTGTTGTATGTTTTTCCCTGATTCCCTCTAGTTCTGTGTCATCCTCCTGGTTTCCCTTCAGTGTGCACATATGATCAGCAGAATGGGGTTATTTAGTAGTGATTCGACCAGATGAGTGGAAGTTCTTGGTTTCTTAAGTGTTGTTAATTTTGTCATATCACCTTACATTTTGGATTTAACATCCGCTTATCACGGAGACCATGTGCCATTTGTCTCTTTGATTTTGGCTCACCTCGCTCAACATGATTTCCTGTAGCTTGATTGATTTCCCTACTAATGCCATTATTTTGTCTTTTCTAATGGCTGGAAAATATTCCGTTGTGTATAGTTACCACAGTTTTTTGATCCATTCATCTCTGGTGGGACATATGGGTTGTTTTCATATCCTGGCTATTGTGAACAGTGCTGCAATAAACATGGAAGTGCATTTGTCATTGAATATTGGTACCTGTTGTTCAGGATAGATGCCTAGAAGTGGTATGAGTGGGCCATAAGGAAGGTCAATATTTATCTTTCTGAGGACTCACCTGACTGCTTTCCAAAGTGGTTGTGTAAGTGTACATTCACACACACACACACACACACACACACACACACACACACACACAAACACACACACACAGAGAGAGAGAGAGAGAGAGAGAGAGAGAGAGAGAGAGAAAGAGAGAGAGAGAGAGAGAGAACATTTTCTTGATCCATTCTTCTACTGAGCAGCATCAGGGTTGGTTCCATATCTTAGCTATGGAAAATAATGCTACAATAAACATTGTTGTGGTGGTAGTTTTAGTATGGACTGGTTTGTGATCATTTGGGAGAATGCCCAAAAGTGGGATTGCTGTATAATAGGGAGCTCTATGTGGAGGTTTTTGAGGAACCTCCAAACTGCTTTCCAAAGTGCATGACCAAGTTTACACTCCCACCAAGAATGCAGTAGGCTCCCTTCTGGCCATATCCCTTCCAGCATCTGTTGTTGTAAAAATATGGAACGATTCACTAATTTGTGTATCATCCTTGTGCAGGGACCATGCTAATCTTCTCTGTATGTTCCAATTTTAGTGTGTGTGCAGCCAAATTGAGCACAAACATTTTTATAAAGAGTAATTGATTTTCTTAAACTAGACAATTCAACAAAAATAAGTTCAAAAGTATTGTGAAATTTTATAACCATGTGTTTCTTACATAAGCACACATTTAAGAATAAAGTCAAGATTGACATATCAAAAACAATATAATTCCAGATATTTGTTGTTCATGAGATTTGTAGGAGGAAGAATTCAATTATTCTACAAAAGGCACTTGTCATAATGATCATTGCAGCAAATGTTAAGGTTTGTTAAAGGTTTTAATGTTTTAAATATGTTTAATTTTGGGATTTGCTTATATATGGCAAAATTAAGACTGTTTGGCAGGTCATAAAAATTTTTGATAAAGTATATAATATTTCTGGTAGCATGTACTAGTAAGTATGGACATTTCAGATTTTATAGAAACTTTACTAATGAGAAATTGCAAAGACTGTGTAAAGAAGCAGTTAAGATTTTAAGTTAAGATTTTAAGTACACAGTTTCTGTTAAATCTTCAGGGCTCCTTTACGTTATATGTTAGTGATGAACAAATAATGATATAATCCACATACAAATGATGAGATGAACTATAAATAGTAATCTTAGTGAGTAAATTTAAAGGCTACTTATAGCTTTATCCAGTTTTAAATGTACAGGAATATGAGAAAATAGTAAACTCTACTATATACACTTCAAATACTGAAAACCCTGGTAATTGTTTTGTTTTTTATTTTAGTAATCATTAATATTTAATTATTGTTTGCTTTATTTATAGCATTTTTCCTTGTCGTAATATAATACAACTTTTTGTGAGTCATGATTAAGAGGTACTTTGAGAATATCATTGGGATGGCCACACAATTTTTCATAGGTGCATGTGAATTTACAAAGAACAAAACTAAAAACAAAATATTGATTAAAAATTATATCAAGTAGAGTCTGAATCAGGAGTGTTGATAAATGTCCACACCTAACATCTTAACCTTAGGCTGGAGCATCTTATTTAAATATTGTTGAGAATTTCAAGACTTCCTTATGTAGGGCCCTTAGAAGCATGTACAGCATGCATGTGTACAAAGCCAGTGACAACAGGCAAATATGACTAAGTTTCCCCAAAAGGAATCTATGAAGTCAATAGTTATCTTCCCAAGCAGATAAAAAATGCGTCCAAAATGATTCAGTGCACCTACATTTGTGGAGTTATTTAAGTTATGGATTCTTTGTTAGACATATTCTTTTCTTTTAAAAATTGTCAAATATTAGCTTTATAATAAACTTTGTCTAGTATTTCTTGGTTCAAAACAGAAATCTTGATACAGTTGATGTCACTTGGCTTTCTTACTTTCTCAGTTCAAAGCCAACCTAGGCACGAAAGTCTGTCACATTCTTATCTGTAACCAAACACCAAAAACGCCAAAAGTGGAGTTTGGCTCAAGTAGTAGAGTCCTAGCTTTGGGGGAAGTTGGCCAGGGAAGACATTTGTTCAGGGACATGGTCCAGACTCTGAGTTCAAGCTCCAGAACCAGGACAAACTAAACAAACAAACAAGAAAAAAAACGCACATATTTCTTTGGGACCATCCATAAAGCACTGGTTTGAGAACAGGCTCCTTTTGCTGATCATACTCACTGGATCCTGCTTTTTTGGAATACTAATTGTGCTGGAGAATTCAGGACAAGACTAAAGGAATTAATAAGTGACTCCTGCAACAACAGAATCATCTCAATAGTGAAATATCCATGCATAAGACAAATTAAAACCTCCAAATCTTTGTTTCCTTGCAAAAGAAAACTTTTAAAACAATGTTTATTTCCTTTTGTTCTATGCTGGCCTTCAAATGGCACATTGTTTCCTTTTGAAATACTTTCAAGAAGAAGTTTTTATATGAATAAAGAACACACTCGAAAAAAGACAGGGACAGTTTCTTCAAGCTTGGATTCTTTTTTTTCTAACAATGAATATATATTTTTTACAGTGAAAATACTGAACAGAGTGGTTACAATTACATGTGCAAGATAATGAGTACAGTTTTTATCAAGCATTGTAGCCTACTCCTTGGTTTCCCCTTCCAATCCCTAGACATAAAAGAAATGCAAATCAAAACAACATTGAGATATCACCTCACCCCAGTTAGAATGGGTATAATCAAGAACTCTAATAACAACAGATGCTGGAGGGGATGTGGAGTGCCACTTTTGGGCATTTACCCAAATGTTTACAAACAAGACCACACTAAAGCTACGAGCATAACTATGTTTATTGCAGCATTATTTACCATAGCTAAGATCTGGAATGAGTACATTTTTTATCAAGCAATGTTGCCTACTCCTTGGTTTCCCCTTCCCATCCTCTCCTCTCCTCTCCATCCAATCCTCCTCCCCCCAACAACAAAGTTGTAAAGTTCGTTTTTGAAATAACGAGTTGTACATCTCATTGCTGCAATGGGTCCACCTGTATCCCTATTTAAATGATTTGATTTTTTTTCCGTTCCCCTCCAGAAATTATACCGACATCAAATACAGTGAAATCAGGGGTTATTGTTATCCCGTGGGGAAGGGACATAAAAAGCAACAAGGAAATCATCTTATAAATGTGTTAGAAAAAGTCACATGAAAGAACAAAAAACATTCGAATACATTTCTTAGGGTTCATTTCCCTAACATCAACTTATCTGACCTTTTCTGTTTGACTCAGACATATACTAGTTATTGGAAATAAGGAAAACCATGGGACCTATGTTTCTTTGGGCGTGGCTTACTTCAATTAATATAATTTTTCCAAGTCTTTCCAGTTCCTAACAAATGTGGCAATGTCATTCTTTCTGATGGAGGCATAGGATTCCATTGTGTATATATACCACATTTTCTTGATCCATTCATCTACTGAGGGGCATCTGGGTTGGTTCCATACCTTAGCTATGGTAAATAAGGCTGCAATAAACATAGTCGTGCTGGTACCTCTAATGTGGCCTTGTTTGTGAACATTTGGGTTAATGCCCAAAAGTGGGATTGCTGGGTCTTAGGGGAGCTCTATGTGGAGTCTTTTGAGGAATCTCCAAGAACCGACCTCAGGACCACTGGAATAGAATTGAAAACCCAGAAATGAACCTACAAACCTATAGCCATCTAATCTTTGATAAGGGAGCTAAAAAAATTGAAGATAGGTACCCTCTTCAGGTAAAATGAATGTTTTCAGGCTTCATAGAACTAGCACAAATACATCTTTGGACATGAGGTAACACGCCTTTCAGAGACAACTTAGTAAATACAAAATATAAAATTTAAAAACATTATTCATGTACATATGGCCATATAAGATAATGTTAAGAAAAATGAAGATAGGGACACAACTTGTTTTATTCTTTATTGAAATTGTTTTTAATGTATCTAAAATGTACTATGTGATTTTTTTCGTTTCTCCTCCATGTTCTTCCCGCATGATATAACTCCTGTTTTCACTGAATATGATGTTGGTGCCCTGCATCTTGCATATACATTTTTCTAGTGTGGGAAGGGGAATTGAAACAACAAAATGCTGAAACAAAGATTCAGGATGAACTATTGTAACAATGATATGAACAAGACACTATGTAGAAAACGAATTTTACAACTTGTGGAGGGGAGGGGGAATTGGGCAGATGGGGAGGGAATGGATAACACAGGAAAAACAAAAGAGGATGTAACAATGAGAAATGTACTCATTACCTTACTTATGTAACTCTAAGCCCTCTGTACATTATTTTTTACTATAAAAACATAAAAGAAACCATTATCCATGAGTACATTAACTTCAAATTCCATAAGTGCTCTTAAATTAAATTTAACTTGGAGAAGATTCTCAGAAAAGTTAATTTGTGTGTGTGTTGTGAATTATTTCCCAAGTGTACACAAGTTAACAGTAGAAGAAACAATAGGAATAATAAGAGAAAGGAAAGTTCTGTGTTTAAGTATAATGGTTCAATATACTATAGAAGACCCTGCAAATAAGACAACATTGAACCAATAAAGCCAAGGCCATTATGTACATCTATGGGAGTGACATAGAGAAATAATTAATACTAAGAGGAACATGAACGATGAGGCCACTCTCTTTCAACTTCTACCTCTAAATCATGGTTGCTAATCATGCAAATTTGTAAAATGTACAATTGAAGAATAATTCTGGTTCCAAAGCAAGTTAGATATAAGAGCATGGACTTAACTGGAAAAAAAGTCCATGGTGAGAAAGCAGGAATTATACTGGCAATGAACTGGTGGCCAAGATCTCATTTCTTTTTCTTTCTTTTATCTTTTTTCTTTCTTTCTTTTTTTTTTTTTTTTTTTTTTTTGATGGTTGAGACAGGGTTTGAACTCAGCCTGGGAAATATCTCTCCACTCTTCACCTCAAGACTAGTGTTCTACCTCTTGAGCCACAGCGCTCTCCAGTTTTCTGGTGGTTAATTGGAGATAAGTGCCTCAGAACATTTCTTTCCTACTCATACAGGATTTGAACTGCAATCCTCAGATCTCAGCCTCCTGAATACCTAGAATTATAGGCGTGAACTCAAGTGATGGAATACTAGTCATGAGCAAGATTGCTGAATGAGGTTGCTGAGGCTTTTGCATACACACATACAAACATACACATACACACAGAGGCACATATATGTGCAAACACACCTGTACAAATAAAACAACTCTCAGAATATGGAGAAATGTTAGAAAACAATAGAAAATATATCCTGAGTAAGACTAGATCAAGTGATAATTTTTAATATTAGAAAGTCCTCAAGTGAAAGTTATTCAAAGTTTGATAATATTACATACCTAGGGACCAGAGATAAAAAGAAAGTCAAGTAATCATTATTAAAGGGATTGGATCCCTGGAAGAATGAATCAGAGACCCCTGCAGGTGCATCTGAAAATGTTCATATCCTGTGTGAAATGATAGAACATCTTTGAAAGTAGAACATAAACAACTTGAACAGTCAGTCTAATGAATAAGATCATAGGAGAAGTTCAGAATTTCTAGTCTGTATCTAGATTAAAAAAACCATCAAACTATGGCAGGGCAATTTGATACAAGCCTGGAATTCTAGCACTCAAGCTAAGACAGGAGATTAGAGAGTGGGATTACATAGTGATACCTTCCCTGGACCAGGTAGTATAATTTTGTCTCAATGAAACAAACCAAAAAACAAGAAAGGAATACACAGTTGGAAGTTTGGGCTAATTTTGTCACTATGTTTTGAGAAGGCAAGTTTCCTATTGAAATGCAACTCATATATAATCCTCAGTTGTATTTTAAATGCTCTCTGCATTACACAACATTCCTACATGCAAAATGGCTCATTTTTCCCAATCAAAAATTTGAAAAAATAAGCATCATTCTGTTGGATTTCAAAGAAATAATGAAGGATTACAAAAGTTTAAGCATGGAAAAATACAAAGTTCATCTAATGTAGGACTTTGTAGACCTTGCTAAATTAGAATTTATATTTAAAATAAATATTTTGGTTTTGTTTCTAATTTCATATTCTATAGAATACTACAAAATTCTTTTTAAGTAGAGGTTTTAATTGACAAATTCACACATGAATCAGGCATTTTATTTGCTTAAAATATTCTTTCAAGCGAGGTATAATTAGAACTTAGTTAATTGATAATTCCAACAGTTCATGTATAAAATGAGATAGTGTGAATAATCTGCACAGAGTTGCCAACAAATGGATGATATTAATTTATTAATTTAGAACAAGCAATTTTTTGAGGCTTTGGTGTAACATGGTATGAAGACATTAATTGTGTGAGGTCTTGGTTCTTCTATCTATTTGTAATACAGGAAGAAATTTCCTTAATTACATGCCTCTGTATACAATGAGAAAAATGCGAGGTTGGAGTTGGTTTTATTTTTTGGTTTGTCCTCAGGTTTGAACTCTGGGCCTGGCCACTCTCTGTGAGCCAGTTTTTGCTCAAGGCTCATGCCCTACAACTTCAACCTCAGTGCCACTTGAGTCTGGCTTTTCCTGAGAAGTTTATTGGAGATAAGAATCTAAGGAATCTTCCTGACTGGGTGGGCTTTGAACCATAATCTTCTGATCTTAGCCTCCTGAATATCTATGATAGATAAAAATATAAATAATATTTGCAAGTGCTCTGATTTCTAGAACTCAGAAAAATGTTGCAGCAAAGTTTAGTGTAGTGTACTTTCCACAATAGGAAAGGCATCATATTAGCACAAGTGTAGTATTTTTTCACAATAGTGATAAGCTATTCATGATGTGAATTAAGGGAATTTTAAGGTGCACCATACAAATTGGAAACTGTTGGGCTACGAAGACTTTATGGCATAAAAGCTTGGGATTGATGATCACAGAAATAATAGCTTACTCTGATGAACAAAAGTTTACTCTTGAGGAATTAATTATTATACATACTTCGTAGTTATATCCTCCACCAGAATGTGGCTATTTTTTTCTGTTGATTTCTCAATATGTAGCACCCCATTAGAAACTGCAGTTATTGCAGAATTAAATATCATACAAACAAGTACTGTTTTGAATATCTCTGATATGGAATGTTCAGAATTTGAAAATGAGTAGTTAGTATTTGTAAGAACTTTGAAGAACACATATATTCTGTCCTTTTAACAATTATTCAGTTTTAAAAGTTAGGAGTTTCCAGAGAATTAAACAGTTTTCTGTTTTACTATGGGACAATATTAACTTATAATTTTTTTGAAAATTATGATAGATATATTGTGAAAATATTGTATATTTAGATAACATTCAAGTTGATGAACCTCTGATAAAGAAAGGTGTAATTAATTCAAATTAGATGCCAAATAGTGTTCATTTTTTAAAAGGTAATGCACATAGGATAATATTTACTATAGCAATACAGTGAAATTATACTTTATTTAACTTATTTTTGTTTAATTTTATTTTTAAGGTGATATATACAGGGGTTGCATTAATTGTAAGGTAGTGAATACATAACATGTCGAAATTTTACCCACTACCTCATTTTTCTCACACTTTTCCTTTCACCCCAAACCCCTCACAAGTTGTAATGTAAATTTCCAACATGTTGTCTTGTGAGTATTGCTATTGCATTGGTTTGCCCTTTGTCCTTTGTCTCCCCAATTTGTTGTTCATCTTGCCTTCTCAAATTAAGATAAATGCATGTGCAATACACACAGTACTGAAATCAAATACAGCAGGGGATAAACTATAGGGGAAAACACAAAAGAAAAAAGAAATCACATAGTACATTAAAAAAAAAAACACCCACAAAGAAAAACCTCTATTTCCATATCTAGATGTTTATTTTGCTCAACATGATCTTGTATTGTCCTATATGCAAAGCTTTTGAGCCATTCTGCTCATCTGCTAGTGTTATTCTATACATATCCTATTATTACAAATCAGGGAAACTATGGAATCTGTTTCTTTGGGTCTGGCTTAATTTATTTAGCAGGATTTTAAAAAATCTTTCCATTTCCTTTTGAATTGGAAGCATAGAATTCAACCACACACACACACACACACACACACATATATATATATATATATATATATATATATAAACAAAATGTGATATATATATACATATATATACATATATACATATATATATATCACATTTTGTTGATTCGTTCATCTACTGAATGGCATATTGGTTTGAAAATGTTTGCATGTAAGTATCATTTAGGGTCATTCAAAAATGACAGGTGACACCTCCCCAGAAATACTAAAATCATTATTTCTTCGTAAGAAAGGATTTTATGGTGGTACAAGTGTTGGAATATCTAAATGAGTGTAATTTATATCTTGCACTGAATTAGGCAGGAAGATATCTAATATCATATAGGATAAAAATGGTAGTGACAAAATATTCCCTTGAGAAAGATATAGGAGTCTGCCAGAAGTATGAAGAAATTCAGATAATTTTAAAGAATTTAGAAATACAAGCTCAAATATGTTTATTTAAATAAAAATTATGTAAGTGGAAGGGCAAAAGAAGGAGAAGAGAGGAAAGTAACTGACAGCAGATCATTGTCCCAAGTTAGAGTATAAAAAGTCATAATCTAGAATTCAGATGAAGATGGCAGAAGGTCTAGGCTAAACAAGCTTTCATGTAGACAACAGTTTTAGTGTTCCAGTCAACAGTCCTAGGATAGAGAATCACACCCCGTGTGCCATCACAGTACAGAGAGTTTGGCCAGAGATGGAATATCCAGGCAAGGAAACAGATCTGAGAATCAGCAGCCAGAGTCACCATGCTTACAGAGAGAGTCCAGTCAAAAAGATGCCAGACACAGTGTGCGTATTCTACTCAACACCAGGAAGAACTGACAAGGAACAGATATATTCATGCTGCATATCACAGACCATAGAGTGCCCAGTCACCAAGCTTCTGGCATGAATAGAACCCTGACATCCTCACTCCTTCTCAGAAAGCAGAGGAGGGAAGGTGGCCCCTCCCTCACCACCAGAGAGCTCCATCTTTGATACTGACAAAGGCCCAGAAGTTGATACTGACAAAATGCCCAGACTTTTGACTGTGCAACTACAGGACTTTGGTTTATGCGTGCCTTAAAATAGTGTCTAGCACAAAAATCGATTCATGGAATCCAATAAAAGACAGCTGAAAGAAGTCAGGGAGACCGGAAAGGGAATGTTGAATGGAGCCTAACAGAAGGAATGGGAGTCCAAGGAAACCATAACCGATCAACTAAGTGATTTGAGAATAAACACAACACCAAATTAAGGAAGTAATGAAGTTCATATAAGATCTAAAACAAAGCTCCAACAAAGAATTTGAAGTCATCAAAGCTGACCAAATAGATGGAAAAGAAAAAAACAAAGTGGAAAGTCTTGAGAGCATGGAAGACCATGTAGAAGATCGAATATGAGGGATTGAAGAGCGAGGTTATTATACAGAAAGAACATACAACAATCCAAGACAAAGCCAAGAAATATGCTAGATCTATTCAACATTTGGAAGACACCCTCAGAATGTCTAATCTGAGGATAATGGGTGTAGAGGAGCACCTAGAGTCAGAAGTTAATGGTCTAGGAAATTTGGTTAACATTTTCCAAGCAGAGAATTCTCAAAAATGCAAAAAGATAGACCTATTCAGATTCAAGAAGCTTTTAGAACCCCAAATAGACCAGACCATGACAGGATATCCCACCGTGACATTATAATCCCCACAGCATCAATTCCAAGGAAAAAATCCTTAAAGCAGTCAAGGAGAAAAGATCAACCACTTACAAAAGGAAACCAATTAGAATAACCTCAGATATCTCAGTGGAGAAAATTACAGCAAGAAGAGCTGCCATGCCCTAAAGACAAACAATTATCATCCAATTATACTGTACCCAGCTATACTCTCCTTCATAACCGAAGGCCAAATAAAAACCTTCCATACCAAAGAACAACTGAAACAATATATATACACCAAACCAGCCTTATAAATGACACTTAACGATGTATTACACATAGAAAATCAACAAGACCACAATAAAGGCAAAGAAACCGCACTCAAACTGAGAATCCAAGAACCATAGGAAGAACCCAGTTGCTGCAGCCCCCAAGAAGGGGCATAAAATGGCAGGAACTCCCAAACAGCTCTCAATTCTAACTCTCAACTTTAACGGATTGACTCTCCAATTAAGCGACATAGACTGTCAAGTTGGATTAAGAATCAAGATCCTTCTATCTGCTGCCTTCAGGAGTCTCATATTGCCCATAAAAACAAACACATTTTCAAAGTGAAAGGCTGGAACAAAATCTACCAAGCAAATGGCCCACATAAACGGCGGAAGTTGCAATCCTAATAACAAATAAAATAGACTTCAAATTAAAAATAGTGAGAAGAGATAAGGAAGGTTGCTACATACTAATTAAGGGATCTCTCCTTCAGGAGAATATTACAATTTGAAATATCTATTCGCCAAACAACCAAGCACCCAAATTTCTTCAAGAAACACTACTTTCCATCAAATCTGACATAGATCCAAAGACATTAATTGTTTGGGACTTTAACACACCACTTTCCCCACTAGATAGAACAACTCGGCAAAAACTCAACACAGAAACTGCATATCTAAACACCTGCATAGATCAACTAGATTTAACAGACATCTACGGAATATTTCACCAGCAGCATCAGAATACACGTTTTGCTCAGCAGCTCATGGCACATTTCCCTAAATAGACGATACTTTAGGTCACAAAACAAACTTTTCCAAATTCAGAAACATAGAAGTTATACCTTGCATTCTCTCACACAACAAGGGAATAAAATTAGAACTCACCAACAAAAGTCACCGAAGAAAGTCCTGTAACACATGGAGGCTGATAAACACACTGTGGAATGACCAGTGGGTCATGAAAGACATTACAAAGAAATTCAAATATTCATGATATTCAGCAAAGATGAACACACAAATTACCACCTACTCTGGGACACAGCAAAGGCAGTACTTAGAGACAAGTTTATAGCCCTGAGTTCCAACACAAACAACTTGTAGATATCTGAAATCAACAATTTAATGAGACATCTGAGAGTCTCCTTGAATAATCCAGTAGATGGAAAGAAATGATCTATATTAAATCAGAATTAAAGAATTAGAATCCAAAAATACCATAGAAAGAATCAACAAAAGAAAGAGTTGATTCATCGATAAAATTAACAAAATTGACAGAACTTTAGCAAATCTTACCAGAAAAAGAAGAGAACAACCCAAATAAATAAACTCAGAGATGAGAATGGACACATCACCACAGAAACAACCAAGATTCAGAACATTATAAGGGAATATTCTCAAAACTTTATGCTAATAAGTTTGAGAACTTGGCAGAAATGGACCTTTTCCTAGCAAATATTGACATGCAGAAACTAAACCCAGATGAGTTAAACCATCTTAACAGGCCCATATCCAACATTGAAATATAAACAGCAGTAAGAGTCTTCCCATCTAAGGAAAGCCCAGATCCCGATGGATTTACAGTGGAATTCTACAAGGCCTTCAAAGAAGAGCTCACACCAATACTCCTCCAAATCTTCAATGAAATTGAAAGAGAAAGTTCACTACCGAACTAATTCTATGAAGCCATCATAACCCTCATCCCAAAACCAGGCAGTGAGTCTTCAAAGAAAGATAACTATAGACCCATTTCTTGGATGATCATTAATGCAGGAATTCTCAAGAGACTTTTGGCCAATCGACTTCAACAATTCATCCAAAAAATCATACAACTCGATCAAACAGGATTCATTTCAGGATTCATTTCATGCAAAGTTGGTTCAATATACACAAATCAATTAATATAATTCATCACATCAAAAAGAGCAAGGACAAGAACCACATGGTTATCTCAATAGATTCAGAAAAAGGATTTGACAAGATCCAACACCACTTCTGCAAAGATTAGGAATCCAGGGAACATTCCTCAGTACAACAAAGGCTCTATATGACAAACCTACAGCCAACATTATACTTAATGGTGAAAAACTAAAGCCATTTTCTCTTAACTCAGGAACGAGACAAGGATGTCCAATGTCTCCACTTCTCTTCAATTTAGAATTAAATGCCTAGTTAAACCATAAAACCAGATGAAAACATTAGAGGGATCCAAATAGGGAAAGAAGAAGTAAAACTCTCCCTCTTTGCAGATGACATGATCTTGTATTTAAAGAATCCCACGGACTCCACTCTCAAATTACTCAAACTGATTCAAAATATTGGTAAAGTAGCAGGGTATAAATTTAACCCTCAAAAATCAATGGCTTTTCTGTATGCCAACAATGAGAAAAGCATGCTGAAAACCAGAAAACAACTCTATTTGTCATAGCCCCACAAAAAATAAAATACCTAGAAATTAACATACCCAAAGAAGTGGAGGATCTCTATGATGAAAACTTTAAAAACTTGAAAAAGGAAATCAAAACAGAACTTAGAAAGTGGCAAAAAAAAAAATCTCCCATGCTCCTGTATTGGAAGGATCAACATCGTGAAAATGGCAAAACTTCCCAAGGCTATCTAAAATTCAATGTGATACCTATCAATATTCCAACATCATTCTTCAAGGAAATAGAAAAGGCAATCCAAAAATTCATATGGAACAATAAAAGACCCCGAATAGCAAAAACTATCCTTAATAGAAAGAACAGTGCTGGAGGAATATCAATACCAAATTTCAAACACTACTACAAAACCATTGTAATCAAAACAGCTTGGCACTGGCACAAGAACAGACCTCAGGACCAATGGAATAGAATTGAAAACCCAGAAATAAACCCACAGACCTATAGTCATCTAATATTTGATAAGGGAACTAAAAAAATAGAATGGAAGAAAGACAGCCTCTTCAGTAAATGATGCTGGCAAAATTGGTTAATCAATTGTAGAAAATCAAAAATAGATCCATAATGTCATCCTGCACCAGAATCAAATCCAAATGGATCAAGGACCTCGGAGTCAAAGCAGACACTCTGAAAACATTGCAGGTCTGAAATCATTACAGAAATAAAACAAATCAAAGAAAATTTGGAAAAATGGGATTGCATTAAGTTGCAGAGCTTCTGCATGGCAAAGGATATAGCTAGCAAGATCAATAGAAAGCCTACTTATTGGGAGAACATATTCACTAGCCATACAATGGACAAGGTTCTCATATGTGAACTATACCTGGAACTCAAAACATTAAATCCCCCAACAACAAATCCTCAAAGAAACAACTGCCCAATACATAAGTGGGTTACATTGCAACAATGAGATGTACAAGTCGTTATGTGGAAAATGAACTTTACAACTTTCATGGGGGGTTCGAGGAGGATTGGGGGTCGGGGGAGGATGGGAAGGGATGGGAAGGGTAAACAAAGGAGGAGGCTAAAATTCTTGATAAGAAATGTACTCTTTATCTTGCCCATGTAATTTTAACTCCTCTGTACAATATTTTCAAAATAAAAATAAATACATAAATAAAAATAAGAGGGCTAAAGATTACGGAGAAAATTCTGTGAAGAGGAAAGAAGGATTGCCAATAGACACATGAAGAAATGCCTGACCTCAACAGCCATAAGAGAAATGCAAATCAAAACCACATGGAGATACCACCTCACCCCAGTTAGAATGGCCATAGGCAAGAACAAGAATAACAGATGCTAGAGTGGATGTGGCCAGAAGGGAACCTTACTTTATTGTTATTGGGAGTGTAAACTTGTTCAACCACTTTGGAAAGTTGTATGGATGTTCCTCAATAAACTCCTAGAGCTCTCCTATGACCCAGCAATCCCACTTTGGGGCATTTACCCAAATGATCACAAACAAGACCATACTAAATCTTCCAGCACAACTATGTTTATTACAGCATTATTTACCAGAGCTAAGATATGGAACCAATCCAGATGCCATTGAGTAGATGAATGGATCAAGAAAATGTTGTATATATACACAAAGGAATTCTTTGCCTCCATCAGAAAGAATAACAATGCTCCATTTGTTAGGAAATGGAAAGACTTAGAAAAAATTATATTAAGTGAAGTAATCCAGCCCCAAAGAAACATAGGTCCCATGTTTTCCCTTGTTCAAGTACCACTTCTGGTTTGCACACACACGGTCTATGTATGAGGGTACGTTCTCCATGTTAAACAATAGGGTAGTACTCCCTATCTGAACGGGAAAGTTCCACAGTATAACCCTATGCCAACATTAGAGGGTGTACAATTTTCTTGGAGCTCATTAGTTTACCCAGGAGAAATATAAATATCCATAAACTTTAGAGCTAATTAGTAAATATCTGAATTAACACTATATCCTAGAAGTTGTGTGATTACAAGTCAACATTGTATTATTGTTACATAAGAATCCTTCCCTACTTGCCAATGTGTAAGAGAAAATGAAAGAAAGACATTAAAGCATAATGCCTTATCTTTTTAGAAATTTAATCCTAGTGATGAGGGTAATGTCTGAACTCTTCCATTCAATAAAAGCTTGAAGTTTATCAGAGCACTTCCTACATATAAGAATTTGTGACAGTTTGAATGACAGGGTTATTTCATCATGGAGATATCACCAAAACACTGTTCTTATTGAACGTGTCTATACCTTTTTAGTTTTCAAATCCAAATAGCATATTTCCTTCAATATCTCTGTAACAGTTTTGACCTTTTCTTCCTACAAATTCTTTCCTTTATTTACTTCTGTACATCTGAGTTTATTACTTTCTTGTTTCCTTATTTATCTCATTCTTCCAATCTTGTCCACAATGGTACTCACATTGTTCAGAACTGTGTCAGAACTTTCCCTTAACTCTTCCCTATAATAATGCCCCCAATTTTATTATTCTTTTTCATATAAACTTTACAACTATCAGAGTTTTTTTCTCCCTAAATCCATCATTTCCACCTGCAATCCCTATCACCAAGAATATCACTAACACAGTTGCCTGGCCAGAGATGTAGAACACTAGATTTCTTCTTACCCTTCTGCTCTCACCCATTAGTTAAGATGAATGATCAAGATTTTCTGAGTTTCTGTCACTAATATGATTTCTATGTACTCCTTTATATGCCCCTAACACCAGCCTGTTTCATGTAATCATCACTGGTCACCTAGATTTAAGCAACCTTTTACAAAGTATGTTTTTCCCCATAGTCTTTTCTTATTGGCCCTTTCCATCACCAAATTACTTCTGCTTGTAAGCACACAGAGTGAAGGGCTCAGACACAAATTCTAGTATCATTATTTACTCATTACATTGACTACTGGCCTTACATTTCTCATCTGTAAATGGATGTAATCTACCAGAGATATTGAAGAATATATTTGTTGGCTTATAGAGCAAAAAAAAAAAAAAAAAAAGAAAAGTGAAGAGTCCTTACATTTTCCCCCTTAGCTTACAAATAAGGAAAGTGTCAAATTCAGTTTGTTGGTATAAAGTCACAAATTTTTTCATGCAGAAATAAAAATAAATTTTCCTCCTGGCTCTAAGGACCGTGTCCTTTTAATGTAACTCCAGATATTTAAGTGGTATTATGTAATTGTGTCATGTGTTTACAGCTATATTGAAGAATATGTCATTGGAAAACATTGGTTATTGAATAGTGTCTTAATGAGAATGGTATTTGAACTAATCACACTAAGTTGAAAACTACATCTTAGTCCATCAAAATTTTTCTTATTGCTTTATTTGTTGCCAAGAGTTCTTAATAAATTTATACATAGATTTTCTCCAGTTAACTGGATGGAAACTAAAACTGATCATGGATTTCAGCCTAATGAGTGAAGTATGCTTCTTGAGGCATGTGTTGTTAACTTCTAGGGATATATAACTAAGCCAACGGCTATGTGGGTAGTTAAAGGCTTTCTTCCTAAATTCCTAAGTCTAGAACAAACAAGATGATTTACTGTAACAGAAAGCACTCAGCTTATTATATTTTATCTATGTGGGATAATCAACATGTGCAAATAAGCGATTTTATTTATAAGAAAACAATAGTACCAAGAAATGTGAGTATATTTAGAGAGACTGAAAGAATAACATTAGGGTTTTTACTGTCTCACCTGTTTATGTGATTGTATTTCTTGATATTGAGACTCTCCTCTTATTATTCTTATTGTATTAATCCGATGCTTTTTAGTACTATGTATTCAATGTGGGAAATCTGGCTTAAAAGATGTCTAAAAATTTTTCCTTTTGATTCACTACCTTGTCATTATCAGGCTACTCTGTGGTCATCATCATCTTCATAAAAATTATTATTAGAATCATAAGTGCTAAATATTGAATGTATGATACCTATCTATGATTTTGCAATATTTGTATTATGATTAATAATTTTAATGTTACCACTGTGCATGCATACATGTTAAAATTTTGAATAAATAAAAAACAAAAAAAAACTAAGCCATATCAGGTAGCTTGACTATGTGCTTATAACAAATTATTCAATAGATTTTTGAGGCATTGCAAATTCCTAACCAGTATGAATTATCTTCCTCTCTCCCTGTCATTACACACGAATATTTAAGAGTTTGAACAGAATTTTTTCAAGTAATATACTAGAAACGTTATCACAATATCATGCATATATCTAAAATTCCCTTGAAATTAATAAACTGTACTTTCTATTGAAATATTAGTTATTTTATGCTAGGAAACTTTTCGAAAAATAGACAGCCTATCTTTGAAATAAAAAAAATAGTTGAATAACGGTTTCAGAGGGAGTTCTGGGATAATGGCGGAGGAGAAGCTGGAGGCTAAACAAGCTCTCACATAGAAAGCAGTTTTTGTTCCAGTGAATAGTCCTAAGCCAGATAATCACACCAAGTGTGCCATCACAGAACAGAGAGTTAGGCCAGAGAGGGAAAATCCAGGCAAGGAGACAGATCTGAGCACTTGCCAGCTGCTGTAGCTGAGGTGGCAGCTGCTGAGGCGGCAGCAGTGGCAGATGTAGCCACCATACCGGCAAAATAGAGAGGCCCGGACAAAGGCCCTTGAGGCGGCAGGTGAGCGGATTCTACTCAACACCAGCAAGAACTGACAAGGAACAGACATCTTCATCCTGCAGTTTGCTCGCCGACCAGAGACATCACAGGAACCAAGATTCCGGCAAGAGTAGAAGCCTGACATCCTCACTCCTTCTCAGGTTCAGAGGAAGGAAGACCACCCCTCCCCTCGCCACTACCAGAGATCTCCATCTTTGATACTGACAAAGGCCTGGCTGAGCAGCTAGCTCTAACTCAGGCATTGGAAGGAAACAAGAGTAATTTAGTAGCTCACAGGAACCTAATCTGACCTGCTAGGCTCAGCTCCACCCAGGGAAAAGTCATCCATAACGGGGTGCAAGCCCCAGGAGTGGATTTCTTCACTGATTACACAGAGACAGAGGCTGTCCTTCTCTACAGCAGCCTTGAAAATCAATTGAAATACAGTAAACATAAATCCTGAAAAAGGCTCCTGGCTGGGCTCTGTGAGTGACTCAGAAGCTAGCCCCTCAGGGAAAAGCTACTATTTGCTGAAAAGCCTCAACTCTACCCAGAACCTAGCCTCAACACAGTATCTCTAAAGTAGAGGAAACAGCCATCTCCCTCTTTTGTGATACTCAAAGCAGATCTCCCTCTGGGAGAAGGATCAAAAAATCCTGGGTAAGCAGAGCATTTTTCTGCCTGCTCATAATAACCGACTTAAAAAAAAAACCAACCAAGCCACAGCAAATTCAAATACCACAAGCAGACCAGAGACTCCAACTAGAGACAGGTTAAGGACACAAGGAAGATATAGGATCTTCCCATCCCCCCCCAAAAAAAAAAAATCAAAGAACTTTTTTGTACCTTTTATTAAAAATTTTTTTTCTAAAACTTTTTAAAAATTTTTAATATTGAACTTTTTTTTGAAAAAAATTGTTTTCTATTAACTTTTTTCTTCCTCTTATAATTTTTATTTTATGGGGAAAAGTGTGTGCTTTTTTTCTTTTTTTTTTTCTTTTTCATTTAGCGCTACTGACCTTTGGATCTTTTTTCTTTCCTTCTCATTCTTTGAACCTTTTCTTCTCTTTTATTCTTTGCATGACTTAATTGCTCTTCTGCTCATCCTCAGATATACGCGTAGTTGATTATTAGATCTTATCCCCCATTGTGTACACATTTAATCCAGAAATGTATTACTCAATTTAAAACCTTTTAGACTTAAATTACTTAATAATAGTACTACATCTTTATATCTATATAATATTTTAAGCATTTTTAGTATCCCACATCTCCTTTTCATCCCTACCCTTATCCTATCCTATCCACATTCTTCTCTGAATATTACATTTTTAAATTTGAATAATTTTTAAGTTTTTAAGTGTTTCACTTTTTAATTTTTAATATTTTTTCTTCTATTTTTGTCTCTTTTATCTTCTTTTCTTTTCTCTATGTCTCTACTATCATTCTATCCAACCTAGTTCCCACTTTGAGATTAACAATTAGTTAAGTTAACTCACCCTCTGCCTTTCCATATCCTTCTATCCCTATTTTTACCCACATCTCTCCAAACCTAATAATTTCTGGTTTGCCAAAATCTTCTTTGTGTTTCATAACCCATTAATACATAGTTGTTTGATGTTGAATAGATATATCCGTTGAACTAGAGTGTATCTGCAGACTTTGACTGAGCAACTACAGACGTTGGTTGATGCTTACCTTAAGATAGTGATCTAGCACAAAACAGGTGTTACTTTCATCCCAAATGGGCAGAGCAAGCAGGAAAAACACAAGAAAAATGGCAAGTCTGGGTATCTCAACTCCTACTCATGATAATCCGTAGACAGAACAGATAATAATCCAGAGGAGAGTTCCCAAAAAGCTCTACAAACACTACTGGTAAACATGGTAAATGAAAAGATTGAAAACCTGCAAAGGACTCAGTATGAGCATGATAGGGAGAGAGAGGAGGCAAAAAAAAGGCCAATACAGGAATATCAGGAGCATGAGGAAGCTACTCAAAGATTGATACAGAATTGCGTGAGCAGCTTGAGAGCACTCAAATAGAAATAAAGGAATGGTGTGAGCAGGCTGAGATCAGTCAAAGAGAGCTACAGGAATCACATGAATGGGAGGAAGCTAATCAAAGAGACCAGGAATTGAGAGACCAGAATGAGAATACACAAAGATAATTAAGGCACTCATGGAATCCATAAGTGGTGAAATAAAGGAGTCCACAAAGGGAATACTGAATCTAAGCCAGAAGAAGGAATGGGAGTCCAAGGAAACCATAACCAATCAACTAAGTGATTTGAGAATAAACACTGAACACCGAATTAAGGAAGTAAAGAAGTCCATAAAAGATCTAAAACAAAGCTTCAACAAAGAATTTGAAGCCATCAAAGCTGACCAATTAGAAATAAAAGAAAAAAAAAACAAAGAAGAAAGTCTTGATAGTGTGTTAGAACTTGCAGAAGATTGAATCTCCAGGATTGAAGACAGCATGGATATTATAGAGAAAAAACATATAAACATCCAAGACAAATCCAAGAAATATTATAGATCTATTCAACATTTGGAAGACACCATCAGAAGGCCTAATCTGAGGATAATGGGTGTAGAGGAGCACTTAAAAACAAGTTAATGGTCTAGGAAATTTGTTTAACAGGATCCTAGCAGAGAACTTCCCAAACATGAAAAAAGATAGACCTATTCAGATACAATAAGTTTTAGGACTCCAAATAGACCAGACCAGAATAGGACATCCCAATGTCACATTATAATCCACAATGGATCAATTCAGACCAATGAAAAGATCCTTAAAGCTGTCAAGGAGAAAAGATGAATCACCTATAAGGGGAAACCAATTAGAATCACCTCAAATTTCTCATCAAAGACAAAGCAAGAAGAACCTGGAATGATGTATGCCATGCACTACAGACAAACAACTATCAACCAAGAATACTGTACCCAGCTTACTCTCCTTCATAACCGAAGGTAAACTAAAAACCTTCCATACCAAAGAACAACTGAAACAATATATATCCATGAAACCAGCCCTACAAAAGATTCTTAATGATTTTCTACACAGAGAAAACCAACAATACCGCAATAAAGGCCAAGAAATTACACCCAAACTGAGCATCCAAGAACCATAGGAGGAACCCAGTTGCTGCAGCCCCCAAGAAGGTGCACAAAATGGCAGAAACTCCCAAATACCTCTCAGTCCTATCTGTCAACATTAATGGACTTAACTCTCCAATTAAGCAACATAGACTGCCCAGATGGATTAAAAAGCAAGATCCTTCTATCTATTCCCTTCAGGAGTCACATCTTGCCCATAAAAACAACATTTTCAACATGAAAGGCTGGAACCAAAGCAAACAGCCCCCATAAACAGGCGGCAGTTGCAATCCTAATATCAGGTAAAATAGACTTGAAATTAAAATTAGTAAGAAGTGATAAAGAAGGTCACTACATACTAATAATTAAGGAATCTCTCCTCCATGAGAATATTACAATTGTAAATACCTATTCACCAAACAAAGGAGCACCCAAATTTATCCAAGAAACACTACTTTTCCTCATATCCCACATAGATCCAAAGACATTAATTGTTGGGGACTTTAACACACCAATTTCCCCACTAGAGAGATCAACTCGAGAAATCGCAGATTTAATCAACTGCATAGATCAACCAGTTTTAACAGACATCTACTGAATATTTCACCCAGCAGCATAAGAATACAGGTTTTTCTCAGCAACACATGGAACATTTTTCAAAATAGTCCACATTTTAGGCCACAAAGCAAACTTGTCCAAATTCAAAAGCATTGAACTTATACCTCTCAGACTACAAGGGAATAAAATTAGAACTCACCAACAAAAGCCACCAAAGAAAGTCCTGTAACACATGGAGGCTGAACAACACACTGCTGAATCACGAGTGGGTCATGGAAGATATTGGAAAGGACATTCAAATGTTCATGATATTCAACAAAAATGAACACACAAATTACCAGCTCCTCTGGGACACAGCAAAGGCAGTACTCAGGGGCAATTTTATAGCTCTGAGTTCCTACATCATCAAAGTGGAAAGATCTGAAACCAACAGTTTAATAAGGTACCTGACCCTCCTTAAATAAGAGCAGCAAGATAAACCCCAATCCAGTAGAAGGAAAGAAATAATTAAAATTAAATCAGAATTAAATGAAATAGAATCCACAAAAAAACCATAGAAAGTATCAACAATAAAAGAGTTGGTTCTTCTAAAAAAAATTAACAAAATTGACAGACCCTTAGCAAACCTTATCAGAAAAAGAAGAGATCAACCCAAAAAAATAAACTCAGAGATTAGAATAGAAACATCACCGGAGAAACAACCAAGATTCAGAACATTATAAGGGAATACTTCTCAAAACTTTATACTAATAAATTTGAGAACTTGGCAGAAATGGACCTTTTCCTGGCAAATATTGACATGCTGAAACTAAACCAAGATGAGTTAAATCATTTTAACAGGCCCATATCAAGTATTGACATAGAAACAGCAATTAGAGTCCTCCCATCTAAGAAAAGCCCAGGACCAGATGGTTTTACAGCAGAATTCTACAAGGCATTCAAAGCACAGTTCACACAAATACTCCTCCAACTCTTCAATGAAATTGAACGAGAAAGTTCACAACCGAACTCATTCTATGAAGCCATCATAACCCTCATCCCAAAACCAGGCAGGGACACATCAAAGAAAGAGAACTATAGACCCCACCTTGCAAATTTTTCTTGTTTTCTTTCCTTTCTTCCTTTTTAGTGCTGGGGATTGAACCCAGGCCCCTGTGTATATTAAGCAAGTTCCATAATTCCAAGCAATATGGTCATTTCAATTGCTCCAATTTCACTCTTCAATTAACTGGTACCTTGTTCCTGATACATTACATTCCTTGATCATAATATTTAGAGATTACTGAACTTCATAAGATTTTCTTCATTATACAGAATATTTGTTTCTCCCTTCCTATGTATCAAGATACTGAGCAATAAGGATTTTCTTGAACTCCCCAGGCAGAGTTCATGGCTCATCATCAGGTTTTATTTTACCATGTATATCATTATACTATTACATTTATAATAACAACTCACTTAAATAATTGTTTCTCTTCTTCAGTCTACTGGTAGATCCATGTCCAATCATAGCTTTTATATAAACAGGAATAGAATTTTTCTCGTATGATTTTCCACTTTTTCACATGGTGCAAATTTTCCTGATCGTGTAGAATTGTTTTTATCCATGAATATTTTTTCAGGACATTTCTGCATATTATGCATAATACACTAAAGAGAATTCCAGCCAAAGAAAACAACTCAGGGGGAGTTCCGGGAAGATGGCGGAGGAGAAGCTGGAATCTGAACAAGCTCTCGCATAGAAAGCAGTTTTAGACTTCCAGTGAACAGTCCTAAGCCAGAGAATCACACCAAGTGTGCCATCACAGGACAGAGTTAGACAAGAGAGGGGAAACCAAGGCAAGGAGACACATCTGAGCACTTGCCAGCACCCGCTGTGGCGGCGGCGGCAAGGTCGCGGCGCCCACCTCTGCCGGAGCCATACCTGAGGGCTCACACAGAGAGTCCAGGACGAAGGAGCCAGACGCAGCAGGCGAGTGGATTCTACTCAACACCAGCAAGAACCGACAAGGAGCGGACATCTTCATCCTGCAGTTTGCAGTCCAGAGACGACCCAGGATCCAAGACTCAGTGTGAGTAGAAGCCCGACGTCCTCACTCCTTCTCAGGGAGCAGAGGAGGGAAGGCCACCCCTCCCCCCCAGCACCGGTGATCTCCATCTTGGATACTGACAAAGCTCGGAGGAGCTGCCAGCTCCAACTCAGGCCTTGGAATAAAAAGAGTCATTTAGCAGGTCACAAGAACTTAACGGCGAAGTGACCTGCCAGACTCAGCTCCATCCAGGGAAAAGTCACCCAGCTCAGGCGCCAGCCATTAGAGTGGCTTTCCTCACTGGGTAACCAGAGCCAGAGGCTGCCCCTCCCTCTAGCAGCCTCAACAATCAATTGAAAAACAGAAACCCTGAGAATGGCTCCAGGCTGGGCTCTGTGAGTTTTTTCACAAAATAGCCCCAGGGAAAAGCTACTGATTGTTGAAAGGCCTCACTACTGCATCCCCCTCTTTTGTGACTCTCAAAGCAGTTCACCCTCCATTAAACTAATCTGGGAGGGGGATCTCAAAATCTTGGGTAAAGCGGAGCATTTTTCTCCCTGTTCAAACAAACTGATTTAAGAAACCAATCAAGCCACAGGACCTCAAGATGACCAGAGACTTCACCAAGAGGCTGGTTACAGACAAAAGGGAGATACAGGATTCTTTCCACCCATCCCAAAAAAATAAAAAAAAAATCAAAGAACTTTTTTTTTCTCTTCTTCTTTTCTTTCTTTTTTTTTTTGTTTTTCTTTTTGTTCTTTTTTTTGGTACGTTATATATATAATTTTTTTTTCCTTTTCTAAAAATTTTATTAATCTTTAATATTTGCCATTTTTGAAAAAATAATTGTTTTCCAGTAACGTTTTTTTCCTCTTATAATTTTTATTTTAGGAATACGTGAATGTGCGTTTTCCTTTCTTTTCTTGTCTTCTTTCTCTTTTTCTTTCTTTCTTAACTATCTTTTTGTTTTTTGTTTTTTTGTCTAGCTCTACTGAATTTCTGATCTTTTTTCTCCCTTTCTTATCCTTTGCACCTTATACTCTCTTTTGATCATCTTTACGTGACTTAACTCTTGTCCTGCACATCCTCAGATAAACTGTAGTTAACCAGTATACCCTATCTCCCATTGTGTACACACTTAATCCACAAATTTATTACTCAATTCAAAACCTCCCAGACTTAAATTCCTTAATAGCAGTACTACCTCTTTATACCTATATAATATTTTAAGCATTTTTTTAAGGTTTTCACTTCTCCTCTACGTCCCTTCCTTCTCTTTACTGACATTCCACTCTAAATACATGGTCTGTTAATCTCCATAATAATATTAATTTTTACGTTTCTATTTTTTTCTGGTCTCTTTTCATTTCCCTTTCCCTTTCTTCTTTTTCTCTCTCTGTCTACTTGCATCCTACCCAACCCATTTCCTGCATTGTGATTAGGACATAGTTAACTCTCCCTGTGCCTCCCCACACCAATCTATTCCTATTTTTTATCCACATCTCTCCCTAATCCTAATAATTTCTGGTTTTCCAAATTCTTTTCTGCGGTTCGAAGTCCTTTAACATATAGTTGTTTGATGTTGAATAGATGTATATGTTGAACTAGATTGTATCTGTAGACTATTGACTGTACAAATGCAAACTTTGGTTGATGGTTGCCTTAAGATAGTGTTCTAGCACAAAACTGGTGCTATCTTCATCTCAAATGGGCAGAGTAAGCCGGAAAAACACAAGAAAAATGGCAAATTCGGGTATCTCAATTCCCAATCTTGATAATCAGGGATTAGAAAAGATAAAGAATAACCCAGAGGAGAGTTCCCAAATAGCTCTACAAACACTACTAGCAAACATGATAAATGTGAAGTTTGACAATGTACAAAGGACACTGTATGAGCATGATAGGGAGAGAGAGGAGGCATCCCAGAAGTTTATAGAGGAATATCATAAGTGTGAGGAAGCTACTCAAAAGCTGATACAGGATTTGCGTGAACAACTTGAGAATACTCAAAGAGAAAGGGAGGAATGGCGTGAGCAGGCTGAGAACACCCAAAGAGAACTGCAGGAATCCCACGAATGGGAGGAAAGAGAACTGCAGGAATCCCATAGACGGGAGGAAGCTAATCAAAGAGTAATTCAGGATTTGAGAGACCAGGTAGAGAATACACAAAGATCACTAAAGGCATTCATGGAATCCATTAACAAAGAGCTGAAGGAAGTCAGGGAGACCACAAAGGGAATGCTGAAAGGAAACCAACAGAAGGAATGGGAGTCCAAAGAAACTGTAACCAATCAACTACGTGATTTGAGAACAAACACTGAACACCAAATTAAGGAAGTAAAGAAATTCATACAAGACCTAAAACAGAGGTTCAACAAAGAACTTGAAGCCATCAAAGCTGACCAATTAGAAGGAAAAGATATAAAAAACAAAGTAGAGAGTCTTGACAGCAGGTTAGACCATGCAGAAGATCGAATCTCAGGGATTGAAGACAGCCTAGATATTATAGAGAAAGAACATACAACCATCCAAAACAAGTCCAAGAAATATGATAGGTCTATCCAACACCTGGAAGACACCATCAGAAGGCCTAATCTAAGGATAATGGGTGTAGAGGAGAACCTAGAAACAGAAGTTAATGGTCTAGGAAATTGTTTAACTGGATCCTAGCAGAGAACTTCCCAAACATACAAAAAGATAGGCCTATTCAGATACAAGAAGCTTTTAGAACCCCAAATAGACCAGACCAGAATAGGACATCCCACCGTCACATTATAATCCACACAGGATCAACCCAGACCAAGGAAAAGATCCTTAAAGCTGTCAAGGAGAAAAGGTTAATCACCTATAAAGGGAAACCAGTTAGAATTACCTCAGATTTCTCAGCAGAGACATCAAAGAAAGAAGAGCCTGGAATGATGTATGCCATGCCCTAAAAACAAACAACTATCAACCAAGAATACTGTAACCAGCTAAACTCTCCTTCATAACTGAAGGCCAAATAAAAACCTTCCATAGCAAAGAAAAATTGAAACAATACATGTCCACCAAACCAGCCCTACAAAAGATTCTTAAAGATGTCCTACACATAGAATACCACCACACCGCAACAAAGCCCAAGAAACTGCAACCAATCTGAGAATCCAAGAACCTTAGGAAGAACCCAGTTTTCGCAGCCCCCAAGAAGGTGGATAACATGGCAGGAACTCCCAAATACCTCTCAGTCCTATCTCTTAACGTTAACGGACTGAACTCTCCAATTAAGGGACATAGACTGTCTAGTTGGATTAAAAAACAAGACCCTTCTATCTGCTGCCTGCAGGAGTCACATCTTGCCCGTAAAAACAAACACATTTTCAATGTTAAAGGCTGGAACAAAATCTACCAAGCAAACGGCCCTCATAAACAGTCGGGAGTTGCAATCCTAATATCAGATAAAATAGACTTCAAATTAAAATTCGTGAGAAGAGATAAAGAAGGTCGCTACATACTAATTAAAGGATCTCTCCTTCAGGAGGATATTACAATTCTAAATATCTATTCGCCAAACAATGGAGCACCCAAATTTATCAAAGAAACACTACGTTCCCTCAAATCCCATATAGATCCAAAGACATTAATTGTTGGGGATTTTAACAAACCACTCTCACCACTAGATAGATCAACTCGGCAAAAACTCAACAGAGAAACCGCAGATCTAAACAGCTGCATAGATCAACTAGACTTAACAGACATTTACCGAACATTTCACCCAGCAGCATTAGCATACATGTTCTTCTCAGCAGCACATGGAACATTTTCTAAAATAGACCACATAATAGGCCACAAAGCAAACTTGTCTAAATTCAGAAACATTGAGGTTATACCTTGCATTCTCTCTGACCACAAGGGAATAAAACTAGAACTCAACACCAAAAGCCACCAAAGAAAGTCCGGTATCACATGGAGGCTGAACAACACACTGCTGAATCATGAGTGGGTCATGGAAGAGATTAGAAAGGAAATTCAAATGTTCATGCTATTCAACAAAAATGAACACACAAATTACCAGCTCCTCTGGGACACAGCAAAGGCAGTAATCAGAGGCAAGTTTATAGCTCTGAGCTCCTACATCAACAAATTGGAGAGATCTGAAACTAACAATTTAATGACACATGCAAACCTCCTTGAAAAAGAGCAGCAAGATAAACCCCAATCCAGTAGACAGAAAGAAATAATCAAAATTAAATCAGAATTAAATGAATTAGAATCCAACAAAACTATAGAAAGAATCAACAAAACAAAGAGTTGGTTCTTCGAAAAACTTAACAAAATTGACAGACCCTTAGCAAACCTTATCAGAAAAAGGAGAGAACACACCCAAATTAATAAACTCAGAGATGAGAATGGAAACATCACCACGGAAACAACCAAGATTCAGAACATTATAAGGGAATACTTCTAAAACCTTTATGCTAATAAATTTGAGAACTTGACAGAAATGGACCTTTTCTTAGCAAATATTGACATGCCAAAACTAAACCAAGATGAGTTAAACCAGCTTAACAGGCCCATATCAAGCATTGAAATAGAAACAGCAATAAGCGACCTCCCAGCTAAGAAAAGTCCAGGACCAGATGGTTTTACAGCGGAATTTTACAAGGCCTTCAAAGCAGAGCTCACACCAATACTCCTCTAACTCTTCAATGAAATTGAAAGAGAAAGCTCACTACCGAACACATTCTATGAAGCCATCATAACCCTCATCCCAAAACCAGGCAGGGACTCATCAAAGAAAGAGAACTATAGACCCATTTCTTTGATGAACATTGATGCAAAACTTCTCAACAAAATTTTGGCCAATCGACTTCAACAATTCATCCAAAAAATCATACACCATGATCAAACAGGATTCATTTCAGGGATGCAAAGCTGGTTCAATATACGCAAGTCAATTAATATTATTCATCACATCAACAGGAGCAAGAATAAGAACCACATGGTTATCTCAATAGATTCAGAAAAAGCATTCGACAACATCCAACACCCCTTTATGATGAAGGTTTTGGAAAAATTAGGAATCCATGGAACATTCCTCAATACAATAAAGGCTGTATATGACAAACCTACAGCCAGCATTATACTCAAAGGTGAAAAACTAAAGCCATTTCCTCTTAACTCAGGAACAAGACAAGGATGCCCACTCTCTCCACTTCTCTTCAATCTAGTATTAGAATGCCTAGCTACAGCAATAAGACAAGATGCAGACATAAAGGGGATCCAAATAGGGAAAGAAGAAATAAAACTCTCCCTCTTTGCAGATGACATGATCTTGTATTTAAAGAATCCCATAGACGCCACTCCCAAATTACTCAAGCTAATTCAAAACTTTGGCAAAGTAGCAGGTTACAAAAATAACCCCCAAAAATGAATGGCTTTTCTGTATGCCAACAATGAGAAAAGTGTGGCTGAAATTAGGAAAGCAACTCCATTTGTAATAGCCCCACAAAAAATAAAATATCTAGGAACTTACTTAATTAAAGAAGTGAAGGACCTATATGATGAAAACTTTAAAATCTTGAAAAAGGAAATCAACACAGAACTTAAAAATGGCAAAACCTCCCATGCTCCTGGATTGGCAAGATTATCATCCTGAAAATGGCAATACTTCCCAAGGCTATCTACAAATTCAACGCGTTACCTATCAAAATTCCACCCTCATTCTTCAAGGAAATAGAAGAGGCAATCCAAAAATTCATATGGAACAATAAAAGACCCCGAATAGCAAAAACGCTCCTCAACGGAAAGAACACTGCTGGAGGAATATCAATACCAAGTTCAAAACTCTACTATAAAGCCATAGTAATCAAAACAGCTTGGTATTGGCATAAGAACAGACCTCAGGACCAATGGAATAGAATTGAAAACCCAGAAATGAACCTACAGACCTATAGCCATCTAATCTTCGATAAGGAAGCTAAAACAATAGAATGGAAGAAAGACAGCCTCTTCAGTAAATGGTGCTGGCAAAATTGGTTAACTACATATAGAAAACTAAAGCTAGATCCTTATATATCACCCTGCACCAGAATCAACTCCAAATGGATCAAAGACCTTGAACTCAAAGCAGACACTCTGAAAACATTACAGGATGGAATAGGAGAAACCCTAGGTCTCCTTGGCTCAGGCCGAAATTTTCTGAATAGAGACCCAGAAGCACAACAAATCAAAGAAAGGTTGGACAAATGGGATTGCATAAGGTTGCAGAGCTTCTGCAGGGCAAATGACATAGCTAGCAAGATCAATAGAAAGCCCACCGATTGGGAGAAGATCTTTACTAGCCGTACAACGGACAAGGGTCTCATATCTAAAATATACTTGGAACTCAAAAAATTAAACCACCCAACAACAAATCCTCAAAGAAACAACTGCCCAATAAATAAGTGGGCGAAAGACTTAAAGAGAAGCTTCTCTGAAGAAGAAAGAAGGATGGCCAATAGACACATGAAGAAATGTTCAACATCCCTAGCCATAAAAGATATGCAAATCAAAACAACATTGAGATATCACCTCACTCCAGTTAGAACGGCAAAAATCAAGAACTCTAACAACAACAGATGCTGGAGGGGATGTGGACAGAAAGGAACCTTACTTTATTGTTGGTGGGAACGTAAACTTGTTCAACCACTTTGGAAAGCAGTATGGAGGTTCCTCAAAAGACTTCACATTGATCTCCCCTATGACCTGGCAATCCCACTTTTGGGCATTTACCCAAATGTTTACAAACAAGACCACACTAAAGCTACCAGCACAACAATGTTTATTGCAGCATTATTTACCATAGCTAAGATATGGAACCAACTCAGATGTCCCTCAGCAGATGAATGGATCAAGAAACTGTGGTATATATACACAATGGAATTCTATGCCTCCATGAGGAAGAATGACATTGCCCCATTTGTTAGGAAATGGAAAAACTTGGAAAAAATTATATTAAGCGAAGTAAGCCAGGCCCAAAGAAACATAGGTCCCATGGTTTCCCATATTTGCAATATCTAGTATATGTATGAGTCAAGCGGAATATGTCAGATAATGTGAGGTCAGGAAAATGAACCCTTAGATATGTATTTTAATGTTTTTTTCTTTCATGCATGTGTTTCTAACGCATTTATAAGATGATCTCTTTGTTGCTTTATATGTCCCTCTCCCACAGTATAACCCCTGCTTTCACTATATTTGATGTCAGTATAACTTGTGGAGGAGATGGGGAAAAACCAGTTGTTTAAGGATACAGGTTGACCTGTTGCAACAATGAGAAGTACAAGTTGTCATGTCCAAAATGAGCTTTACAATGTCGGTGCGGGGGTGGGGGGAAGGAGAAGGATTGGGATTGGGGGTGAGGGGGGAGGCTGGGAAGATATGTGAAGGGTAAACCAAAGGAGGAGGGTGCAATTCTTGGTAAGAAATGTATGCATTATCCTGCCCATGTAATTGTAACCCCTCTGTACAATATGTTCACAAATAAAATTAAATTAAATTAAAAAAAAAAGAAAAAAAAAACAACTCAGAATTCTAGAGATTAATGACTGTACTCTGGGTTCTTGTGCACTTGGCACTGGATTTGGCATCTCAGTGTTACAGCTATATATTTATATATATATAGAAAGTTGCTTTCTTTTTGGTTTCCCATTTTCAGCTATATGAAGCATTTAAGGTGCATAGCAAGTTAACCATGGAAATATTAGCTGGTAATCTTTTTAAAAATATTTTTATTGTAAAGAAACTGTAGAGGGGTTACAGGGTTCAGTTACAGCATGCTAATGAGTACATTTCCTGTCGAGCATGGTTACCCCATCCTCTGTTTTCCCCCTACATTCCCTTCCCTCCTTACTTCCCCAACTCCTCCTTCCCCCTACCCTGAAGTTGTGAAGTTAGTTTTCAACATAGTTTATTGTACTTCTCATTGTTACAATTGGTCAACATGTATCCTTGTTTCAGCATTTTGTTGTTTCCCTTCCCCTTCCCAAATTAGAAAAATGTATATACATGATGTAGAGAACTGGAATCAAATGCAGTGACAACAGAGGATATGTGTGCTAGTAATCTTTAACTTTCAAATTCAAAAACAAAAATAAGCAGTGAATGATAAAATTTGTTCATAAGAGAACCCTGAGCCTTCCGTTTGATACTCTGATTCTTCCATTAAAATAAAATATTGTTAAAATCAAGTTCTGATCCAAGCTAAAATGCTGATACACGTGGAAATGATGACGTTGAGTTGGTATTAGTTAAATATGCTTTCCTATTAATGATATAACATGGAAAATGTTTTTACAAAAACTAGTTGATAGTAAGAGGGATTTTCGACAAAAGCATTATAATGGGTAAGGTGTGTAAAAGTTACAAAACTGGAACTGCATGCTGGGAAAAATATAAACTTTATGGGGAGGAGTAACATACTGTTTTAGATGAGCCAAGTTAAGATAGATCATTATGTAACAAGAAATTTTGTATTTGGTTCTTTCTAACAACTAGCAGATACTTATCTATTTATAAAAAATAAATAGTAGAATGAAAAATCCAAATGAACTTTAATGATGCATTTAATATTTTGGAGACAACAAAATTTTCAGTGTTAGGGAAAGTTTAATTAATTATGGAATTTATAAGCACTGGACTCCCAAGCAATCATTCTAAGTGATGTTCTTAGAACAGTATGAAATTTCTAAGGATAGGAAATATATGAATGATATTATGAGATGAAAAGTCAACTTACAAAGTAGGATCACACCTGTATCTTACCTACTCACAAGGGTGAGATTTGAGTATTACGGTTCAAAGCCAGCCCCCAGAGGAATATCCATTTAACCACCAAAATGACAGAAATGGGCCTGTGGCTAGCGTTGTGGGAAAAAAAAGCAGAGAACAGTGTGTAGGCCCTGGATTCAAGCTCCAGTTTGGGCAATAAACAAATGAATAATCAAACAAATATATGACCCCAAATTTTAGGAAAATATGCATATGCATATATGCATGGCAGAAGGGTCTAACCGTGGTGTTCCAGTGTTTACATTGTGGAGTTCCAGGATGGGAACATCACAAACATTTAATTAAAGAAAATCAAATGTAACAATATGTTGGAAATGATCTGTACAACTTTGGAGGGATTGAGAGAATGAAGGAAAGAGGAAGAAAAATAAGGGAGAGGGTAACAAGTTAGATAAGAAATGTTATCACTACCTTACTTATGTAACTGTAACCCCTCTGTACATCACCTTGACAATAATATTAAAATTAAAAATAAAAACAAAACAAAAGCTTTTATTTATATCATTATATTTAAAAGTATACTTTAAAAGAGTTATAGGCATGTTTTAAATTTCTAATGTGTTGCCCCACTCTACTGGAGTATACTGGAATATGGGGAGAATTACTTACACATGAGTCCATGAGTAAGGACCGTAAAGAATTCCATAAAGAAATGTCAACATGGACCAAAGGGTCCTACCCATAATACCTTCCTTCTATAGCAAATCCACATAATTTAATCATTTAAAGACAAATGATGAACCAACGTTTCCATTTGTAGAAATACATACTTGTGACAAGGATGGAAAAGGCACTGAGACCCAGAGTGAATGATGCACAATTTTAAGGAAGATTCCATAGATAAAGGAATGTGTCCCACACACTTCCAACTGTAAATCTGGGAAAGTCAGTCATCTTTGTCATACTAATAAAAACCACAAAAAAGCTAACTGTGGGATTCAAAAAGATTGCATGAGAACAAGTGTTCATTGTGACAGCAAAGTAACTTCAGTGCAAATTACTATGTCTCTCTTTCCTTGCCTTATTCCCACCTCATTCTTGAATTCTGAAGGTGAGATTCTGGGGAGCCAGTTCCCTTTGGTCCAGTAATTAATGAAAGTGAACAGGTGAATGGAGATACAATTTCTTCACATAGTTCTTAGATTCTCATTTTTTGTTAAGCTTACGGAGAAATAATGGGATTGCAAAACACAAGAAAGTCTTAACTTTTCCACTAATTTCTAAAATGTCTGCTGTAAGAACAACAAAATTAACGAAAGAAACAACTCAGAAAACATATAAAGATATTCGTGGTGTATTGATACCAGGAGAAATTGAAATGTCACATATAAATATCAAATTACATTTACAAAGCACAAACTCTAATTCTTCACTGAGCTAATGTGATAATTACACATTTATATTTTCCAACAAAATCACCATTGAGAATACCACAGTCAATTTCAATCACAGAAGCAAAGCTGCAATGAACTGCTAAAATTTTTACCTATTCTTTCCTGGAGTTGAGAGGGTTGATTCTGCTGACGTTGACTGTTTGATCCTCTTCCTCCTCACAAATAAGTGTGCCTATGTAGAACAATTTATACCTATATCTTAACTTCATGGGTGTCTAGCCTTTCTGGTTGGATTTTCAGTCTGAGTACCACCTACGGAGCATATATAGTTTATGAACATGGACCATGCCTTAACAAACTAAAACATGCTCTAAAACAGTTCTAACAGAAACATCTGTGATAATGGAAATATTCTATATATGCATTGTCTAACAGACTAGCCACTGGCTATATGTGGCTAATGAATCTTAAATGTGAATAGTGTCTGAAAAATTAATTCTTCCAATTTCAGTTAAATGAAATATTAAATAATAAGATTCATCTACTCACTTTTAACTGAACAGCTCAGTTTCCAAATAAGGAAGCTGAGTTCTCACAAAGATGATGATATAATATAATCCAAGTGAAGAATTTTCCATTAGATACTAACTGAATGCCTGTGAATTATCTGAGTTTTCCTTTCTTATAGAATTCAGCCATCACTCACCTAGATTGACAGCTGGGAGGAAAGGGGTGGGAGATAAACACAAGCTACTTGGGATACTGAAAATTGCTCCTTGAAGATGAGGGTTATGCATGAACCTTTTCTATATTAAGTAGACAGCAAAGTGTGTGGAATCCTGAAGGTAGAAAAATAATGATTGTATTTCAATCAAACAGGTTCTTTTTTTTATCAAAATGGGAGAGAAGTCAGACAGGTGAATTCTATAAATATACAAACAATATAGAGAAAATTTGCTACATTCTATTCCATGATAGGCCCTGGCATAAACGTTGGCACTCTGTACATACTCTGTAAATATTCACACACTAAAAAACAGAAATGTAATCTTTTATTACTGTTAAAATACATAGAATATCTTCATAATATATATTTGTGGGCCTATTTTTTCCTTAATTTCTTCCACACCTACATTAAGAAATGCCTCTAAGAAAAAAGCTTCTAGATGTGTTAAATTTGAATTCGATCTATTTATTTTGTTGAATTGTATTCTAGATAGGACTGAGGGCTTAGGGCTAGAAAAATAATAAGTATTCTCAACAAATTGTCATGCCTCCCTTTTAAGGGGATCTAAACGTTTATTAGGAGAAATATATATTGGTCTTAGTAGCTAGGAACATTCAAGAAACAAAAGAAAAAAAAAAACAATTCCACGGCAGACTCAAGTGTTTGCATATCTTCAAGTGAACACTAGCTGCTCTATATTCCATAGTATATTTGCAAGCTTTTTCTAAGCTATTGGCATTATCCAGAGTAAAGTTCAAGCATGCTTATTGCTCATTAGAAAGATCGAATTTGCTCAAACTCAGAACCCATTGTTTGTATAGGCTTTACATGGCTATCTTTACTTCACTCAGTGGCACTGAGGGATGGGAGCTACACTTGTAATATATAAATATACACACACACATATCTCACTGGCTTTCACTATTACTGTAAAAATTAAGTCCTTTTTCTCTCTGACCCAAGAGCATCATAAATCGTCTAGCATCCATTAAAGTGTGACAAGTTCATTAATAACTTGCAAGTAGGTTAAATCTCTAGCATCACACAATTCTAAATACTCATATGAAGAAAAATATATACCTAGAGTTTTGGTGTGCTTCTATATTATGAAGCTCTCAATTTTCATCTTATTTGCCCGGAGGAGGCAAAAATGCTTGATAGGAAATGTACTCATTACCTTGTCACGTAACTGTAACCCCTTTGTACAGTATTCTTACAACCAAAAATGTACAAAAAGGAAAAAAAAAGAAATTGGACGTCACATATTTCCATTAAAACTAAATTTAAGGCCTGTAATTCTACAGGTTTTTAAGGACCAAATATGTTGTGGATATGCCCTAAGGCCTTTACAAAAAGCTAATGGAGAGAGATAAAAAAGTGGCAGTAGGTAGGTGACCAGAGCATAATTATGTAGCTTTACTTCACTGTTACCATAGCAGGAGTGCAAATCAATATGATGGTTCGTAGTTACTGGACCAGAAGACATACTGGAAACTGACATCAATGAAGGGTCATTCATTATAGGAAAACATAAATCAGAATGCACCAACGGTTGCAATCAACAGTATCAAAAAAAGCAACACAGAATGGGATAAAGTTATTGCACATATATATTTGATAAGTGGTTCACATCAAGAATATATAATGGCTTACTTCACTTTATATAATGTTTTTCCAGGTCTTTCCATTTCCTAACAAATGGGGCAATGTCATTTTTTTATGATGGAGGCATAGAATTCCATTGTGTATATATACCACATTTTCTTGATCCATTTATCTGCTGAGGGGCATCTGGGTTGGTTCCATATCTTAGCTATGGTATATAATGCTGCAATAAACAGAGTTGTGCTGGTAGCTTTAGTGTGGTCCTGTTTGTGATCATTTGGGTAAATGCCCAAAAGTGGGATTGCTGGGTTATAGGGGAGCTCTATGTGGAGTTTTCTGAGGAACCTCCATGCCGCGGACCGGGTTCTGTCGGGACGACGGAGGATACCTAGGGGAGGAACCTGGAATAGGATGGGGAGATGGCAAACAGACAACTCACACACATTAGGAGTGGATGCTGAGTGCTGAGTGCGATTTAATGCAGAGAATAACAAACTTTTATAGCAAAGTCTCCATAAGAAAGGGCAAAAGGTTACATAATCTTGCTGCAGGGCTTCATTCTTGGGCAGTCACCAGCTGGTCGCCTGAAAGGGCAAAAGGTTACACAACCTTGCTGCAGGGCTTCATCCTTGGGTGGTCACCAGCTGGTCACCTGATAGGCACTTGTTTCCGGCTTTACCTCTATTTTTAAGAAATACAATTGGTTTCGATGATTGTCACCAATTAACCACTACTTTTTTCTATAGAGGCCTTAACTGTCCCATTAAGATCTTTCCTGTTCCTTCTTTAATAGTAAGCACCAAGGAGACTTAGATTTAGCAAGTCTCTTAGTAAATGAGGAAGTTCTTTCTCCTAAGTAGTTATCTCAGCAATTGCCATACATTCTTTCTGTTCTAGCCGCACCTACAACTTTTTGTAAATTTCTTACAATTCCTTCTGCTGGAGTGACTTTGTGAAACCCCCAATACTTTTATATTTACTTATAACTTGTCTACTAGCTTCCATAAGAGGGGTTTCAGGGTAGCACTTAACTCTGGTGAGTTAGTCATATTTTTAAGACACTCATCAGATATTGGAGTCGTCAACACTCTTAAAGAGCTTTGAATAAGGGAACGTTGACAATGAGTAAGTACAATGAGCAGTAGAAACAGTAAAAGATTGATAGGCACTCTTATGAGGAAAAGATAGGCAGAAACACATCTTTTCCAGGGGTTTTGCCAGCCTTTTCCCAGGAGTAGGCCTCTTAGAAGCCCTATTCTCCGAGGTAGACTTCGGTGAAGTCCCAAAACTTGGAGATAGGTTTCTGTAAAGCCCCATTCTCTGAGGTAGACTTCGGTGAAGTCCCAAAACTCAGAGATAGGTCTCGAGGCCCCTATCATGGTCTGATAGATGGTTTCCCATGCTAAGCAGACTCTACTGGGGTCGGCGTGGCACCTCCATATTACTTTCCAAAGTGGTTGAACAACTTTACATGCCCACCAACAATGCAGTAAACTTCCCTTCTGCCGACATCCCCTCCATCATCTGTTGTTCTTTTTTTTTTAATTTTATTTTATTTTATTTGAGAACATACTGTACAGAGGGGTTACAATTACATGGGCAGGATAATGCATACATTTCTTACCAAGCATTGCAGCCTCCTCCTTTGTTTAACCTTCACCTCCCTTCCCAGCCTCATCTGTTGTTCTTAGAGTTCTTGATTATAGCCATTGTAACTGGGATGAGGTGGTATCTCAATGCTGGTATGATTTGCACTACTTTTAAGGCTAGAGAGGTTGAACATTTCTTCATGTGTGTATTGGTCATCCTTTCCTCTTCAGAGAAGTTTCTCTTTACGTTTTTAGGCCACTTATTTGTTGCTTTGAGGATTTGTTGTTGGGGATTTTATTTTGAGTTCCAGGTATATTTTAGATAGGAGACCCTTGTCTGTTATATGCCTAGTGCAGATCTTCTCCCAATCTGTGGGCTTTCAATCGATCTTCCTAGGTATGTCCTTTGCCATACAGAAACTCTGCAGTTTCATGCAATCCCATTTGTCCAAACTTTCTTTGATTTCTAATGTTTCTGAGTCTCTATTAAAAAAATGTCGGCCTGTGCCAAGGAGGCCTAGGTTTTCTCCGATTCCATCCTGTAAAGTTTTCAGGGTGTCTGGTTTGACTCCGAGGTCTTTGATCCATTTGGAGTTGGTTCCGGTGCAGGGTGATACATAAGGATCCTGCTTAATTTTCTGCAAGTAGTTAACCAATTTTGCCAGCACCATTTACTGAAGAGACTGTCTTTCTTCCATTCTATTGTTTTAGCTCCCTTATCGAAGATTAGATGGCTATAGGTCTGTAGGTTCATTTCTGGGTTTTCAATTCTATTCCATTGGTCCTGAGGTTTATTCTTGTGCCAGTACCAACTTATTTTGATTATTGTGGCTTTGTAGTAGAGTTTGAAATTTGGTATTAATATTCCTCCAGCACTGTTCTTTCTGTTGAGGATCATTTTAGCTATTCATGGTCTTTAATTGTTCCATATGAATTTTAGGATAGCCTCTTCTATTTCCTTGAAGAATGAGGATGGAATATTGGTAGGTATTGGATTGAACTTGTAGATAGCCTTGGGAATTATTGCCATTTTCAGGATTTTGATCTTTCCAATCCAGGTGTATGGGAGTTTTTGCCACTTTTTAAGTTCTCCTTTGATTTCCCTTTTGAGGTTTTTAAAATTTTCATCATCGAGGTCCTTCACTTCTTTGGTTAAGTTAATTCCTAGGTATTTTATTTTTTGTAGGGCTATTATTAATGGTGTTCCTTTCCTTATTTCAGTCATTTTTTTCTCACTGTTGGAATTCAGAAAGCCATTGATTTTTGATGGTTGATTTTATACCCTGCTACTTTGCCAAAGTTTTGAATCAGCTTGAGTAATTTGGGAGTAGAGTCTGTGGGATTCTTTAATTATAAGAACATGTCATCTGCAAAGAGGGAGGGTTTTACTTCTTCTTTACGTAATTGGATCCCTTTTATATCTGCATCTTATCTTATTACTGTAGCTGGGCATTCTAATACTAGATTCGGTGCTGTCCCTCAGCTCTTTAGCTCAAGGCTAGTTCTCTACAACTTGAGCCACAGTGCCACATCTGGCATTTTTCTTTTTGCTTATGTGGTGCTGAGGAATCGATCCGAGGGCCTCATGCATGCAAGGAAAGCCATCTACCATTGAGCCTCCTCCCAGCACGTCTTTTCTCTTTCTAACAGGATTTGCTAAGGATCTGTCAATTTGTTAATTTTTGAAGAACCACTTCTGTTTTGTTGATTCTTTCTATGTTTTTATGGATACTAATTCATTTAATTTTGATTTAATTTTAATTATTTCTTTCCATCTAATGGATTGGGATTTATCCTGCGGCTCTTTTTCAAGGAGGCTCAGATGTCTCATTAAATTGTTGGTTTCAGATCTCTCCAATTTGTTGATGTAGGTATTCAGAGCTATAAACTTGCCTCTGAGTACTGTCTTCCCTGTGTCCCAGAGGAGCTGGTAATTTCTGTGTTCATTTTTGTTGAATATTATGAAAATTTGAATTTTCTTTCTGATCTCTTCCATGACCCACTTATGATTCAACGATGTGTTCTTCAGCCTCCATGTGTTACAGGACTTTCTTTGGTGGTTTTGGTGTTCAGTTCTAATTTTATTCCCTTGTAGTCTGAAAGAATGCAAAGTATAACTTCAATGTTTTTGAATTTGGACAAGTGTGCTTTTTGACCTAAAAATGTGGTCTATTTTGGAAAAAGTTCCAAATGCTGCTGAGAAAAATGTGTATTCTGATACTGCTGGGCATAATATTAAATCTAGGTGATCTATGCAGTTGTTTATATCTGCAGTTTCTCTGTTGAGTTTTTGCCGAGTTCATCTATCTATTGGGGGAAATGGTGTGTTAAAGTCCCCAACAATTAATGTCTTTGGATCTATGTGAGATTTGAGAAAAAGTAGTGTTTCTTGCATAAATTTTGGTACTCCAATGTTTTGTGAATAGAGATTTAGAATTTTAATATCCTCCTGAAGGAGAGATCCCTTTATTAATATGTAGTGACTTTCTTTATCTCTTCTCACTAATTTTAATTTGAAATCTATTTTATCTGATATTAGGATTGCAACTCCTGCCTCTTTTCGTGGGCTGTTTGCTTGGTAGATTTTGTTCCAGCCTTTCACTTTCAAAATGGGTTTGTTTTTATGGTCCAGGTGTGAGTCCTGAAGGGAGCAGATGGAAGGATCTTTCTTTTTAATCCACCTTCTCGAGGGCTGCGCCAAATGGGTTCTTCCTATGGTTCTTGGATTCTCAGTTTGGGTGTGGTTTCTTGGCCTTTATTGTGGTCCTGTTGGTTTTCTCTTTGTAGGACATCTTTAAGTATCTTTTGTAAGGCTGGTTTGGTAGAGATATATTGTTTCACTTTTTCTTTTGTATGGAAGGTTTTTATTTGACCTTCAGTTATGAAGGAGAGTATAGCTGGGTACAGTATGCTTGGTTAATAGTTGTTTGTCTTTAGGGCATGGCCTACATCAATCCAAGCTCTTCTTGCTTTAATTGTCTCAGTTGAGAAATCTGAGGTGATTCTAATTGGTTTCCGTTATAGGTGATTGATCTTTTCTCCTTGACAACTTTGAGGATCTTTTCGTTGGTCTGAATTGATCCTGTGGGAATTATAAGGTGGTGATACGATGTCCTGTTGTCGTCTGGTCTATTTGGGGTTCTAAAAGTTTCTTGTATTTGAGTAGACCTATCATTTTTCATGTTTGGGAAGTTTTCTGTTAGGATCCCATGAAACAATTTTCCTAGACCATTAACTTCTGTTTCTAGGTGCTCCTCTACACCTGTTATCTTCAGATTCGGCCTTCTGATGGTGTCTTCCAAATGTTGAATAGGTCTGTCATATTTCTTGGATTTGTCTTAGATAGTTGTACGTTCTTTCTCTATAATATCTAAGCTGTCTCCAATCCCCGAATTTTGATCTTCTGCATGGTTTAACCTACTGTCAAGAAATTCTATTTTGTTTTTTTAGTTCTTTTGCTTCTAATTGCTTGGATTTGATGGCTTCAAATTCTTTGTTGGAGTTTGGTTTTTGATCTTGTATGAGTTTCTTTACTTCCTTAATTTGGTGTTCAGTGTTTATTCTCAAATCACTTAGTTGATTGGTTATGGTTTCCTTGGACTCTAATTCCTTCTGCTGGGTTCCATACAGTATTCCCTTTCTGGTCTCCCTGACTTCTTTCAGCTGGCTTTTAATGGATTCTATGAATGCCTCTATTTAGTATGAAAGTATTACCAGCTTTGTGCTAGAACACTATTTTAAGGCAAGTATCAACCAAAGTCCTGTAGTTGTACAGCCAAAACTCTGCAGATACAAATATTTCAACAGATACAATCTATTGAATGTCAAACAACTGTGTATTAATGGGCTAAGAACAGCAAAGTAGAATTTGGCAATCCAGAAACTACTAGGTTTAGGGGAAAATGTGGGGAAAAATAGGATCCGAGAGATGTGGAAAGGTAAAAAGAGAGTAAAATTAACTAATTCCTAAAATTAAAGAGGGAAATGGATTGGACAAAAGGATAGGAGAAAGAGAAGAGTAAAAAAGAGACAAGAAAAAATGGAAAAACAAAAATTTAAATTTAAAAAGTGAAACACAAAAATTATGCAAGATTATTAAAGTAATATTGAGAGAAAAACATGGATAGGATGAGAGGTGGGGAGTAGAAAGGAGATATGAAAAACTAAAAACAAAAATACTTAAAATATTATATACATATAAAGAGATAATATTGTTATTACAGAATATAAGCCTAAGAGATTTTGAATTAAGTAATAAATTTCTGGATTATGTGTGTACACAACGAGGGATAAGGTCTAATAATCGATGACAGGTATATCTGAAGATGAGCAGAACAGCAATTTAGTCACTCAAAAAAAGAATGAAAGAGAAGAAAAAATAAAAAGAATGAGAAAGAAAGAAAAAGGACCAAAAGTTCAGTAGAAATAAAAAAAAATTTAAAAGAATATACACATGCATATTCACCTAAAATAAAAATTATAAGAGGAAAAAAAGATTAAGAGAATACAATTTTTAATTAATAATAAAAATAGGTATAAAAATAGGTATAAAAGTAGGGTTCTTTGATTTTTTCAGGGGGGGGGGTGAACGGCAAGATCCTGTATCTCCCTTTTGTCCATAACCAATCCATTGGTGGAGTCTCCGTTCTGCTTGTGGTGTTTGGTTTTCCTGTGGTTTGATTGGTTTCTTAAATCAGTTTGTTTGGGCAAGCAGAAAAATGCTCTACTTTACCCAGAATTTTGTAATCCTCCTCCCAGGCTAGTTCAGTAGGAAGGAGATCTGTTTTGAGTGTCACAAAGAGGAAAATGGTTGTTTCCTCTAGTTTGGAGATGCTGTAATGAGGCTAGGTTCTGGGTAGAGTTGAGGCCTTTCAGCAAACAGTATCTTTTCCTTGAGGGGCTAGCTTCTGAGACATTCACAGAGCCCAGCCTAGAACCATTCTCAAGGTTTATGTTTACTGAATTTTAATTGATTTTCTAGGCTGCTTTAGGGAGGGATAGCATCTGGCTCTGTGTACCCAGTGAAGAAAGACACTCTTTGGGGGCAGAGTTTTCACTGCCTGGGCTGAGTGACTTCTCCTCCGTGGAACAGAGTCTTGGTTCCTTTGAAGTCTCTGGTCTGCATTCTGTATGATCAAGATATCTGCTCCTTGTCAGTTCTTACTGGTGTTGAGTAGAATCTACTAGCTTGCTGTGTCTGGCAACTTTGTCCAGGATTCTCTGTGTTTAGGTATGGAGGTGGCGGCTCACCACCACAGTCACATCTACCAGCAAGTGCTCAGATCTGTCTCCTTGCCTGGATTTTCCCTCTCTGGCTAACTCTCTGTACTGTGATGGCACACTTTGTGTAATTCTCCAGCCTAGGACTGTTCAGTGGAACAATAAAACTGCTTTCTATGCGAGAGCTTGTTTAGCCTCCAGCTTTTCTCCGCCATTTTCCCAGAACTACTCCTCTTTTTTTTTCTCTCCAGTATATTTTTTGTTTTGGAACAAGTGTCATGGACTGTCCAATCATTCAACAGGAAGCTTATTCCATTAATTTAATAGAAAAGGAATACAGCCTTCCTGCATCTCAAGGCAACTTTGAGTATAATGTTATTGTGATAATTCACATCATTGAATTTTCAAAGTCGTTTTGATAATTTTTTGTTAAACCATTCATTAAAGAGGTTCCAAATAGCAAGAATAAAAAACAATGTTTTGCTTTCTAAGAATATTTTAAAAGCTAGTAATTCAAGAAAACACCTTCTATTTTTCCAAGATTCCATGGTGAAGAATTTCTCTTTTATCATAGCCCTTACCACTGACCCCCTCACTGCAAACTTGTAGCTTTATTCAGTTTTATTGTTCCAGATTTCATTTTGGTACTATCATCTGTAATCTCCTTGTAGTATTTGACAATGAAATTCCATTTGTTGTTAGAGAGCTCAATTCATATTGCCAAAGGCAGACTCATGAGCATATCATAGAGCATAAACTATTGAAAATAATTAACGTGATACTATGCAACTATTCCATTAATTAATATAAGTACCGCATAAATGTGCATCTTCATATAATTTTTAAATGCAAAGTAATTACATATCTATGTCATAAAATAATTCAGACCACTAGTAGAAGAGACTAAGCTCAAATTTTGCATCATCCCCAATATTTTTGTAAAATTTTCTTTCTCATTAACTTTCACTGCAAGACCTTCTTTTCCTAGCAATAAGTTGTAAGTCATGTCCTTGGATTTTAGTCACCTTTGAGTAAGCTCTTTTCTTTCCACCACCAGTTAGTCCCTCGTGTTAAATACCTGAGGAATAACTTGTCCCAATACGCCTGCAAAAGGAGTATCAAACTCGACTGTCTGTGCTCACTATTTCCTTGCTTTGTTTGGGAATGGGGTATCAGAGACAGGGGTGTCAGTGTTCAGATGGTTGGAACCATGGTGTTATGAATTATGGGTAACAAAAAAGAGTAGTAGAGACTAGGATACCAGGTAAATGGTAACTGTGACTGTAATTTGAGTTACAGAGTCAGGAAATTGATTAGAAACAACAGTTTTGCACGGGTTGCGGTAGCTAATACAGGCATCCAGAAGTGTTTAGCAGGGAAAAGGAAACATAGACAAAGTGAAAGAGTAAAAGTTGTGAGGGATTGTGGGGCACAATCAGGGTAAAAGGTCATGGGTGTCCAAACTGGGTAGCTAGTACTATGGTAGAAGCAATTGGCATGGTGGCCTGATGTGTGCAGAGCTCTGGGTTTGCCTCTCCAGTTTTGGCTGTTAGATCTTTAGGGAAACTACCTCTAGCATCTCATTATCAGCTTGTTGTGTTCAGACACGTGCCATCTATAAATGTCTACTCCAAGTAGACTGCATTCTTTGATACCAGCTATAAGATCTTTGCTCTAAGCATCCTGAGACCACATTCCACAATGCTGCAGAACAGCCTCCAAATAGTGAGTTGCAATCACCTCATACAATTCTTGCTGCTCCTCTCCAATGTCAATTATCATGGTAGCAAGGGATCTGAGATGTGCTCAGCAGCAGTGCTCTTTGTAGCTACCAATTCTTACCCTGTCATTTGAGAGCTCCCTAGAAATGGGCAAGAGCACTTGCTGATGTTCTTCCAACCTCTCTCTGTGGCTTTGCACAACCAGACTGTTGTATCTCAGATGGGTTACCTTGATGTCCAGGTGGCCTCAAATGTGCTCTATCTTCTCTGTCTAGGTGCTCTTCTGCTTTAGCTGCCTCTCCTTTCCCTCCCAGGTAGCTCGCTTCATCTTCACATTCTTTGAATTCTGCTTTATATCAACCTGTGGCTTTCACACCAAGCCCTTCCACTTTCTCATCTACCTCTCTAGCTGTGAATCTGGCACAATAAGTTACATGTATGTTCTGTATCTGTTTATCAAGATTTGAGCTGGAATCTAGGTGGTACTAGCTAACTGAGAACATGGGGAGCTTCTTGAATACTCCCCTGCCACTCACTCACTGCTCATTGAGAAAAATGCAAATGTGTTGTAGTCATTCTTTCCTTCTCCATTTCTGGTGAATAAAGTGAAGTCAAAATGGAGCTACCAGACAGCTGCTATGTCAGCAAGTGACCAAACCAAAGATAATATACTGAGGGTATACTTATCAAGTGTAGTAGGATAAATGTACATATTTGTGGATATTACTAATGGCTGTCATCAAACTAGTTATTTTATGTCCAAAATGGCAGAACAATGTTAGGCTGTCCCCGAGATCTTCCTGTTCCTGAGGACTCTTCCATACAACTCAGACCTAATGATATGGGTAAATAAGAAAGTAGGTGAGTATGGATTAGTATTCTGATAGTGTGCTAAGGTTTTGTCTTGTCATAACTATGATGAAATCAATGTCCTTTCTCTGACCTTCACCATATCTCTTTATTTGGCATAATTGGCAGATTTCCTAGTGTGTCATTTTCTCCTGTTAGTTCAGTGCACAAGTTAAAACATTAAGCATGCCAAACCATGGGTTTCCATTGTCCTAGCAGATGCTTTGCCTTCTAGGACCTTCCTTCCAGGTAACTCTTTCTTTGGCATATTGCACAATGTCCCAATCAATGAAATAATTTTGAGCCTTGGAGAAAATCTCCATTTATAAAGCAGTACACATAAGAAGCAGAAGATGCCCTACACTCAAATGCTCCAGGAGAACAGAGTGTAAGGGTGTCTACACAGTTGGGAAATAGTATTCTGGGGGTGGATATGGATGAGTTTAGATAGCAAAATTAGTAGCAAACTTAGAAGTAATTATAAGTTTCTGAATTACTAACCTTATTTCCTTCTGCACCTCAGGTACAATTCAGGAAGTGGTGGAATGTTTATGATCACAAAAAGGAGATTTTAATCCCAGGTCCAAACTCTAAGTGTTCTTGTTACATCTTCCCACCTGCCCCTGATGTAAATGGTCAGAAGTACAAAGAGGAAGGGAGCCCCATGCTCAAGAATATAAATGGAGCTTACAAGTAACTGCAGTCTCTGACTTTCTATTTTGATGGTAAGATAAAAGGCAGTTTGGGTTTTACGAAATCAGTTTCTAGGCTCTACGGTTCCTTCAGAGCTTCTTTCCCTCCTTCTATGTTTTGACAGCAACAGTTAGTGCAGTACTTCTGTCTCTTAGGGGCAATCCTTCTCTTCACACAATGCTTAAAGTAGACAATAGATGGAAGTTGTCATTAAATCAAAAAGTATGAAATAGCACACAGTGAGTGCTTTCCCTAAATTCTTGGACCTAACAAGTTCCCAATTCTGAAGAGAATGTGATTATGGGTGAGTACTAACAATCTCCACTGAATGGTGAGCTTAGAACACTTTTCCCAAGGCAGGTTCTGTCCAGGTTATTAGGATGACTGAGATCTACTGGATCAATGAACGTACAGACAATGCAAGAAGGAAATGTCTAAGAGATTGAGTCCCAAAAGAAGAAACTAGACCAAGAAGAGAAAACGTATCATTGCTGGAAAAGGAGGAAGACTTAACTAGGAGAATGTTTTTCTTAATACAGACAGGGGTATATTTATAACAAAGTTCTAAGTAGTGGCTCATCAGTTGAAACTATCAAGTCAAACCTCACTCAAGCTAAAAAATAAAACTTATATAATTAAATATAACTATTTGGATTTCAGTACTAACATCTGCTTTAAGGGATGTGATAGTGGTGTGTGTGTGTGTGTGTGTGTGTGTGTGTGTGTGTGTGTGTGTGGTGTCTGAGATTATGTATGGAACAGCATTGGTTCTTGAAAATCATCATATTGACACTATCTTTTACGTTTCCCATTCAAGTCTGGTGGCGTTTTAGCTCTACCACACGAAGCACAATTCTCGCTTTCTTCTGTTTAACTGGAGATAAACATGTAATGAATATGTCAACCTGGGTTGGTTTCAAACTATGATATTCAGATCTTACTCTCTGGATTAGGTAAGTTATAAAAGCAATCCACTGTGCTCAGCCTTGTATTTCCAATAGGTTACTTAATCTTTCTGAATCTCGGCTTCTTCCTGTGTGGAAAGTGAAAAGAATTACTTTGTGAGTGGGTGAGAGTTATGACTGGGTGCAGGAAGTATACGAGTTTGGGATGTGTGTACAGAGAAAATTACTGATGTTTATATTAAAATGTATTCCAGGAATTGGAAACAAGAGGAATATTTCTGTTCTAGTTTATCCATTTATGGGAATTGAGGGAGTCAGAGATATTCAAGGAGAACAGGGAAACAAAGGCAACACTTTTACTCTGTAGATACTGTATTCACAATGAGCTATACCACTGTGGACAGGGACAGGAGGGATGGGATTGTCAAATAAGAAATGAACTCATTACCTGACTTACAATATGTTTATCTGTATGTACACTCTCTTAACAATAACAATTTTAAAAAACAGGATGATGATTTTTCTCCTCCAGTTTTTGTAGGTTCCCTTAAGACCCAGGCCCCCCAATGGAGTTTTTGAAGGTAAATTTATTTGATAATTATCATAAAGCCATAATTTCTTAAGAAATGTTATAAAAAGTATTTCATTCTTAGTACCAGTTTCTCTTTGAGTGGCAATTCTACATGTTGTTGGCAGAGCTGATGTTTTACTTTCTGTTTTTACTATATTTCAGGTGCTGTATTTGGCACCCTGCCCCTACCCAAAATGGTAATCAACCTTTGAAGTTAATGTACTTGAGTATGACTTTCATTTATTTATTTAATTTGTTGTTGTTGGTGGACTCTGGGCCTGATCACTGTCCTTCAGCATTTCAGCTCAAGACTAGTGCTCTACCACTTGAGCCACAGTTCCACATCTAGCTTTTTCTGCTTAGGTGGTGCTGTGGAATCAATCCTAGGGTCTTGTGCATTCAAGATAAGCTGTCTACCACTGATCCACCTCCTCAGCCCCTACGACTGGTATTTTTGTGCATGTGTCTATCAAGCAAAGCTATTGAACAAATGCATTCATTTGAAACTAGACATATTCAAAATTATGAATTATCAGATATTTTAACGAATAAAACAGTTATCATTGTTACTAGGAATTGTTTGTCTCCCCACGCTATAAACATGGAGGAGGTATTTTAAACTAAAACTACAAAATAAATTTTAAGATCTTGGTGCAAACAAATCTGTCCAGGTGTTATTACATTAAACAGAGAATTCAAAATGATTTTTCTTCATGAACACAGACATCAAAGGTCTTATAATACTTATTTCAAATTGCAAATTAAAGGGAAAGTCAGTCAGGAGTTAAAAGTTATATTTCATGTTAATTTTTGAAGAGGAAACAAAGATACTAGATGGCAGACTAAAGACAAAGCAATATCAGAGCCCTTATGCTCAATAATAAATAAGAAGTTTTAATTGAAAAATTGAGCTTGATTGTGCACATCAGGCAAAGGCAAGCAATCAGATCATACAATGAACCAAAAAACACCATAATTATATCTCAGAAAAAGGAGACAAGTTCAGACCAGACATTCTTATCCTTGATTTAAATGATACACATACACATACACCCCTCTACACACACACACACACACACACACACACACACACAACACACACACACACACAAAAGAATGTATGCAACAGCTCAATCTACTCACATGTATTCAACATGAATCAAAGATCTTCCTGTAATATTTGAAACTTTAAAACTTTCAAGTCTTGTAAATAATTGATAACAGATGCATAAACAAGTATTTTCTGAATAGACTCTGTTATGGAAATGAGAGTTCATGATGGTTATAACTACTTAAACATCTCTGAATCTTGAAAGAATTAAACAAGAGACAATTTGAATTTTGGGACTATATTTCTACCAGCTATTCTTCAAAGGCTTAATAAGAAGTTACAAAATCCAAAATTAAATATCAAATTAATACAATTAATACTTGTGTAAGTGAAGTGAAAGACACTGATCAGAGACCTATGCTGCCTCCATTTCTAAGCCGGCTGCACATTGTGGAACCTTTGATTCTGCTGGGCCAGGTCCATAGTTGTCTTCCCCAGAGCAGTGGCCCCTCTGAGGTTGGCACTGGGAGCTTTTTGGAGAGGAGGGGAGGCCTCGGGGGAGGCCGAGCTGGGGTTGAGGATGGGGGTAGTAGGGAGAGTGCGGGAGGCCCTGGCAGAGGATGGTGAAGGGAGGAAGGAGGCAGTAGGCCAATGGCTCAGGAAGCAGCATCCCCAAATGCAGCTGGGTTCTGGAGAGTGCCTGTGAGGTGCCGAGTTTGGCCCCTGGGGCCTCGGAGTGGCTGAGTGAGGAGAGGAAGGAGTCTCAAATCCCACCCAAACAGGCGATGAGAAATGAGACCACCAGTGGCTGAAGAATTTCAAGAAAAAAGGCAGGCACTTGCAAGGGGGGTGGTCAGTGGCTATAGGTATGTCCACAAACTAAGGCATCAATCTAGCTTGTGGTTACAACTATTAACATGAGGTATTGTTTGTAAACATAGTGATAATTGAATCCCTTATTGTTAGAGATCAGAAGGGAGTAATAGTCATTAGAACCATAACACAGACATCGATCTTGTCTCCAAATCTTAATATTTTAATGTCAACAGCTCGAACTTAAATACTCTAGAGATAACTCATACCCCTGTCTTCCCTTGACTGTTTGACCTTTCCAGAGCACAGTTTTCAGCCTTTTGATTGTTGTTTGCGATGGCTTCCCAATCTATCCTTTTCCAAGTCTAACAGCTTGACTTCAGAATCCCTCACAAGTACTGTGCCAGATGTATTACTTTGAAAACTATTTCTTCTAGGATAGGTTCAATTTTAAAATTTTATTTTATTTCAAAAATACTGTACAGAGTGGTTACAGTTAAGTGAGTAAGGTACATTCCTTATTGAATATTGTTACCCACTCCATTGTTGTTCTCCTATCACTTCCCAGCCCCCACACCTCCAACCCACCCCAAAGTTGTAAAGTTCACTTCCGATATAGTATCTTTTGAATATCATTGTTGCAATGGGTCACTCTTTGTACTTTTTTCATCACTATAATTTTTCTCTTTCCTTCTCCAAATCAGATAAATGTATATACAAAGTTGAAGGTACCAGAATCAAGACAGAGATTGCCAGGGATAGACCAACGGCAAAAGACAAATGAAATAAAATAAGATCTAGATGCTCTACTTTACCAACATCAAGGTTGATATCTGAAAAAAGAAAAAGAATTTTTTTCTGTGTCTTGGAGTTCATTTCAATTAGCATAATTTTGGAAGGTCAAATGTACATAGCTCTGGAACCAGCAATACCACTCCTGGGCATTTGTCGATATGATCTCAAGGTAAAATACACTAAATCTACAACTAAGTTTCTGGCAGCATTTTTAGAACCATCAAAATGCCCCTCCATAGATGAATAGATCAAGTAAATATGGTGTATATAAACAATGGAATTTTATGCTTCTATCAGAAAGAATGACAAAACACCTTTCACAAAATAATGGAAAGATTTGGAAAACTATCATATTATGTGAAGGAAGCCAAACTCCAAGAAGCATAGGTTCCATGATTTCCCTCATTTTATTAATTAATATATGCTTAGGATAGTCCTTAAACTCTTAATATTCCTTTTTTTTTCTCTCCCTCTTCCTCTCTCATTCCATTTGTGTGTGTGTGTGTGTGTGTGTGTGTGTGTGTGTGTGTGTGTGCATGTGTGAGCGTGCATGCATGCACACACAGTAATTAAACTTGACTCGGAGCCTCAAACTGTTGCTTGGTTTTTTCACTCATGACTGACTGAGTCTGTACTATTTGAACCAAGGTTTCACTCTGCTTTCATTGAATAATTGAACATAAATGTATGATTGATTGCTACTCTAGCCATCTGTGAAACATGATCTTCCAATCTCAGGCTCTTGACTAACTAGGAATAGTGATGAGGCACTGGTATCCTCTATTGTCTTTTACTTTGTTTTGTTTTTGTTTTTTGTTGATTTGTACATCCAAAATCTGTAAGGAAAACAAATCATTTATAATCAGGACTATTGCCATAAAATGTGTGTTGTTCAAAGATTACCTTAATAATGTTATGCTTTTGCATTCACATTATGTGATTTGATTTTTTGAACTCTATTGTTGCAAACAGTCAAGTCACTTATATACAATATAAATCTTCTTGTCTTGGTTTTATAGATTGTTAGGTGTTTCAAAACAGAATTTATCAAGGTTTAACTCTGCACTACTGAAGCAAGACCTTTATGATTATTCAATGACTTGTAAATATAAGTTCTTCACTTCTTGTGGCACCATATGAGTACAGGTAGCTTCCTATAATACCTCCACATAGTTTAGACCTCAATGCCATGCACTCTTCTGCCAAATATGCAAGGGCATTCTTTGTAATTCTCCTTGCATTTTCACTGTTCTTGTCTCTACTCTTCCATGCTAAGTCGTGTGATGATCTTGATTTTCTCTCTGTTACATTCATCTTTGCATCTTGGGAACTACTGTTATGCACTACTGTACTTCTGTCCATTCTCCTTGTGCTTCATCTTGTACCCTTCTCACAGCGGAGGGAGAGAGATTGGGGACATTTTTTTCACTCTTTTGCTCAGACATCTATCTTTACTTTCTAGCAGTACATTCATTGAATTCTTTCTGTAAAGTCTAATGTCTTGAAAATGATTGCTGCATTTTCATGACTTTGTTATTTGGCATTAGAGAAGACCATAGGTGAGTAACTAACTTAGGTAAAAGAAGATTGCAATCAAGCTTCAATAGATGTTGTTCATTGGATAATATTTACTTCATGGTCTGCTTGCCTGCTTCCTTTTCACTGTTTATGTTTCAATGTAGCCTTTTCTTCTGGAAAGTATTTATAGGCCTACCTAGTGAAGAGCAATTCCTACTGTAATTAGTCATTAATTTTATTCCAACAACATTTCATAGATCCTTCTGAGTATTTTCAGGGTCTGTATAATAGTGTTTCACATTCTTAGATATGTTTTAACATCGATGCATCCAGTGCTAAAGACACATTGCTTAAGTCACCATTTTGATGACGGAAAGGGAACCATGCTGCAAACTCATTATATGACAATTTTCTGGTTTTTAATTCTTTTAGATTAGAATTGATACTGGAGAACAAACATTCTGTGTACAATTTTAAATTTTACTAATTATTTTAGTATACTTTCCAACATTGTATAAAGTTAAAACATTACTATTTACTTAGTTTTAGGATTTCAAAAGTGGTCAAAGTAAAAGTTCTATTCATTCATAACTTTAAGACAATGTTGTCAATTATGACCAAGTGAGATATTTTAAACTGTTATTTGTGGTCCTTAATGTTGGTACTTGGGAATCAATTCTAGTCCTTCATTTGCTTAGTCTACTTTGTGCCTATGAGCCTGATTTGACCTGTGGTTTTATTTTCACTCAACTGGAATAAAGAAAAATTTCACTAGGAAGGAATTATTACTTGGTTACTTTATCCAGTATCTCTCGCATACATAAAAGTTATATAAGTCTACACTGACAGAAAATGGTGTTCTTATATGGTATTTATTAGTGGTAACTGTTTATTTTTTGTAGCCCCACTCTTCACTAATTATTGTCCCTTTCCTATTCCCCTTTCCCATAAAACTTGACTAGAACCACTGGAAACCCACTTCCAGGCAGCTTCCTCTTAAAATGCCTAACCTTAACTAATGTACCTCCTGGTAGACCTGCTATAAATTTTCAAAGGCCTGACTGCAACCAGACTCCTTCCTGAAAGCCCTCCTCTGTTATAGGGAATTCCCTCTTCCACTCCACCCTTTCCTGGAATCCCTGCTCTGCACCACCAGAAACAAGGCCACATTCATATCTCCTTCCATGTCCCGACTTATTGCACCAAGAACCCAGCCTACATCAGGGTCCTCCCTGAAATCCCCACCTCATCCACCAGATACCCCGCCCCTAACTATTCTAGTTCCTCATAGTCCCATTGCTCCCCTATTCTAGTACCTCCAAGCTCCTGCCATCCCTTTCATACCCCAACCCCAACCAGCATTCTCCCTCAAGCCCCTCCTGGTTTCATCAGAAACTCCACCAATAACTAGCCTACTTCTAAGTGGCCTAACCTCTCAAACACAGCCCTGAACCTACCTCTTCCCACAAAGCCTATCCTGCTATACCAAAAACCCTTCACCTCCCCTATAACTGCCCTTGAAGCCCCGCCTCACTTGGCCAGAGCTTCTTGTACAGCCCATCTCTTGCCTGGCAAGCCAACCCTGCTCCAACACAAGCCTCTCTACCTCCCACATCTACTCTCTCAATGCCCTGCCTTGCTCCACAGATAAACCCATCCCCTATTGGCTCCTCCCTCAGATCCACACCCTCCTACACCAGGTTCCCGTCCCATAATGATTCTACACCATTGCAGCCCTTCCACTCCTTCTCAAAGCCCCTCCTCCAACTAGCCCCATGGCTCTAAACACTGCCCTGCTCCTGAAAAACCCCATTAGAAAACCCCCAGCACACTATGCCATTTCTGGACACCCACATTGCTCCACTAGAAACAACTGCTGCAGTTGACCTCCTTCTGGAAGCCTAGAAAACCCCCCCACATTATCCCATCTCTCGACACCCACATTGCTCCACTGGAAACCACGGCACCAGTTGACCTCCTTCTGGAAGCCTCACCAGGCTCAACTGTAAATCCTTGTCCCTCCATAGTCCTTTTTGGAAGGTTGCTTTGCCATACCTGAAACCCTGTCCAAAGTCCATGTCCTGCCTTGCAAGACTAAAATTCCCACCCAACCTTACTCCTCTTTGCGAAGTGGTGACTGGCTACAACAGGAACCGCATCCCAAGTAGTCTACTGCACTGGATCCTATCACTGCTCTCACAAAGCCCTGGTTCTGAAAAACACCTCCATACATTGGGACTATATTCTGCTCTACCAGAAACCCCACCTCCACCCTAATACATTTCCCAAAGGCCTGCCATTCTCCACCAGAAACTCCACCCCTTACTAGCCAACTTCTTCCTAGTATTACCATGCCCTCTCAAAGCCAGACCCTGAAAAGCCTCACCCTCATTTTTCCACATTCCTCTCAGCCTCTTGCCTCCATTTCCTGCCCTGTCTGATGGGAAACCTCACCCTACATATCCCACAAGGGCTAACAGTGCTCTACCTGCACCCCTCCTCTAACTAACCTCCTCATTTGTAGCCTTGTTCTTTCTTCTCAAAGCTCTGCCCCAAACAGCCTCCTCCCCAGTGATCAGTCCTTCTTCCACTGAAAATCAGTCCACCTGCCAGGGCTCCACCAGAAACCCCACTCCTCTTTCATCCATGAAGGTCCCATCTAGTAACTTTTATTACAAATGTGATTTTATACTGGCCATACACTTCATACTAATCAATATGATAGGAAAGCAGTATTGCAAAAAGGCAACAACAATTGGATAGCTCTTAGATGCCTTAGTCTAGTTTGGGGTTCTGTTAACCGGCAGATACATATTGTATGAAAATATGTGAAGGTGATTCCCCTTATTGGAAAGCATTATTTGAAGTATCAGTAAGGTTTCATGAGTGATCATTTTATTTCTAGAAAATTCGTGCACATTTGTGCCCATTAACTCCAAAAAATATTAGTTATTTTAAATCCTCTGGTTTCGTTGAGGAAAGAGTATTAGTGTGTAAAAAGATGAGTTATAACTCATCTCTCTAATGAATAATTTTGGAGTTTCTTACCTTACTATGTACCACAGATTTTAGTAACAAATTCTCTACTAGAATCCACTTTGAATTTCCTCCTTCGACTAAAGTGCCCTTTGGAAAAGTTTAAAGTGAGATTATACAGGTGAAATGCCAGAAATAAAAACGTATTTGAGATCATAACAAAATTATGATGAAGACCTCTCCCAATATGCTTTTTATTTTCTAACAAAAGGAACGTAAACCTATTTAACTGCAGACTTTCTGAAGACTAGAAGACAAAAATATAAGAAATGGCCTGTTATATCATGGTTCTGAAAACAAAACCAAAACAAAGATAACATAATGAGACAGAAGGGAATGAGGAACTTGTACATGAGATATATAGTGTAATTTTGCTTGCGGTGTCTTGTTGTTCAATGTATTTCATTGTAACTATTGCTCTTTGTTAAGCTGTGATTTAATATAGGTCTCAGTAGGTATCTGTCCAGGTAATTCTGTAGTTAGTCTATTTCATCATTTCAAGATCATCAGGATGAAAAACTCCACAAACCTTAAGACACACCTGCAACAGCTCTAGACATACCCTCCTATTGGTCCAACAGTGTAAACCAGACCTGTGTTTTACCGAGCTTTGTATATGGTATGGTATGGTTTATTCAGGCTGAAGAGCTAAAGTAACTCCAATTTGAGATTAACCCCACTATCTTTTTCTAGGCTGCCCTCAGAGTAACCCCAAGAGTGAGACGAAAAACACAGGCTGCCACCAGCCGTGCCCACCCTTAAGAAAGCAGAGCAGTTGCCCAAGTGTTCGATGAACAAAACATACTAATAGTTCCGAAAAAGGGCAGAGTGGTTATTCTGGACTCAAAATAATCATGTAACTATTTGTGTGGAAATTCCTTAAACTTGTTTGTTTAATACTATAAAAGCTGTGCTGATTTTGTGCTCGGGGACTCTTAGAATCACTGGTTTCCTGGTGTGTGGCGGACCAAGCTAAAGCTTGCAAATAAACGACTCTTTTGCTGTTCACATTGGTAATGGTCTCCAGTGGTTTTTGGGGGTCCCAAGTCCATACAACATTTCTGGGGGCTCATCTGGAACCTGCCTCATAGGACCCTCTAGACGGCCCACCAAAGAATCCCAAAAAACCCAGCTCTTAAGTCAAGGCATTGCCGTTCTGTATATTTGGTTGCCAGCAGGTTCTGTATCTGTAGTTCTGGTTTCCCGAGGGGTCTATACATTGGTTGGCAAGGTGGCTTGGTAGACACACTATAAGACTGCCAATGGGGTCTGTGAGTAGACGTCCCTAGACCCCTCTGTGTAGATTGCTTTTAGGACGGACATTTTTGGGAAACTATAAGTCTGTAGACTGGCACTTTTTGGTTGGCAATTTACAAAGCTGCAGTCGGAGTATAGGGGAGAATCTGCAAGTCCGAGGGGATGGCCTCTAGGGACTGATTTCCCTAGCCCCAAAATGACTTGGACTTCTCTTCCCCCTTGGAAGGCCCCTGGGTCAACAAAGGTTGATGAGATGTCACCCCATTCACTGAGACCTTATTGTTTTCTGTTGTATGTTTCTGGAGATAGGGAAGTTCTGGTTGAGAGTGGTAGGCTCACTCAGCAGACTCTGGATTCAGGTTGCTGAGTGAGAATGACACAGAGTTCTGGTAGGGATAAACTCAGCCTTTGGTTATTGTCTTCTCTAGTTCTGTTTTAGAATTTGTACCAGTTTTAAATGTGGGTTTTTGGTTTTAGTGTTTTTGTTATTTATTTGAAAATCTCTGGGGAAATAAAAATTCCAGCCTCCAGCTGAGCTCAGTCACATAGAAAGATGTGTGCCTGTTTTGATTTTCAGCTAGTCCTGAAAAGTGGATGAACAAGTTTACAACCCACCAACAATGCAGTAAGGTTCCCTTCTGTTCACATCCCCTCCAGCAGCTGTTGTTATTAGAGTTCTTGATTATAGCCATTCTTACTGGCGCTATCTCAACGTTGTTTTGATTTGCATTTCTTTTATGGCTAGGGAGTTTGAGCATTTCTTCATGTGTCTTTTGGGCATCCTTCTTTCCTCTTCAAAGAAGTTTCTCTTTAAGTCTTTAGCAGAATTATTTATTGGGCAGTTGTTTCTTTGAAGGTTTGTTGTTGGGGAATTTAATCTTTTGAGTTCCAGGTATATTTTAGATATGAGACCCTTGTCTGTTTTAAGGCTAGTGAAGATCTTCTCCCAATACATGGGCTTTCTGTTGATCTTGCTAGCTATGTCCTTTGCCATACAGAAGCTCGGAAATTTTATGCAATCCCGTTTGTCCAACCTTTCTTTGATTTGTTGTGTTTCTGGATCTCAATTAAGAAAATTTCCTCCTGTACCAAGGAGACCTAGGGTTTCTCCTACATAATCCTATAATGATTTCAGAGTGTCTGCTTTGACTCCGAGGTCTTTGATCCATTTTGGAGTTGATTCTGGTGCAGGGTGATATATAAGGATCTAGCTTTAGTTTTCTACAAGTAGTTAACCAATTTTGGCACCACCATTTACTGAAAAGGCTCTTTCTTCCATCTATTTTTTTAGCTCCCTTATTGAAGATTAGATGGCTAAAGGTCTGTGGGTTCATTTCTGGGTTTTTGGTTCAATTCCATTGGTCCTGAGGTCTGTTCTTGTGCCAATACCAAGCTGTGTTAATTACTATTGGCTTTGTAGTAGAGTTTGGAACTTGGTATTGATATTCCTCCAGCACTGTTCTTTCTGTTGAGAATTGTTTTAGCTATTGAGGGTCTTTTATTGTTCCATATGAATATTTTGATTGCCTCTTCTATTTCCTTGAAGAATGAGGTTGGAATGTTGATAGGTATCGCATTGAATTTGTAGATAGCCTTGGGAAGTATTGACATTTTCACGAGGTTGATCAGTCCAATCCAGGAACATGGGAGTTTTTGCCACTTTCTTAGTTCTGTTTTAGATTCCTTTTTCAGGTTTTAAAGTTTTCATCATAGAGGTCCTTCACTTTTTTGGTTTAGTTAATTCCTACGTATCTTATTTTTTGTGGAGCTATTCTGAATGGAGTTTCTTTCCTAATTTCAGCCACACTTTTCTCATTGTTGGAATACAGAAAAGCCATTGATTTTTGAGCGTTAATTTTATACCCTGCTACTTTGCCAAAGTTTTGAACCAGCTTGAGCTCCCCTATGACCCAGCAATCCCACTTTTGGACATTTACCCAAATGTTCACAAACAAGACCACACTAAAGCTACCAGCATAACTACGTTTACTGCAGCATAATTTACCATAGCTAAGATATGGAACCAACCCAGATGCCCCCCAGTAGATGAATGAATCAAGAAAATGTAGTATATACACACAATGGAATGCTAAGCCTCCATTAGAAAGAATGACATTGCCCCATTTGTTAGGAATAGGAAAGACTTGGAAAAAAATTTGTTAAGTGAAGTAAGCCAGGCCCAAAGAAACATAGGTCCAATGGTTTCACTTATTTGCACTAACAAGTATATGTCTGTGTCAAGCAGAAAAAGTCAGATAATTTGAATACATATTCAAATATTTTTTTTCTTTCATGGGATTGTTTCTAACACATTTATAAGATTATTTCTTCATTGCTGTGTATGTCCCTCCCCCATGGTATAACCCCTGCTTTCATTGTATTTGATATCAGTATCATTTGTGGAGGGCAAGGGAGAAAAACAAATCGTTTAAATAGGGATACAGGTGGACCTATTTGAACAATGAGATATATAAGTTGTTATGTCAAAAATGCACTTTACAACTTTGGTGGTGAGGGGGAGAGGGGGAGGAGGATTGGGTTGGGGTGGGGAGAGGATGGGAAGGGATGGGAAGGCGAATCCAAGGAGGAGCCTACAATGCTTGATAAGAAAGGTAATCATTATCTTGCCCATTTTAACCCCTCTGTACAGTACTTTCTCAATTAAAAAAAGCACATTAAGAAGAAAAATAAATAAATAAAAATAAAATTGGATAAAAATGAGAACAGTTTAGTTTCAGGTGACCCCTCCACCCCCCGAGCCTTCCTCCAACAGAAGTGAGTCAAAGATCAATTGGTGAAATGACTTGCTAAACAATCAGGCCCTGAGAAAATAAAGCTCTACAAAATTAATTAGTTTAAAAGAAATATTGTCTTAAATTTTTGTTAGAAAACTTTAGAAAATATATGTAAAACTGATTTTGATTTTTGGGTGCTTAAAGATCTGAGTGTGTTTTGTATGTGTTTGTGAACATATTCATGATAGAAATTGTCAACATGATGTAACAATTGGGTTAGATTAAGTTTAAAATTCCAAAGGTTATGAGGTTTGGCCATTACCGAAACATTTTTAAAGCATTTTCACATGGTTTTAAATAGCTTTTTAAGGATATTTTAACTTTAAAATTAGAAAATCTGGTATTTATGAATGCATAAGGTGTTTATACTGTAATCCAGATATCTGGCTTAACAAAAAGGAGAAACTTAGAAGCTAACAAAAAACCTATCTTTAGGAGTGAACAGTGAACAGGCAGAAGTGCAGTTCAGCTGGTCATGCATGGTGGAACAGGCCATGGGAAGTCCACCCATGGTGAAAGAGGGCAACCTGGCTCAATAGCAGTTCATCTAACCCTAAAGAGTCGGATTCTGTGTGTGCACATTCCACAGGAAGGGCCAAGTGGCCCCTCTTTATTCTGTCCCTTTTCCCTTCACATAGACACCGGAAACATGATGGTAAAAATGAGTGATGTAAAGATCTGATTAGCATTGCTAAAACTGCCCCTTGGATGTGTTAAAATTAAAATTGAGAAGGCCTTAAAAAGATGGTTAAAATTTTATTTGTGTAATGTGATTTGCTCTCAATAACATTCTGCCATTGTGTATGTTTTTTTTTTTTTTTTTGGGTCCGGTCGTGGGGCCTGAACTCTGGGCCTGGACGCTGTCCCTCAGCTCTTCAGCTCAAGGCTAGCGCTCTACCACTTGAGCCATAGCGCCACTTTCCGGCTTTTTTCTTTTTGCCTATGTGGTGCTGAGGAATCGAACCCAGGGCCTCGAGCATGCAAGGCAAGCGCTCTACCACTGAGACACCTTCCCAGCCCCATTGTGTATGTTTTTTTAAAGACATAAAGGTGTTAAGTCTAGCTCCTTGGTACAGTGATGGTGATTGTAATTTTTGCATTAAGAAAAAATATTAGTTGAGTTTAAAAGTTTTCATGTGTATCTGTTTTAAAACAAGCAGCCAAGAGAAAATTAGTGACACACTTAGCCTTGAAAGTTCAAAGGATTTTTCAAAATGCAACTAAAAACTAAAGTATAGAATATTAAAACAGAGATTAATAGGAGGCTTATAAATTAGGAATGGGTTTCTGTATATAAAGTTTAAATGTATAATAGTTCTAAACATTTGCCTCAAAGTGCAGAAAGGAAAAATTAGGATTACCAAAATAATTGCTTAATTCCTATTTCAGTTTGCTCTCATGGTATTTTTGTAACAGTTCTCATCAGGCCCAAAAAAAGGAGTGAGGATTTTTGTCAGTTTGTCAGACGTAACTGGCTCTTAATATGTTTCAGGTAAGAATATGCTTAAAACTACTTCTATGTTGATGCCCCCCCCCCGTTGCTTTTAATTGGAGTAAAGTGGCCTTTTATGAGACTCATTGATGTGTTACTGGTTTGAATCCAGCCTGGGCAGAAAAAGTCCGTGTGAGACTGTCACCTCTACTCAGCCACCAGAAGGCTGAAAGAGCAAGCAGACCTACTTTAGGATTCAATGTGACAGAGTGCTAGCCTTGATCTGTAGAGCTGAGGGACAGCACTCAGGCTCCGAGTTCAAGTCCAGCAACCAACTAAGAGAAATGCCAATGAGGCATTTTTCCCAGTGTGTAGAAGACACTACTTGGATGAAAGCAATTCAGGAGCATCTGCTAGGATAGCAGAAATAATGTCAAATCCTAGAGTCATTTGTGTGTGGACTTCAAAAATTGGTCAGAGTAAGGAGGTCATGGGAAGATAGGTTGTAAGCATGCATAATGTCTATGACTATCTACCTTGTAAGGGACAGGAACTTGTCAGTCATCTGTGATAGTACTAAAAGGCTAAGGTTGTAAAATGTGGAGGATAGTTTAGATCCCAACCCCTGTTACTGCCAAAAGCTCTAATTGGCAATAACTTTTGAGCTGACACGAGCTTCATGAAATTCATCTGCTCAGGAAAAGTTTGTATCCCGGAGAGTTTTTTCTATTGATATATGTCTGAAGGCCTGCATAGGTAACTCAGACATTGTTAGGATTACAAGAGATCACATTCCTAAGCCATCCTGAAAGATCTTTTTGCAAAGCAGAAGGCTAAATAAGCAGCATTGCTATAGCCAGAGAAAAAGGTCTGTGCATTTGTCAAAAGTTAAAATGTTGTTCTTAATGACATCTAACTCTGGTAACCTCTTTGTAAAATAGGCTAAGATTATAGGTTCCTGGTTAGGTAGGATCAGCACCCCTGAGTCAGCTTGAAGAAGTGACAGAAGATGAATCTTTGCCCATCATCCCCATTTAAGAACAAGGGACCAGAGTATCTTTTTCAAAAATGTGACAAAATAGACTGAATAGGTAGAAGGAAAAGGCATGGGAAATAATAGTACAGGCCTGAGCCCTCTATATCTGCCTAGAAAATCCTAATCTTATTAAAATTACAATCTAGTTTAAAAAATTGTCATCTTGGTAAATTGTTTTGGGCTACTGTGTAAATAGTCTTAAAAAAATTAGTTGAGTCATAGCCTGCCAAGCCTATGCAATGAATCATTAACCAGTATTTGTAGGAATTTGCAGCCCAGAACCAGGTGTGACAGTCCCTTGAAGCCACAGAGAGTCCCTGCTGCTGCTGCTGCTGCACACACTAATGAGTAAATTTCAACGACAGCTTGACAGTCACCTGGAAGAAATCTACATCATCACCCAGACCATCTCCACGCTGGTAAAAGTAGACTGAACTCCTGCCTGATTCCATCACCTGAGAATGCTTCCTGGTTGAAAGCTGCTAAAACTAATATCTTGTGGGACATTCTTTTGGTGATATCCAGTAACCTCTCTACTCCCACAGTGGATATTTGGGACAAGGATATCACTGCCTTGCCTTAGGCACTTCAGGGTCACAACCTAGTTTGGCTCTGGTATGGTAATTATCTGCTTCCGCCTGGATGTGTTTGAAAGATAGAGGAGAGAATTTTTTTTAAATATATGGTGGTAAGAGGAGGAATGAGACCCAGCCCTAATCTTAGCCTTAAAGTCTCGCAAGATTTTCATCCCACTGGTACCTTAAGGCTTTCTAAGATAACTTGGTTCCACAAATCAAAGGAAAAATTTACGGGTTTAAACTCTAGTCACAAAAGAGCTCAAGGAACTGTAAAGAATAGGAGTGTAGTAAAGAAAGTCTTAGGAAGGAATTGGGGAAAAATTGGTATCCTTTAGATAAGAAAGATTTAAAAAGTAAGGATTGTCTTAAAATGTTTGTAAAGAAGACAAACCTCAGAAAGTTTAAGTATGTAGCAAATTGTATGAGTATGTCTTAAAATTGGAGCTTACGAGTTCAGCTGGTATAAAGGTAAGTTAGCTGTGTTATACAGAGTCACATTGCTGGAAGAAAATGTAAGGACCTTGGTACTGTTAATTTTTGTTACTCACAATTGGACCTTGTAGACCCTGTGGATCAGCACAGTCCATCTATTATTTCTGAGATCCCAATACCAAACTGTAAATATAGAAGACTGTGCCAATTAAGGGACCATGATTGGTCGCTGATGTTCTAGAAGAGGAGAGAATGAAGAGCCACAGTAACTCCAATTTGAGATTACCCCCACCAACTTGTGCTAGGCTGCCCTCAGAGTAACCCCAAGAGAGAGAAAAAAACCACAGGTTGCCACCAACCCTGCCCAAACTTAAGAAAGCAGACAGTTACCCAAGTGTTCCAGGAACAGAACATACCAATAGTTCAGAAAAAGGGCAATGTGTTTACCGTGGACTCAAAACAATCATGTAAGTGCTTGTGTGGAAGTTTCCTAAACTTGTTTGTTCAATACTATAAAAGCTGTGCTGATTTTGTGCTCGGGGACTCTTAGTGTCACCGGTTACGCGATGTGCAAAGAATCAAGCTTAAGCTTGCAAATATATGACTCTTTTGCTGATTGCATTGGTCATGGTCTCTGGTGGCCTTTCAGGGATTCCAAGTCCATACAATAGGGCTTGATACAAAATGTCTCTTCCCAGGGAATTAAATGATGGCATTTATAGCTAAAATGATTTGGTGTCATTATTAACATCTAACACATGCTGAGGTTTTTATTCATACCTCTCATTCTCCCTCCCATTCTTTATTCCACCATTTCTTTCTTATCTTTTCTTTTCCTTGCTTCCTTCCTTCCTTGCTTCCTTTCTTCCTTGCTTGTTTCCTTCCTTCCTTCCTTCCTTCCTTCCTTCCTTCCTTCCTTCCTTCCTTCCTTCCTTCCTTCCTTCCTTCCCTCCTCCCTTTCTTCTTTCCTTCCTATCTTCCTACATTCCTTGCTTCCTTCCTTCCCTTCTCTCCTCCTCCTTCTCTACTCTCTTTTCTTTCTCTTTCTTTCCTCTTTCTTCCCCTTTTTCCTCCTTTAGGAAGTGAGTATGAATTTAGATATTTTGTTGGCTGAACAAGTATTCTACCATTAGAACAATCTTTTTTCAATTTAGTTATTTGCTCATAGACTTACCAGTTTTGCTGAGGGCTGAACAGAGGCTAAGTTCCTCGCCTCTGTCTGCCAAGTAACTCGATCACAAATGCATTGCAGCATGCCAGGCTTAGTATGATATGAGAATCTTATTACGTTCTTTGCACACTGGTTCTGAACTGTGATCTTCTCAAATTCTAGTTAGTGATGTGAACTCCAATAGCATGCCCTCAGTATAGATTGTTTAAATGAATGGTTGAAGGCAATTTCATTTTAATCTTTTTTTTTTGCCAGTTCAGGGGCTGTTATAATTTTATTTCTAGACAATTTTTGCTTTAAAATGTTGCTTTACCGCCTTTTTTTCCCTTTTTACTTTTCTTGGTCATGGGGCTTGAACTCCAGAGTCCTTACATTTTCCACCTTATCTTACAAATAAAGAAAGAGTCAAATTCAGTTTGTTGGTATAAAGTCACAAATTGTTTCCTGCAGAAATAAAAATAAATTTCACCTCCTGGCTCTAGGGTGTATGCCTTTTTCAGGTAACTACAGATATGTAAGTGGTATTATGTAAATTGTGTCATATGTTTACAGCTGTATTGAAGAACATACTCTTAATATATCATTGGAAAACAGGGTTATAGAATAGTGTCTATATGAGAATGTTATTTGAACTAATCACACTAAGTTGAAAACTACATCTTAGTCCATCAAAATGTGCAAATTAACGATTTTATTTATAAGAAAATAATACCACCAGGAAAAATGAGTATAAATTAGAGAGACTGCAGGAATAACATTAGGGTTTTACTGTCTCTACCTGTTTAATGTGGTTCTATTTCTTGATATTGAAACTCTCCTCTTGTTATTCATACTGTATGTAATCTAACGCTGTTTATTTCCATGTATTCAATGTGGAAAATCTAGCTTCAAAAATGTGTAAAGTCTTTTCCTTTTCAATCACAATATTGTAATTATCAGGGTACACTGTGGTCATCATCATCTTCACCAAAATTATTACTAGCATCATAAGTGTTAAGTATTGAAAGTCTGATATGTATTTGTGATTTTGCAATTATTTGTCTGTTGATTAATAATTTTCATGTTACCACTGTGCATGCATCCATATTAAAATTTAGAACAAAAAAAGAAATAAAAAACTAAACCATAACAGGTAGCTTGACTATATGCTTATAACAAATTGTAGAATATATTTTTGAAGTATTGCAAATTCCTAACCAGTATGAATTAACTTCCTCTCTCCCTACCAACTACACAAAAATATTTAAGAGTTTGAACAGAATTATTTCAAGTAATAAACTGTAAATGCTACTACAATATCATGGGAATATCGAAAATTCCCTTAAAAATAATAAACTCTACATTCTATTTATATATTAGTTATTTTTTTCTAGGAAACTTTAGGAAAAATAGACTGCATATCTTTGAAATTAAAAAAGATCAAAAATAGTAGCATAAAGTTTTATAGGGAGTGTGTCTTCAGAAATATATATATATATATATATATATATGTATATAAAATGTGTAGAAAGACATACATTTTTGGAGATTGTCATCAGAAATATATACATATATCCAAATTTTTGTGTAGAATGATGTACATTATAATGAAAAAATCTTAAGACATAATTAAAATTAAATAAATACATCAAAACAAGTTCCAGTGACTCAAGCCTATAATTCGAGCTATTCTGTGTAATTCGATCTTAGAATTGTATTCAAAACTAGTCCACACAGAAAAGTACTTGTTAGATTTTTATCTCCAATTAACCACTAAAAACAGGAATTAGCTCTGTTCCTCAAGTTGTATAGTGCTAGCTTTGAACATAAAAAGGCTTAGAGACAATGGTCAGGCCTTGCAAACAACAACAACAATATATATCACATTAATTTCACATTAATTTCACAAAAGCATCTTTTAACTGTTGTGAACATTTCCTAGAAACATGAATACATGCCCCGGAAAAATGTTAAGTAAAAATTATAGAATATTTACATCTATGTTAAAGACATGACTATTTAGATTGAGATATCTAGGTAATGATTAAAAATTAAGAAGAAGAAGAATATATTTGGACTGGCCTTTTATTCTACTTTATAATAGTAATAAAATGATATTTGTAATGATTATATAAAATTACTCTTGTTTGGTTTTTGAATTATAATAAGTGATAAACATTTTAAATGATTTCCATAGGAAATGATCATTTCCTCAATGGTATCAATTCTTTTGTGATTTCAAAACAATTAAGAAAATTATTCCAAGGCTGGTTTGCTTTAAGACTATATTTGTTTTCGTGTTCTAGTTTTCATATGTTAGTAGAAATTAAAACTCAAAAAAAAATCAATGTCTGTTGGCATTCAGGAACATCTTCATAGATACTAACATTGGAGTTGCTTAACTGGAATTGTTTTATTTCATTTGTTATTTTCACAAATAAATCAACATGATTGTGTATTTTGTTTCTTTTCACTGCTGTTGGCTCTTATCTTGAGAATACTTTTTTCCTAGCAAAGTAGAGAAAAGCATTTGGATTGAGCAAGTAGCATATAGGTTTCATAAAATGCAAATACATAGATTTGTGTATTTTGTCATTTGCTAAAAGTTCCTTCCAGAAAAGGTTATCAATTATTTATAAGTGATGCATAATTCCTAGATATTCCAGTTATCACATGCACTTTTTGATTGAGTTATCTCTGCATAAACTCAAAAAAGTAGACCAAAAAAACTCAAAATAAACAGAAATCACATCTTCATTGTAAAAGCTGTAGTTTACAAAGAATTTTTAGCCAACACCGAAAACATATTTTCAGGTATTCTGCAATTTGTGTGAAGTATTTTTAACAATTTTTTTTTTGCTGACATGAAATTCACATGCAATATATTATCTCCGTTTATTGTATACATTTTAGTGCTTTGTAAGTGAATTGTACAATCATAGGTTTTCCAAGCCTAAGTTTCACAAACTTACATTTCTTCAAATAGAAATGCTGTAAATTTTAGAACAGACATTAAAATAGATATAAAATTCAGTTACAGGAATTTGTCCAGCATATATCCTCTATAGTGTGTCTTTTCAAATTTGTTTTGGGGGATTATTTCCAGGGTCTCACACATACTATTCAAGTGCACTGTAAATGAACTACGTTCTCTGTCCAAACATTTTTTTTTAATTCTCTTTAATACATACACAGAAGTGTAATGGCTGAATAATATACAATTCTCTTTAACCTTATGAAGACTGGAAAACTTGCTTGCTAAAATGATTGCGGTATTATACAAATCATTGTGCTATGTGGAATGTATCAATTTCTCCACAAATGCATTATTATATTTTGTGTCATCTTTTTATATTATGGTCATACTAGTGAATTTTCTTTTTTATTTTTTCTTAGATAGTAAATTATTTCATATGCTCCTCCTATTAACTACTAATTTACATATGTTCTTTAAGAAGTCTCCTGTTCAGGAAAAATTTTATATAGAATTAAATGATATGAATTTACTTAAGACTCAGGATCATTGTAACATTAACATTGTAGCATTAACAAATATGTGTGCTCTATCTGTTGGATATGTTTTCATTACTTTCATAGAATTATGAAAGGTTATCATTTGATACTAACCAGTTAATTCTTGATTATCTTTAGCCTCTAATGCTTTACATGTCAAATTTTTAGAAACCTTTACTGAGCCAATGTCATGAATTTGTATATTTATGTTTTATAGGTTTTAACATCTCACATTTAGTTTGATAGTCATTTTTTATTTTAAATTTTTGTATAAGGTTTGAGGTAGTAGTCTAAGATCATTTTAAATCTAGAGAAGCAATGGTGCCAATACACCCATTTAAGATTCTATTTTTATTTCATGAAGTCGTGGCATCCTCTTCAAAATCTATTGACCATAAAACTAAGAATTTATTTTTGATAAATCTGTTCCATTCTTCTATGTGTCTGTTCTTTCACTACTACACATGGTAATAAGGTTCAAAACTAGTATGAGGGCTCAAGCTACACCATTTTACAAAATTGTTCTGACTGACCTGTATTCCTTGAATTTGCATACGAGTTTATTGAACAGGTGGACCAATATTCTACAGAGATATCTAGATGTTTGATAGTCACTCACATTTTGCACCTTGTGAAAACACAAGACCCCAGATATTATATAGAGAAAAATGTCTTTAGAGAATGTTTAAAGCATCTAAAATAAATTTAGGAATGAGTTAAGATTTAGTGAACACTATAGCATAATAAAGTTGAATGATAACGACTTGAACTGTACTACAGAGTAGAGTGAGAGGGGATAGAATAGAATGATGAACTACATAGAAGATATATGTAATTGCTATTGTGTTTCTAAGTAGAGAAATACTTCAGAGAAGAGAAGGAGGAAAATAATCAAAGTATTGTAAATCAAGTTTCTTTTCATTCTACCTAATAGTGTGGACTAAGAGTCAAAGAAGTTGGGAAAAAATAAAATAGACAATAAAGCATTGTATAGACCTGTTACAATGTAAAGAAATTGTAATAGGAATATGATCACTAATTTCCAAAGAAATAAAAGAAAGAGTAGATAAACTCTAAAGGCAAAAAGAATGGAGAGAGAAAAGTAGCAAAGTAAAACCTTTATCAATAACAAACACAAGAGTTTGGAAGTAGAAAAGCAGTGGAAATATTCTAAAAAACAATAAAATAAGAATAAAAATTGTTATCGTGGATAGAATATGGATCACATTTTATCATATATAATTTTGAAAAAAACATACTAGGAATGAAAATTTAAAAGTCATAATTTAAAACAATACTTACATTATAACTAGACAGTATAGTTCAGTGGTAAAAACTTGGCCCAGCATATGTGAAACAATAGAGTGATCACCCAAGCATTACAAAGTACATACAAAGCACACACACACACAAACCACATAAACACTCACACACACAGAACACATACACACCTTTGGAATATTGATATTGTCATAATAACAGAGTAAATTATCGCAAATAGTAAAAGTAGGTTAATATATTGAATCATAGTATTGTTTGTACTATTTAAAATTTAGTAGAAATAAAATAGTCACGATATACTTGGATTCTTATAGATTAAGTAAATTGAAAATTAAGAAATAGAAGACATGAGAACATTTGCAAAGAGTTTTAAACAATAAACATTTTGAAACATGTATCCTTTTATTTTTACAAAAGATTGATGTTATTGGAGTTTTAACTCAAGATTTAGAATATGAAAACCAGGTGCTCTATATTGCGCTAGGGATGGCTATATCTCTATTCATTTCACTCTGGATATTTTTTTTAATTCACTCTGGATATTTTTTTGTGGGTTCTGTTGTGGGGCCTGAACTCAGGGCCTTCGTGCTGTCCCTCAGCTCTTCAGCTCAAGGCTAGTGTTCTACCACTTGAGCCACAGCACCATTTCCAGCTTCTTTCTTTGTGCTTATGTGGTGTTGAGGAATCGATCCCAGGGCTTCATGCAAGGCAAGCACTCTACAAATGAGCCACCTTCCCAGCCCCACTCTGGATATTTTTGTACTAAGGTCTCATATTTTCTCAGGCTCTCCCTATTTATAAACCCTACTTGCAGTTCCTACCATAGCTAGAAAATGGAAGCCACAAATCACCATGCCCAGATTAAACGTTTTTTTTTTTTTTAATTCAAGTACAAATATTTACAAAAAAGTGACCAGGTAATGAAGCCCTTCTTAATAAAGTTTGTCTTTCTTGAAAATACAGTAAGTATTTGTTAACTGGAAAATATGTTTAGTACCTTAAGAAAATAAATTTATTTAAATTTACCAACCATATAAAATTAAGAAAATAATCTTAGAAATTCACGTGTTAAACATTTTTAAAGCAAAATATATATCTGAATAATTTACATGTGTAAAAATCATGCAAAATTAAATTAACTAATCCTACAACTCTGAAAAAATTACCTCAAAAAACAAAAGAAAATAATTAAGTTCAAAATTTGAAATTTAGAAAATAAAATGAAGTGTACGCTTTAGTTAAATTAAGTAACTGTAAAACCAGCGTATATCAATTTTGTAATAAAAAAATGCATGAACAAAGCAAGCAAAAGTACCCATTGATCAATAGCAACAGCAAAATCATCAGTAGTTGTTTGAGTGTACAAAAAAAAAAAATCGATGGAGTGGATACCAATGTTCTTTCCATAAAAAATGTGCTCATTACCTCACTTATGTAACTGTAACCCCTCTGTACATAATCTTTACAATGAAATTAAATTGAAATTAAAAATAAATCAAATAATATACCAATTACGAATTCTTAGAAGCCATCGGTTAAAAACCTTGTACAAAACTCCCCCAAGTACCGAGGAATATACTTTGATGATACTATTTGAATACTTAAACTTCAGCAGAGAAGCAAAAAGTTTAAAAACTGTTACAAAGTAAAGTAATAAATCAGAATATATTACTATAATAATCATTAGATGAATTTTTCGTGGTAGTCAAATATGTAAGGAATGAGGCAATTTGCCATTTGTTTTCACTTAATATGTGAGAAAGAATTTTCTAGGTCTTTTTAAATATATCATAAGTGAAGAAACTACTCTGTCACATCATATGATAATCAGATAAAGGTTATATTACAGCAAAGAACAGATTGTAATATGTTTTTGGATGTTAATGTATATACCTATTTTGGTTGTGGGCAATTATGGGGATTTCAACTTGGGGTATGTTTCTTGCAAGGCTGGCGTCATATCAGTGGTTAATTTTGGGATAGGGGTTCCTTTTCCACAAGAATATGCACCTGATCTGTCCTTTTAGCCTTCCCATCATCAATGGCATCAGAGTTGCACACCAACTTTCTAGCTTCCGACCATGGCTGGCCTTGATCCTGCAGTCCTTCCAATCTTAGTCTCTAGATAGTGCAGGATGGTGGAAATGATCCAATACACCCAGCTATAGATTGAGAAGGAAGTCCACTAAAATTTGGCCTGGTTTCTGTTCTCAAGCCTCCTAAGTAGTTAAGAGTATAGATTGGAGTCCCTTCTGCCAATTTTTAAAGCAATTAGACATATTATGACTTTGGCTTGTGATTACCTCAGGAAAGAATAAAAGAGCAATGAATCATAGAGGACAAGAAGAATTTAACTAGCTACTCAGAGGCTGAATCAGCTTAGCTAACTACTCAGGAGGCTGAGATCTGAAGACACCTCTGTTCAAAGTGGTAGACCATTATCCTTTGGCACAGAAGCTTAGGGATAGTGCCCAGGCACTATCAAGCCTCAGGAATGATGAATGCATGCAGGAGCACATGCACATGCACGTGTGTGTACAGGCACGTGTACACACACACACACATATACAAATGAGTATTTCAATGCAAAGTTCTTTATATTTTTACCTTGCTGTACTTTTCCTGTATTATTTCACCAATTGACAAAAACAGCTAAGCACCTATTTACATGGTGTTTCTCTAAAGTCTACTCTCTTTTTGGAAGCCTGATTTTATTTGACTCAAAAGTAAATTATGCAGGAGGTCAGTTCATCTCCCTCAAATCGGTAGTGTTAGGAGATGGTTTAGGTTCTTCCTAGCAATATGATTTTGTGAAATCCTGCATCAAGCAGCATATTTCTTTCACGAGAAGGAAGCCTCTATCAAACAATTAGTAATAGTTTTTTCTCCTCCTGGCAAGCATCTGTAGCTTTATTATCTTCATATAATTCATGATCTGTCTGTGTATGCCAAAGATGGCTGAGAAAATAAAAAGACCCTTGTCAGCGCTTAGCATTCATATACCATTCATAGATATGAAGCTGTTTAAATATTACTTAAATTGCTTTGGACTAAATAATGTTCACCTTGACTATCTTGAGAAAGAAGAATTGGTTTCTCAGCACTTTACTTAAGAACGTGAGTGAAAGAAAAGGAAAAGTGAGGAATAAGTCAACACATATATTCAAATGAAACAAAAGAACCCAAGAAAACACAAATTAATTCAGCATTCAAGAACCTGCAGGAAATGCAACGATTTTTTAAAAATCAGGTATGGTAAGCTTATAAAAATCCTGACTATATGGGAGTCTACTGTTGTGAGGCTAGTGGATAAAGCCCAGACTGGACAGAAAGATCTATACACTATCCCAGGTACCAGTTATTCTAATTTCCAGGAAGAATAACATCAAATGGATAGCGCCTAACATCATACACAAGTAGGAAACCAGATTCTATCTGAAAATTAATCAGGATAATTTAGGGCTGGGGGCATGTGGCTCAAGTGGTAGAGCGCAAACCTTGAGCTGAAGAGCTGAGGGACAGTGCCTAGGCCCACAGTTCAAGCCCCACGACCTTACCCCCCACCCCCCAAAAAAAGGTGATGGCTTTTCAAGTACTTATATATCAACTTAGTTACCTTTGTGGAGCTAATGGATTCAATATAAGCCTTGCTTAAGAGCTACTTCTAAATTTCTGCAGTTTAAAATTTCCCAAATGAGGTCTTATTGTCACAAATGTCTACCTGACCCTTTACCCTTCTTCCATGTATGAACAGACCAACCAGAATATCTTACCCTGACAGCATAGATTATCTTACTGGAACAAAACTAAAATGTTACAAGGGATCATAGAGAGATGAACAGTTAAGATAGAACTGTTCAGACTAGAAGGTATTTTATCAAAATCTAATTGTTTATTATACCTACTATTTCAAAGTAGCTAAAGTCAAGAAGATGAAAAAATTGTTCATATGCATGATTACCTAGTGTCCTGGCCTGTCTACCATCCAACCAGGCAGTAACTCACACTACTGACTTTCTATCACCAAATATTTCCATTGCTCCAGGAGAAGTCCATATGTTTCTCCTCGATATTAGGCCTTAAATTGGTAATGTTTAATCACAATGTTTCCTCTTGCCTCTAGGCTGTACAACTACAAATGGTAAAGCATTAGGTCTAACTCTACCAAACACTGAGGTAGAGATAATGAAATAATACTTTAAAACAGAGTTGCTTTTGATACCCTAACCATAACAGAACAATGCAAAACATTTTCTCATATTATATATAGTTATATATTTTAAATTTATATTTATAAATATATATATTTTATATTGTATATTTCACACAGTGAATTTTACTAAAATTAATTGATAATTTGAAAAATAAATTGATATTTATGCCAATAAATAGATTGGAATATAAATAAATAGGTTTAGAATATATATTAGGATATAAAAAGTATCAATTCAATGTCTTCGGTATAAACTTGTGAAACGTTCTAAGTGTACTTGGTCTTTTGAATTCACATGGTAAAAAAATGTGTTGTTTTCCTCTAATCTATAAGGGATTTTACTCTGCTGCTCTCTTTATTGTTTTAACTCGCTGGTCTCAAACTGGTTTTCTCCATATTTCTGAAGCATTCCTACTGATTATACCCTAATTTTGCTGATATGATGTCTAAAAGGTATTATTCTTCTGCAGGACCCACAGGTCTTAGGATCCCAGGTCCCAGTTATCCGCATCATCAGATAACAAGGGCAAGACTTCTTACCTAAGCCCATGCAACATGCCAACAAAAAGTAATTGAAAACTCATCTCAATTTCTCATTTCCTATAATATTTCAGGGCCCCAATTCCTTAAGACACAGAAAGTAGCGGTAAGCAATTGTGAAGTGCAAGGCATCTTAAAATGAAAGATGATATCACAAAATCTGAGAAAATGAACAGTAATTCAAAATTTCAATTTACAAATGACCAGCCCATATGAGTGAACAAGATCACAAATGTCACAAGAGTATTTTTAATATCCCTCCCCTAATGATTAATGAAAAATTTCAGTACAAAGTAGGCCAAAAAATATTTCCTGGAATGATAGATTCATAATTGGTCTACCAAAGCTAGATAAACCACTTAGAAGTCAAATACAATTCAGTAAAACATTAATTGAGAAGATCATTAGTGCTTCAAAACATTGGTACTTCAGTAAAACTTGGTTCTGTAGTATAAAAATGTTGTCATTCTCAAACCAATGATAACCTACATTTAATCTCCTGAAAGTATATTATTTTTCAAATAAACATTTTAAAATCATTCACCAAAATAACATTTGACAAGTAAGTGATACTTAATGACATTACAAGTTTTTCTTATGTAGGGAGCAAATTACAATAGAGTTGATTTATTTACCCAGCACTAATGCCAAACAGGTTCAAACATTCATTGAAGTGTAGAAATAATACCCCCTACCATTTGTCTTGTTCAGTAGATGCCTTCCAGAAATGTGTTAAATAGAGCAGCCACTCATATTTCAAACCAAACATTAGTTAATAAAATAAATGTCATCACGTAAGGTACATGTCAAAAAGTCAAAAATAGTTGCCTTATCATACGTTGTTTTTTATGTTTCCCTATCTGTCTAACATATGTTTGCCTATCTAAGAAATATGATTTTTTAAGTCTTGAATATGGGTACTCATCAGAGATGTGACGAACATAAAATCTGTCTTCTATTTCCATCATATTCCTCTATAGTAGTAAATTATAGTTTTCTTCTTTTTGCAAAACCTGTAGGTAGTAGAAAATATTATCCCATGTAAAATTAAATAATCGCAAACCATTGTACAAAGCCATTTTAAAAAACCTGGTAGTTAAGAATACATTCTATGTGATGTCTTTTGAGGAACCTCCATACTGCTTTCCAAAGTGGTTGAACAAGTTTACATTCCCACCAACAATGAAGTAAGGTTCCTTTCTGTCCACATCCCCTCTTTGGAAAGCAGTATGGAGGTTCCTCAAAAGACTTCACATAGATCTCCCCTATGATCCAGCAATCCCACTTTTGGGCATTTACCCAAATGTTTACAAACAAGACCACACTAAAGCTACCAGCACAACTATGTTTATTGCAGCATTATTTACCATAGCTAAGATATGGAACCAACCCAGATGCCCCTCAGTAGATGAATGGATTAAGAAAATGTGGTATATATACCCATTGGAATTCTACGCCTCCATCAGAAAGAATGACATTTCCCCATTTGTTAGGAAATGGAAAGGTTTGGAAAAAATTATATTAAGTGAAGTAAGCCAGGCCCAAAGAAGCATAGGTCCCATGGTTTCCCTTATTTGCAATATCTAGTATAGGTATGAGTCAAGCGGAAAAGGTCAGATAATGTGATGTTAGGAAAATGAACCCTTAAATATGTATTTTAATGTTTTCGTTTCTTTCATGCATGTGTTTCTAACGCATTTATAAGATTATTTCTTTGTTGCTTTGTATGTCCCTCCCCCACAGTGTAACCCCCGCTTTCACTATATTTGATGTCAGTATAACATGTGGAGGAGATGGGGACAAACAAATCGTTTAAGGATTCAGGTGGACCTGTTGCAACAATGAGAAGTACAAAATGTCATGTCAAAACCAGCTTTACAATGTCGGTGTGTGGGGGGGGGGAGTGGGGTATAATTGTGTGGGGGGAGGGGAGTATAATTAGGTGGGGGGAGGGGGGAGGCGGGGAAGGGAGGTGAAGGGTAAACAAAGGAGGAGGCTGCAATGCTTGGTAAGAAATGTATGCATTATCCTGCCCATGTAATTGTAGCCCCTCTGTACAGTATGTTCTCAAATAAAATAAAATAAAATTTAAAAAAAAGAATACATTCTAAGCCATTTTTAAACTTTCTTTTTGACTAAAGATTAATCTTCCAAATGGATGAGAATAAAATCATGTCTAGGTGCTTCACGTCTCCAGTCTTGCAAATTGTTATTGCAGATGAATGAATTATGAAAATATAAGTGGACATCAGTTCAAGTATATGCAGGATTGAAACTTCATGGAATGTATAAAACCTTTCAAAATATTAACAGACACTTTAACAGAATGACTATCAGGAAGTTGAAACCAGGGAGGAATAATTGCAAAGATATAGACTAAATGAAAAATGGAACAAGAGGCAAGTCAAGCTAGAATACTCAATGTACACATATAATAAAGGAAGTGGTAAATCTGAAATAAATCTTGGAGAAGGAGTTGGTTGAGAATGATCGAAGGAATTATTCTGATCCAGGAGCATTGGACAATTAGATGGACATATTTAATTGTAACACACTTGCACAAACTTCTGAAATTCAGTAAAAAAAAAAAACACAACAAACAAAACACACAAAAATCACAACCAAACAGCAATCTCTAGAGAGTATGAATATGATCTCTCAAAATTTTAAATAGTCAATGAAGGGCAGTAGTGGGAAAGACAAACAAAGCTGTTCAAAAAGGCAGTTTGGGGTTTGGGGAGAATTTTGATCAGATTTAAATAGATTTTCTAAGGTTAAAAATCACCTATATCTGCTGCAAGTATTTTCTTCTGTGTTTTCTTTGTCTGAACTGGATACTCCAGACCTGAGACACACTTGATAGCTTGTGAAGATAGAATGCAAGAAACAAGATCAAGAACCAATTACCTCACTGGAGACAAAAGAGTTCTCTATGTTTTCTCTCATCTCTCTGCACTACTCTTTTTTCATACTTTTACATCAAGTGATTTTGAATTATATCTCTCCTTTTTTCTGGCAACTAATTGGTCAAAGTAATTCACTAAATATTATTTGCCATTTTGTTTTCTATCATGCTGTTTACGTGTCCAAGCAAGTCCATTAAACTTCAACCTTGTGTTTGGTTGCCACGAAAACCCAACATCTAGGTTAATGAGGACAAACTTTAATGTAAAACTTTGTCTCCGAAAACCCATTCCAAGAGGCTATGATCACAAATATTTAGCTATTCATTTTTCTTTTTTCTTTTACCTTTAAAGTCTTCCTGTGTCTAAAGTGCCCACAAAAATAAGTACTCCACCAATTTTTGGTTCAATCACTTCTAAACTCAAAGATATATTTTGCTAACAAGATGCTTAGAGGAAACCGAAGTATACTCCACGTTTATCTTCTCCCTTAATACTCTCCTTAGATACAATATCAGAAACAGTGAAGTTATTCTTTGAAAAATTATTTCAATTGATTATTTTTCTCTTCGTCTTGCATTTGCTCAACAAGGTGCATGAAGACCAGACTTAAATCACCCATACCTTGAATGACAGTGTCTCTTACAACGGACAATACTTCTTTGTCCTACTTCGATGTCCTCCTCTTAGCTCTTGCCTGATTTCCAATTAATCACAGCTTCTTGACTTCAAGTCTGGTGAAGCTGAAAGACTATAAGGCCTACCCCACTGCTACATCTTCATGGTTTCTCTTTTTAAACTCTTTTATTTGGATGTGGAATTTATTTTCATGTCTTCATTCAGTATTTTCTGAATTGTAGTGAGCCAAATGGGTTCTGTAAAATCACTTTAGGTACCAAAAATGTTAACACAGTCTATATCAAAAAGTTTTGGCCTCCCTCCACTGCTTAACTTGGGCTTCTAAGAACGCCTTTTTTTACCTTTTCAATTTGCTCAATTATTTTCTTTTCTTTTGGGAGGGGGGTCTAATCGTAGGGCCTGAACTCTGGGCCTGGGCACTGTCCCTCAGCTCTTCAGCTCAAGGCTTGCATTCTAGCCACAGCACCACTTCCAGCTTTTTTTCTTTTTGCTTATGTGGTGCTGAGGAATCGAACCCAGGGCCTCATGCATGCAAGGCAAGCACTCTAACACTGAGCCACCTTCCCAGCCCTGTAAAATTCTTCTTCTGATCCCAAAACTTTTTGGCTTATGTAATAAGGGAAGTCTTCACTATATCAGGTTAATAAGGATATTATATATATATATTTTTTTTTTTTGCGGGGGGGGGGGTCCAGTCGTGGGGCCTGAACTCTGGGCCTGGGCGCTGTCCCTCAGCTCTTCAGCTCAAGGCTAGCGCTCTACCACTTGAGCCACAGCGCCACTTCTGGCTTTTTTCTTTTTGCTTATGTGGTGCTGAGGAATCGAACCCAAGGCCTCAGGCATGCAAGGCAAGCGCTCTACCACTGAGCCACCTTCCCAGTCCGAAGGATATTATATTTTGTGAGCTACTTAGATATGTGAAATCATTGGTTTGAAGTATCCAATCTGATGTTTTTCTTTGTTTCACTGCTTCACGTGTAAAGACATTGTGGAAAGTATTGCAAACAGAAAAGTGTAAACCCAATAACTTCTTTCATTGTGGAGGGCATTTTCTCCCTAAATATTTTGACCCAAATTATCTTTTTCAGAGAATTACTATTTGGTAATCAAAGGTCAATTCACAAATTTTGATGTCTTTTTTTTTAAAGAACTTTGCATTTAAATTCCACTAGAACCTTGTTTGAAACAGTGAGAGTATATTTCCTGGGTAAGGACAATTCTCAAGGGAACCTACAGTATTTATAGCAAGGTTTTCGAGGTTTGTTTGTTTAGAGTGAAAATGAGCCATCTTCACCCACATTGCTCCCTCTCAGCTAAGTCTCCATGGATTTCTTTGCATGAAAGCCTATTTTCCCAGGCAATTTTAAATTTTCTTAATAGGCTAAGCTATTAAAAAGTTTGAACAATTACACTTTACCTGTCATAATTTTTTTCTTCTTTTTTCTTTCGAAAATACTGTACAGAGGGGTTACAATTACTTGAGCAAGATAATGAATACATTTCTTATCAAGCATTGTAGCTTCCTCCTTTGTTTCCCCTTCCCATCCCTTCCTATCCTTCCCCTGCCCCCCTCAGCAAATCCTACCCGCTCCCCCTCCCTCCTGCCACACCAAAGTTGTAAAGTTCCTTTTCAACATAACGACTTGTACATCTCATTTTTGCAATGGCTCCAGCTGTATCCCTATTTAAACGATTTGTTTTTTCCCTTCCCCTCCACAAATTATACCGACATCAAATACAGTGAAAGCAGGGGTTATACTGTTGGAGAAGGACATAAAAAGCAACAAAGAAATAATCTCATAAATGTGTTAAAAACAATCGCATGAAAGAACAAAAAACATTTGAATACATATCTTAGGGTTCATTTCCATAACATCACCTTATGGGACCTTTTCTGCTTGACTCAGACTTATACTAGATATTGCAAATAAGGGAAACCATGGGAGCTATGTTTCTTTGGGCCTGGCTTACTTCACTTAATATAATTTTTTCCAAGTCTTTCCATTTCCTAACCAATGGGGCAATGTCATTCTTTCTGATGGAGGCAAAGAATGCCATTGTGTATATATACAACATTTTCTTGATCCATTCATCTAATGGGGGCATCAGGGTTGGTTCCATATCTTAGCTATAGTAAATAGTGCTGCAATAAACATAGTCGTGCTAGTAGCTTTAGTGTGGTCTTGTTTGTAAATATTTGGTAAATGACCAAGAGTGGGATTGCTGGATCATAAGGGAGCTCTGTGTGGAGTCTTTTGAGGAACTTCCATACTACTTTCCAAAGTGGTTGAACAAGTTTACAACCTGTCATAAGTTTTAAACTCTTTTGAATTTCTTTATCAGAATCGCAAATTCAGCAATACTAATTCCACCTTTACCATCAAAAACAGTTAACATGTTGTTTTCATGATATTGTGTCCACGAAACTATTATTTTCCAATGACTTTCTTATGCATACATATAACCATATAAGCTGATGCTGAGCAAAATGAACTCCAAGATATGGAAACAGAGATTTTTATTTGTGATTGTTGTTTTTTCATGTACTATGTGATTTCTCTTTTCTTTGGGCTTTTCCCCTATGGTTTATCCCCTGCTGTATTTGAATTTGGTACCCTGTTTATTGTGTATACATTTACCTAAATTGGGGAAGGGAAAGGGAACAACAAATTGACGAGACAAAGGACAAAGAGCAAACCAATGCAATAGCAATACTCACCAGACAATATGTTGGAAATGTACATTACAACTTGTGAGGTTATTAGGGTGAAGAAAAACTGTGAGAAAAATGAGGGAGGGGGTAACAAGTTTGAAAAGTTATTTATTCACTAATTTACAATTACTGAGACCCCACTGTACATCACTTTGACAATAAAATTAAACTTAAAAAATAAGTTGCATAAAATATAGCTTATCTCTATTTTGAAAAAAAATACTAAACCGCTGCTAATGTGATGCCCTCCTTTTTCTGGAACGAACACCACAATAAACTGGGTTGCATGAATTTTCCCCCCACTGGTATTCTTGAGATCAGAATACTTGCAAATATTGCTTATATTTATACTTTTTTAACTATCATAGATATTCAGGATGCTAAGATTGGAAGATTATAGTTCAAAACCCACCCAGGCAGGAAGGTTCCTTAGAGTCTTATCTCCAATAAACTTCTCAGAAAAAGCCAGACACAAGTGGCACTGAGGTTGAAGTGGTAGGCCATGAGCCTTTAGCAAAAACAGGCTCAGAGACAGTTTCCAGGCTCAAAGTTCAAGCCCTAGGACAAACCAATAAAACAAAACAAAAATAAAAACAAACCCCAAACCTAACATTTTTCTCATTGCATACAGAGGCATGTAATTAAGGAAATTGCTTCTTGTGTTACATATAGGTAGAAGAAAGAAGATCCCACAGAATCATTCTCTTCATACCATGTTAAACCAAAGCCTCAAAAAATTGCTCTTTTTCCAAATTTATGAATTAATCCCATCCATTTGTTTGCAACTCAATCTAGAGTATTCACATTATCATTTTATACATGAACTATTGGAATTATATATTAACTAATTTCTAATTATAACTCTTGAAAGAATATTCTGGGCAAATAGAATGCCAAAATCATTTGTGAATTTGTCAATTAAACCATCTACATAAAAACAATTTTGTACTATCCTATAGAATATGAAATTACAAACAAAACCAAAATATTTATTTTAAATCTAAATTCTAATTTAGCAAGATCTTCAAAGTCTTACAGACAAAATTTGCTATTTCTCCAGGCTTAACCTTTTGTAATCCTTCATCATTTCTTTGGAATCCAACAGAATGATGATTATTTAGTTTTTCAAATTTTGGATGGGAATCATGAGACATTTTGCATCTAGGAATGTTCGGTAATGAAGAGAGCATTGAAAACTCAACTGGGGATTATATATGAGTTGCATTGCAATAGGAAACTTGACTTCTCAAAACATAATAACAAAATTAGCCCAATCTTCCAACTGTGTATTCCTTTCTTGAATGGTTTCTTTTATTAAGACAAAATTATACTACCTGGTCCAGGGAAGCTATCACTATGTAATTGCACTCTCTAATCTCCTGTCTTAGTCTGAGTGCTAGAATTCTAGCCTTGTATCACATTGCCCTGCCATAGTTTCTTGGTTTATTTAATCTACATACAGACTAGCAATTCTGAACTACTCCAGTGATATTATCCACTAGAATGACTGTTCAGACTGTTTATCTACTATTTTCAAAGATGTTCTAACATTCCACACAAGATATGAACATTTTCAGATGCACCTGCAGGGGTCTCTGATTCATTCCTCCATAGATCTGATCCCTTTAATAATGATTACTTGATTCTCTTACTATCTCTGGTACCTACCTATGTAATAGTCTCAAATTTTTGAAGGTAATTCACTTGAGGACTTTCTAATTTTAAAAATTATCACTTTATTCTAGTATTACGCAGGACATAGTTTCTACTGTTTTCTAACTTTTCTATATATTCTGAGAGTTGTTTCATTTGTGTATTCATGTGTGCACATGTAAGTACCTCTGTGTGTATGTGTATCTTTGTATGTACGTATGCAAAAGCCCCAAGCTCTTATCCATCAGTCTTGCTCATGACTAGTATTCCATCACCTGAGCCATTCTTCCAATCCACCTTTTGGCTGGTTAATTATAGGTAGTGTCACAAAGACTGTTCTACCCAGGCTGGATGCAAACTGAACTTCCCAGACTCCTTTACATTCTTAGGTTATATTTATCCAGTAGTACCAACTTTTAAACTACAAACATTTTTGTGAGTGTAAAGTTTAAGCTGTATACCAGATTTTTTATTCAAGAATTCATATAAAGATAGATGAACATACAAATTGCATATTCTGAGTGTACACTGTTAGAAATGTGATCTTAAACCAGGAGGCGATTAGATCTGATGATTGGGTTTCAAAGCCAGCCCAGGTAGGAAAGTCCAGGAGATGCTTTTCTCCAGTTAACTACTAGAAAACTGGAAGTGGCACTGTGGTTCAAGTGGTAGAGCATTAGCCTTGAGCTGAATAACAGAGGGAAAGTGCCCAGGCCCAGAGTTCAAGACCACCACCACCAACAAAAAATATATATACGTAAAGAAAAAGAAATGTAATCTTAGCCAACAGTTCATTGCTAGTATAATGCCTGCTCTCTCAAGATGGACTTTTTCCCCAGTTAAGTCCATGCTCTTATAGCTGACTTGCATTGGAAAAAGAATTATTCTTCCATTCTACTTTTAATAAATTTGCATGATTAGCAAATGTGATTTAGAAAGGGAATGGCCTCATACTTCGTGTTCCACATAGGAGTAATGTTTTCTGTATATCACTCCTATAAATCTACATACTGAACTTGGCTTTATTGTTTCATTGTTGTCTTATGTGTAGAGTCTTCTATACTGTATTGAACCCTTATACTTAAAAACAGAACTTTTCTTTCTCCTATTATTGCTATTGTTTCTCTCACTAACTCCTGTACACTTGAGAAATAATGTGCAGCACATACACTCACAAAAAGAAGGACCTGAGAAACTTCTTTCCATTAAAAATTTGCCTTAATTTACAGAGAACTTACAAAGTTTGAACTCAAGGTACTCATTGATAATGTATTTATAAGCAGCATAAATTTCATATTTTCTCTTTACTAAGTTGTCTCTGAAACACGTGTTACCTCAGGTCCAAAGGTGTCCTTGTGTTATTTCAGTGAACCCAGAAAACTTTCATCATACCTCAGGCAGCACCATCGATTGTTACTGGAAATAACTGCTACTGAATGTGGAAACTCCCAGGAGAAGAAATGAACACAGAGGAATGACAAAGTTCATGTTAACTTGTGCTTTCCTTTTTACTGTACAAGAAAGAATCCCAAGGTTTGAAGGAAACTCTGTTCCTGACTTTTTCGAGTGTGTTCTATACTCATATAAAATTTTTCTGAAAACTTCTAGTTGAGAGCATTACAAAAAGAAATAATGTACCATTTGAAGGCCAGCATAGAACTAAAGGAAATAACATTGCTTTAAAAGTGTTCTACAGAAAAGAAACAAAGACATGGAGGTTGTAAAGTGTCTTATGGATGGATATTTCACCCCTTAGATGATTCTCTTGTTGCAGGATGGGACAGTTATCAATTCCTTTAGTCTGGTCCTGAGTTCTCCAGAGCAATAAGGGTTCTGAAAAAGCAGGATCCAGTGAGTATGATCAGCAAAAGGAGCCTCTTCTCAGACCAGTACTCCATTAAGGATGGTCCCAAAGAAATATGTGGGGTTATTTTTGTTTCCTTGTTTGTTTGTTTAGTTTGTGTTGGTTCTGGGGCTTGAATCCAGAGGCTATACTCTGTCCCTGAACAGTTGTCTTTCCTGCCCACCTGCCTCCAAAGCTAGTACTCTACTGCTTGAGCCAAACTGCACCTACGGATTTTTGGTGTTTAATTACAGATAAGAGTTTGACAGACTCCCCTGCCTGGGTTGGCTTTGAAATAAGATAGTAAGAAAGCTAAGTGACATCAACTGTATGGACTTATCTTTTGAAAAAAGAAATATTACTTGAGGGCTGGAAAGGTGGCTCAGTGGTAGAGTGCTTGCCTTGCATGCATGAGGCCCTGGGTTCGATTCCTCAGCACCACATAAGCAAAAAGAAAGGAAAAAAAAGCCGGAAGTGGCACTGTGGCTCAAGTGGTAGAGTGCTAGCTTGAGCTGAAGAGCTGAGGGACAGCGCCCAGGCCCAGAGTTCAGGACCCACAACTGGACCCCCCCAAAAAAAGAAAAAAATATTAGTTGTAATTTATTGTCAAACTAATATTTTACTATTTTGGGGGGGTTTCTGGTGGTTAATTGAAGAGTCTTATGGATTTTCCTGACCAGGCTGGCTTTGAACCACAATCCTCGAGTATCTACCTCTTGAATAGCTAGGATTACAGGTGTGAACCACTAGCACCCATCTCACATTTGCATTTATGTGCAAATATGCAGACAAAGAATGGAAATTTGAACCAAATGATGACATTGCAGCTTTTCAGAAAATTTGAGTTAACAATAAATATGTCCTCCTTTTCCATGTTGTTACATTAATGACTAATGAGCTATGGAACCCTTCCATTAGTATCTTATGCCATCTGTATATGTGTAGTATCAGGAAATGTTCATAGAGAAATACAGAAAGACTGAGATTTTTAGAAAGCAAAGGAGATCAGGTATGAAAGAACAGCATAGAAGGATATACATTTATCACACAGAGCTTAAGAGCTAGCCTAAGAGATTTGGAATGCTATAGGCAATGAGGAACAATCCTAATTGATAACTAATTCTTCAATAATCAAAAATGGTTCCCTAGAACAGCTTCTGTTATACCTTAGCTATCATTTTATTCCTTCCATCTGGAGTTATTCCTTCTCTTCTGTCACAACTGTTAATTAGCCTCTGCCTTTTTGGTGCCATGACTGACCAAAAAGATTTCCAAATCACACTTTGACTACCGTTCTCTTTGTGATTAGCAATGACCACACAAAGCCTGGAATCATTGACTTTCCAGAATTAATCTTCACCTGACATCTAAGCACATTCCTGGCATTAATTGCTGTGACCTAATAAACAAAACTTTTTATTTCAACACAGTATTCTAATATGAGTATTGCACATGAATTAGGGCCTATTTTCAGGTGTCAGTATGGAAGGAGCAATTATATATTCCAAGTATGGGTTCTTTATTTTGCATGTACTAACTAAATGTTTTTTTTGTTTTGTTTTGTTTTGTTTTTGCCAATCCAGGGGATTAAACTCAAGGATAGGGAAATATTCCCCAGCTTCTTTTTTTTTCTCAATGTAAGTACTCTACCACTTGAGGCACAGCACCACTTCCAGTTTTTTTCTTTTTATGGGGTACTGAGAAATTGAACCCAGGGTTTCATGAATGCTAGGTAATCACCGTACCATGAAACCACATTCCCAGTGCCCTAAATGACTTTCTTAATATGGCATTATTTTCATTCCATAACTATGTATCATAATTTTGGCCAGGTGCTACAAAATGATGCTGAAAACAATACTAAGTCCAGTAAGGCTGGATGAAAAATGAATAACCATCACGGTCTAACCAGGGCAGAGAGAGGCTTACCTCATGGAACTGTTTCATCAGGCTGAGTGAGACAGCTCCTGACCCAAAGCCCACCACAAGAATGAAAGGGCCACCTTGGGTTCCAGCCACATGGGGATGCTGGGCCACCTCCTCCAGCACCCATTCAACCAGTTCCTGTGTGTGAAGGAGAGAAAGCAAGTCAGAATTACACTTAAGTCTGTGCTGGTGGCTCAGAACTCTAATACTAACTAGACAGGAGGCTGAGAGTTGAGAATCATGGTTCATAGACATCCCTGGCAGGAACGACTGTGAGGCTCTTATCTCCAAAGAAACACGAGAAAACTGGAAGTGATGTTGTGGGTTCAAGTGGTAGAGTGCTAGCCTTGAGCTGAGGAGCTTGAGAACAGCTCTTAGGCCTAGAGTTCAAGCACCACGATGGACAAGAAGTGGACTTTCGACCACAAGAAGTGGGCTGAATAGCACCCATTGTCCTAGAGAGCATGGCAGAGAAGTCAGGCTGAGCTTCCTGTGAACTTGAGGTCATAAGTAGGTCACCTGGCTTCTCTATGCCTTCCTTTGCCCAGCTGCAAAACTCAACACAGTGAAGGATCTCTTTCATCCTGAGGATAGGGTAATGATGAAAGAAAGCCATGTTTTGTTTCATAATCCCAGACCTGTTGCATGAATAATAACAGGCCCCACCTTAGCCCTTTCCTGCTATCTTCCTGTCATATATTCCCAGAATTGTCAAGAACCTTGTCTGAAGGCCACTCCCTCTGTGCCTAGCCATGCTCGAAATCCCTCTGCATAAATCCCTTATTTTGTCACAACTATTCTGTGAGGAGACTGAGGTCCTATTGTTGAGGCCCTACACAGAGATTCACCTGTGGTCAAAAATTGGCTGCTGTGGAGTAAGAGTATGGGGTAATCCATCTAAACTGATGACTGAGCATGGCCCGACATGCCTTACCATCCTAACTACAGAGGACCAGGCCTGGTGGAGCATACCTGTCACAGATAGGAGTACCATGATTCAGCCCAGCCTGAGTATATATTGAGTCTCTATCTCAGAAATTCCCAAGACAGAAAGGTGGCTCCTCAGAGCTGGGGAGAGGAAACAAGCAGGGGATCATGGTGCCCCTAGATGGGTGTCTGAACCGGGTTAGGGTTGGTGTTGGGGTGGCCATACACCTGTGCTGCTGGGAGAAGCTGTTGGTGGCTGCTCCAGGTGGGGTAGCAGCAATGGCAGCAGCATTGCAGACACATGGGCACAGAGCAGAGGACCTGGGGCAGGGACCAGGTGGGGGCCTTAGGCTAGCTGGCAGCAAGCCATTGCCTGAGGTATGAAACCCAGCACTGCGGGAAAGGAGGGGAGGGGGCCAGGGCATGGGCTGGTGTATCAATATCCTACTATACTCAAATTCTCTTGAGCACTCAGCGACCTCTGCCTTCCTCAACTGCTGGTAGTGGTGTCAACCAACAGAATGAATCCCTGTGCTACCTGGCAGCATAGAATGTGGGCATGGCCATCATTCTTGTATCCCATTGTTCAGAAAGAAACATGAAAGAATGTGGGTGTGGCCGGAATTCTGTAATGCAAGCAGCATGGGTGGAGTAAAGATGACAGCGGCTCCCCCAGCCCTTTTCCCAGAGAACTCTGTCCAATTCAGCTGGGTATAAGAGGGTGACCTGCTTTAGCCAGATAGCCAGCTGCACAGATTGTTGTGTATGTCTGTCTGTTTACAGTCCCAGACCTTGAACTCAGGATCTGGACAGTCTGTCATCTCCTTTTGCTCAAGGCTGGCCCTCCACACTGGAGCCACAAGGCTTCTGGCTTTGTTGGCAATGAAGCTGGACAGGGGTCTCAAGGACCTTCTTACCTAGGGTGACTATGATTCTCCTGTCACAGCCTGGTAAGTATCTAGGAGGACTGCTGAGAGCCACAGGTGCCTGCCTCATCATTGGTCTTGCTGATGTTCTTGTACAGACTGGTGAGTTCCCTATCCATGGGTTGAAGTCATGGCAGCTGTAGCCCACAGTTTGAATCCTGGTCCTGCCACCTCCAAATGGCAGGAGATCCTAAGAAACTTGTTCCTATCCATATGATTACCAATGGAATGTGATATATGTCATGATTGCATGAGCAGATCTTGAATGATTCTAGCATAAAATTATTCACAATTATATTGTAGGACACTGATCAATTTTAGTTAATAATTTATTAAGCATTTAAACAATCATATACATATAATGGAGGCATAATGAAATTCTTAAGAATTGAGCAGTACATACTATAATGATTCCATTTTTCTGCCAGGACTGGGATTTGAACTCATGGTCTGGGTAACTCTGTTGCACTGTGTGGGAAAGGAAAGCTGGCTTCCTTGAAGTCAAGAAATTCAAGTCTGATCATTAGGCCTGAAATAGATCGCCACCAATAGAAAACATCCTATCCATGTACAACTTACATATATGATTTTTATTTACATACATATGTTGACTCCTTATTGTGTTAAATACATCTATTTTATTTTTTGTTTTATTCATGTATTGACCGTTTATGTCATTGGCTATTATGGCACATAGAACATTGATTACATTGATTAAATAGGATATAGTTCTATATATGTATTCTACTTCATACCTGACACCGAGGACATTCACAGAAAAGGAAAACATGTGTCACCATCAGCGTCTTACTCCACGATTCATTGTTTGGGAGTGCTGGCATCTGAACTCATGGCCTACAAGGCCAAACTCATGAATGGGTAAATGTTATCACGCTATCCTGGGGCAAATTGAGCTGACAGGCTGTTTCCAGGATCTGAGTTCGAGCCCAAGGTGTTAACAAAATAAGAACAGATTGACATGCAGATGGCATTATGCTAATAAATATATATTTTTATAGAGTGCCAGATACATCTATACATTTTTCAGTTATACAGATTACATTCCTACCAATTCCTGGGTATTTATTATGGATCCATATAATTAATGTTACTGTTTTCATCCTTAAAATGTTAATGATATCAATTAGTGTCCTGAACTTATTGCATTCCTGTAAGTAATTATATTCTTTTAATGCTTCATAAATATTAAATAAAATTAATCAACCTCCTGAAATGATGCTGTCTAATTTTATAGGAGCATCATTCATGATCAACATCTTCAACCATGACATGGACACCATTCCATTGTTATTCCTATTGATGGGAATCAGTTTCTTAATATCTCCTGCCATTGGTTGGTGTCAGAATGGGGATTCGAAATCAGGGCCTATGTTGCCGGGTAGCCCTATGGCTTCCCCGATAGTCTGGCAGCCTTCAGCAATGCAAGTTGAAGTACCCATTGCAACAGAGTCATTCAGACCCAGGAGGGTCACCATGCAAAGTAAGAAAACATAAAAATGCCACATTTTTTTCTGTGCATTTTTTCCAGGCAAGGCCTGGGAGTTTAGGATGCCAGGAGCAGCTATGGGGCCAGGGGGTGCACCCCAGCCTAGGGTTATCAGAGCTGAGGCAGAGTTACCACGACCTGAGTTCAAGCACTGTGCTGAGAAAAAAAATTAAAAATTAAAAATTAAAAAATTAGCTACTTGGTTTGCAATTCCCGCTATTCATTCTTCCAGGCTTTGGATTTGAACACAGGATCTGGGTAAATCTGCAGCAATGTGGATGAAGGGGAAGATTACCGTATTTGAAGTTAAGAAAGTCAGGTCTGTTCACTAGGCCTGAATTCAAACCCCAATCCTGGAAAACATACTATTTATAGTCATTGTAAAGATAGGATTTATACTTACCTATAGATGTTCAGTCCATACATGTTTGATGTGGTTGTTCCTTGTATTTTTTGTTTTATTCATTTATTTAACATCAATTGTACTATGATGAAACCCATTCTGTTTATTACATTGATGGCATCCTATCCCAGAGAATCTACATTTGTAGAAACGTTCTCCATCATGCCTGACACCCAGGATTCTCAGAGAAAAGGTAAACAAATTTCACACTCGGCTTCTTACTCCATGATCCACTTGTTGGTAGTGCTGGGGTCTGAACTCAGGGCCTAGCAGGACCAATTGGAGAATAAGTCAAGGTGAACACACCAACCTGTGAGCAACTAAGGAGCTCGGACATTCTCAGGTTCTGACAATGATCCCCAGAGTGGTCCACTATAGTCATAAATTCATTACTTAAACATAGAATCTATATTGACATACATGTGTGGACACTATCTTGTGTTTGGTGCACTTCTTCTTATTTTGTCTCTAATTCTTGGAGGTATTACATATTTTACTAAGTATGGTGACAGGTATAACTGTTCTAAAATGGATGACAACCTGTTCCCATGGTTATAGGGTTGCCTATACATTCTACATCCTAGTTGAGACCCAGGACATTCACAGCAGAGGAAAACATGTGCAACAACTGGCTTCTGATATCAGCATGAATGTTTTGTCAGTGCTGGGATTGGAACGCAGGTCTGGGCAGCTCGGTTGCACTGGGTGAGAAGGGGAATCTCACCATCCTTGAGGAATAGAATTTCAGGCCTGGTCCAAGGCCTGATTGGAAGTCCCAGCACAGCAAGCCCACCTTTTTTAAACATATGATCTTTCTTTACCTACAGGTGTGGTATGCATCTTGCATTCAGTGTAGTTATTCTTTTCATTTTGTGTCTTATTCAAGGATGTATTGTATATTTTATTGAGTATGGTGACAGATATAACTGCTGATGTGGATGACAACCTATTGCCATGGCTATAGAGTTGTCTATATAGCATTCTCCATCCTCAATGGGACTTAGGACATTCACAGGACAGGAAAACATGTGTAACCATTGGCTTCTTACATCAGAATGAAACTTTTGGCAGTGCTGGAATTTGAACTCAAGGCCTAGCAGACCCACTTGGTGTATGGGTCATGATGAACACACCAGCCTGTGAGCCACTAAGGAGCTAGGTCATTACAGGGAACTGAGATAGAGCCCTGATGGGGAGCAATATAGTCATAAATTCATAATTAAACAGAGGATCTATATTTCCAAACATTGGTGGCCTCATCTTGCATTTGGTATAATCACTCTCTTTATTTTGTGTCTCATGCATTGATGTATTTTGTATTTTCTTGAGTATAGGAAGACAGATATAACTGTGGTGAACTGGATTACAACCTATTCCAATGAGTATAGAGTTGTCTATGCATTCTCCATCCTAGCTGAGACCCAGAACTTGCACAACACATCAAAACAGGTGCAACAACTGACTTCTCACATCAAGGTGAATTTTTGGTAGAGCTAGAATTTGAACTCAGGGCCTAGGAGGCCCAACTGCACAATGGGTCCAGGTGAGCACACCAGCCTGTGAGCCACTAAGGAGCTGGAACTGAGATTGAGCCCCAGGGAGGCCAAAATAGTCTACAAATGCATCATTGAAACATGAGATATATATTCAAATCCGTATGTGGACTGCATCGTGCATTGAGTGTAGTTACTCTCTTTCTTCTGTATGCTATTCATGGATGTATTGTGTATTTTCTTGAGTATATGATGAGAGGTATAACTGGGTTGACATGGGTAATAACTTATTCCCATGGCAACAGGGTGGCCCATGAATTCTCCATCCTAGCTGAGGCCCACGACTTGCACAGGAAAGGACAACAAGTGCAATGATTGGCTTCTGACATCAAGATGAATCTTTTGGCAGGGCTGGGATCTGAACTCAGGGCCTAGCAGTCCCAATTGGAAATTTGGTCCACATGAGCACACCAGCCTGTGAGCCACGAAGGAGCTAGGCCATTCCCAGGACCTGAGATTGAAAGCCCCCCCGGGGGGGGGGAGAGTGGGGAGAACAATAGTCATCCATTCATAAGCTGAAGTAGAATGCAAATAAGTACATATTTGTATAGGGTAGGAGAGATTGTGTCCTGTGATGGAATCCAATCTACCATGGAGCTACCAATTCTTGGATCTTTCCTGATGCCTCCATTTCATGAATGTGATGATTATTGTCAGCTTCATCAACTCTTCTTTACAATTAATTGATACTCCATGAGTCTTGCGTATCATTTCCTACTCACATCATGTACGAACTACTCATTCAAGGATGAGATCGATAGCATACCATGACTCTTCCTAGGTCCAGAACTGAGTAGCTCATGATCTCCCGCCTTTCCCTCCTCGTAGTGGGGGCTGAATTCAAGATTCAGGCCTGGAAAAGATGCACCTTATATACATTTTAAAAGTAGGATTTATACTTCCATATAGATGTTCAGTCAAAATTGTGTTTGGCGTGGTTATTCATTTTATTTCTTGTTTTATTCATTTATTTACCATTTATTTTATTGACTCTGATGACACCTATACCATTTATTAAATTGTTTACATCCTATCATATAGCATCTAGATTTTAGATGTGTTCTCCATCATGCCTGGTAATGCTAGAGTTGGAAATCAGGGCCTAGCAGACCCAATTCATGAATGGGTGAGTTTGAGCATGGCAGCTTCTTGCCAATGAAGATGTGAGGGGGTTCCCACATGCTGAGATTGACCCCCATGTTTGGCCAAAACAGCGATACATAGATAGGCAGATGGTGGTATACAAATAAATATATATTAGTAAAGAGTGACAGAGCCATCTATCTATGATTGAATGACAACAAATACGTTCCTACCAACTCGTAGGTATATATTATACTGCCGGTGAATGAATATTATTTGTTTCATGCTTAAAAAACTATTAATTAAGATCAATCAGCATTCTAGGATTATTGCATCCAATTTTAGACTAGACCAAGGCATGAGCTACTCTTTCAACCAGTATTCCTATGCATAGGAATGAGTCTCTTGTGATTTTCTGTCATTGGTATCAGGACTGAGATTTGAAGTTAGGGTCTATGTTGACAGGTTGGCCAATGGCTTCACTGAGAGCCCACCAGCCAACAGCAATAGCAGGTCAGGTCCACTTTATAGCCGTGTCATTCAGACCCAGGATGGTCACTGTGTAAAGAAAAAAAATCATAAAAACCCAGGCCTCTGCAGCTCGCCACTTTTTGTGTTTTCCAGCTTTTTCTTTTCTTCCTGACAGCCCCCTGGGCCTAGGATCTCAGGATCGGCTATGGATCCAGAGACTGAATCCCAGCCTAGGGAGATCCAAGCGGAGGCAGTTTTCACGACCTGATTTCAAGCCCCATGGTTGGCCAAAAAATAAATAAATGAAAGAAAGAAAGAAAGAAAGAAAGAAAGAAAGAAAGAAAGAAAGAAAGAAAGAAAGAAAGAAAGAAAGAAAGAAAGAAAGAAAGAAAGAAAGAAAGAAAGAAAGAAAGAAAGAAAGAAAGTATTCAACAAAAATAAAAAAAATAAAGTTCCTTGGTTTGGAATTTCTGCCAGTTTTCTTTCCTCGCCTGGGATTTGAACTCGGGTTCTTGGTAAATTTGTAGCAATGTGAAGGAAGAGTTGCCACTACTTGAGTTCAAAACCCATGCCAACCAAAATTGAAAAATTAAGTCACTGACCTAGGCAGGCAGAGATAGTTTTCAAGATGGGAGGGAAGAGATGGTAATGGGAATACAAAGGAGGAGGCAACAATGCTCAATAGGAAATGTACTCATTACCTTGCTCATGTAACTGTGAACCCTCTGTACAACATTTTTACAATAAAAAACATACAAAAAAAAGAAACATATTAGTTTTCAGGAAAGCACTTTGGGGGTAAGGGAAGGAAATCTGAATAGCTGTACAAAATTCTACGCTGCCTATTTATTTTTTTTGGTCCAGTTGTGGGGCCTGAACTCTGGGCACTGTCCCTCAGCTCTTCAGCTCAAGGCTAGTGCCCTACCACTTGAGCCACAGCGCCACTTCTGGTTTTTTTTCTTTTTGCTTATGTGGTGCTGAGGAATCGAACCCAGGGCCTCAGGCATGCAAGGCAAGCTCTACCACTGAGCCAACTTCCCAGCCCTACGCTGCCTATTTTTAATGTTCAGTATGGAACTGAATAAAAATAACTGCTTCTATTAAAAAATTAAGTCACTTTCATGGAACTGGGGCCAATATTTCTGCAATTGCTAGGATTTGAGCTCACCATCGAGGTAACTCTTTTGCAACATGGGTGAAGGTGAAGCCCACTGTCCTTGAGGAAAATAATTCAGGCTAGAGTTCCCAGGGCCTGAATGAAGGCCCTGCAATGGAAAAAAATATTTCTGTACATGTGTACTGAATGTATGATATATACTTACATATGTATGTTAATTTCATATTATGATTTTTATTATTGATTTTGTATTTTATTTTTATTTGATTCATTTATTTATTGATTATTGTATTTAATATTATTATACATATAATAAGTATTGTATTTTGCACATCTATTATAAAATTATACACAATAACTTAGGACATTGACTAATTTTCCTTAATATTTTATTAAGTGTTGAAACATAATACATAAATAAATGGAGCCATTTGTCACAGTTTTCACATGTTTAGAGTCTCTCCCAAGTATGAGCTTTTTCTTTTTTTTCTTTTTTCTTTTTTTTCTTTTTCTTTTTATTGTGAAAATACTGTAGAGAGGGGTTACAATTACATGGGCAAGATAATGAGTATATATCTTATCAAGCATTATAGCCTCCTCCTTTGTTTCCCCTTCCCATCCCTTCCCATCCTCCCTGAGTTTTTTCTTATCTTTGGACATCTTCCTATAGAGATTCCTTTAGATGATTTATACTCAGAAGCCTTTTCCTGAGGATAGGCAAATTGAGGGATAAAATTTTAAGGGTGGAGCTAGAAATGTGGCTTAGTGGTAAAGAGCTCGCTCCCTCAGCATGCATGAATGCTTGGATTTGAATCCTCAGTGACACATACTCAGGAAAAGCCAGAAGCTGTAGAGGGGTTCAAGTGGCTAACCTTGAGAAAAAAAAGCACAGAGATAGTACCAAGGCCCTAAGATCAAGCCCCAGGACTGACAAAAACAATAGGCCAGATGCCAGTGCTCACACCTGGAACGCTAGCTTCTCAGGAGGCTGAGAGCTGAAGACTACAGTTCAAAGAGAGCCTAGGCAAGGAAAGCTCCAGTGAACCACCAAAAGACCCCACCTGGCACTGTGGCTCTAGTGGTAGAGTGTTCACCTTGAATTGAAGGGCTCAGGGAGAGTGCCAAGGTTTGAGTTCAAGACACACAACTGGAAAAAAAATGAGGGTTAATCTAAGTACTTTCCTATTTGCTAATTAGGAGAACATTCTCTGGAAAATGAACACTGATGTACACCAGAATTGGAGTCAGAGCTCTAGGTTCAAATGTAGCAGATTTATATTCCCAGCCTCTTAGACTCTAGCATTGAACCTTGTGTCCTACATGGTTCTTAAAGGTCCATTGTTGAAAGGCTTAATATGCTTCCCGAGCCTTATGTGATAAGCAGTTGACTTGTATTGTCAATGTCATTACATTTCTGAACCTAGCAGAGCACCAGTAGCTCATGCCCAACACCCTAGATCATGAGGCTGAGGTCTCAGGATCACAAGGTAAAGCCAGCCAGGGCAGAAAGGTCTATGACACTCTGACTTCCACTTCTGAAAGGTCAGATGTTCAAGAGCTTCCTGTGTTTCCCTTGGTGATGAGAAGTTAGTTGCACTCTAATGTTCTTAGAGTTCTCGATCTATAGAAGCAGGAAAGAAACATTATTGAACCATCCTGGGTTCAAATGAAGTTCTCAGTATCCAAGCCCTAGCACTCTTTGCAGAAAAACTCCAGTGTAACACTGTAATTGAAGGACAGAAAATGATTGCAAAAGCCAGGCTAGGTGCAGAGACCTAGGCCTGCAGGATTAGGAAGCAGAATGTACACGCTCAACAGGGAAGTCAGCTGCAAAAGCCAGCAATGGGGGGAACCCTGAAACATTTGTTAGAGTTACAGCAGGGTCAGACTTTTCTCACCCTCTTCAAACAATGACTAATTAACCTTCCTCTCTCAGGTGAAGGCAGCCTCAGGCTATCTCTAGGGTAACAATAGAGAGCCAGTTTAGTGGGGGAGAGGGGAGGAACAGAGAAGAAAAACCCTGCTCTCTGGTCTTAAGGAGTGGGGTTTTGACTCTCCATCTGTCATATTTAAAGACCATTCTTCTACCTCCACCAGTCCATTCTCCTTCCTTCATTCTGAACATCATTAATGCAAATTCCCCGTCCAAGGAGGAGCAGGGTCCTTTCTCTTCTGTCTCCAAGCACCTGAGTTAAAACCTGGCTCTGCCCTCTTGGCTCTGGGGCATTTGGCTGCCTGAGAAGTGGGAAAGAGACAGTATTCCTGCTCTGTGGTTGTGTGAAGGTGAAGTTGGTGACCGGAACACTGCAGAAGGCATCATGATTGGGAATTGTTCCCTTCATTCCTCCTGACATCCAAGACCAGGTTAATATATCATGTTTCTTTCTATCTATCTATTTATCTATCTATTTTCTTTCTATTTATCTATCTTTTTTCTATCTATTTTCTATGTATTATGTATGTATGTATGTATGTGTGTATGTATGTATCTCTCTCTCTCTCTCTCTCTCACTATCTATCTATCTATCTATCTATCTATCTATCTATCTATCTATCTATCTATCTATCTATCTATCTATCTATCTATCTATCTATCTATCTATCTATCTATCTACCTACCTACCTACCTACCTAGTTAGCTAGCTACCTACCTACGTAGGTTTCTGTTTGCCAGGTCTAGCCACAGCACCAATTCTGGCTTTTTCTGTGTATGTGATACTGAGTAATCATACCCAGTGGTTGTTGCATGCTTGGCAAGCACTCTTTCAGTAATCCAAGTCCACAGCCCCATCTTTTTCTTCATGGTAGATTTTACATAAGTATACTACCATTTTACATCCCCAAATTAAATTTTCTGAATACTAGTTATTTCTAAAAAACCTTTTCTTCTTTTCCCCTGCCTGATTTGTGTCTGTTCCTGCATGGGCCTCATAATAAAATGTAAATAAAAACTGCTGAGAGCTTAAGTGTGTATCATATAAGGACACAGGCCTGGAACCCTGGAAGAGAAAAGCCATGGGCCTGAAATGAAGAGAATGGTGCAGTATGTGCAACGAGCACATCTGAAAAATGAACCAGTAAATAAAAGGAGAAGCATTGCATATGGTCTGTTTGCACTCAGGGAGGTACTATACACACATAAGTAGTTAGTGCACTGATACATAATCCTTGCCTTCTCTTTTTGAAAAGAGAAGCCATCCCAGTGCTTAAACACAGGGCCCAATGCATTCCTCAGCTGTTTCGTACAAGGCTGAGGCTTTACCACCACCACAGCTCCACTTCCAGCCATCTGGTTGTTAATTGGACATAAGTGCCTCCCAGGCTTTCTTGCCTGGTCTGGCCTGTGTCTCCTGCTCGGCTTTCTCTCTGAAAGCTGTAGCTTTACCCTCTGGGACACTGTTCCACTTCTGGTTTTCTGGTGGTTTATTGGTGATAAGAATCTCACAGACTTTCTTGCTCAGGCTGACTTTGAATTGTGATCTCCCCAGGAGACTGCAAGCAGCTTTCTCAGGGATACACTGAGAAACCCCTCCACACAAAACCTTAGTCTAAATCTCAGGATGTACTAGAGAAAAACAGAAACATGCAGATGCTTCTAATGTGTTCTAGATAATTAATACTGGAGACACACAACATTCATAATTATTAGATCATTTTATAGGAAAAAGGAGCAATGCAGACAGTATGAGGATTGCTCCAGCTTTCGGTTCTCTCATCCTTAGACAGTAAATTCACTGCAGCTCAATGCTAAGTGCCAGAACTGGCATGTAATGTGGACATTAGCTGCCAAATCCTGTGATACTCATTTCTCACTTTTGGCTTCAAACCTGTGACCAGAAGAGAAGATGAGGAGAGAAAATACTTCTCAGAGAAAGCAGCTATAAATGACATGGGAATTACTTACTTATAAATTCAAACCACTGGAAGGACCCTGTTAAGAAGTCAGATTGTACAGATTAAAAAATGAAGAAGAAAAGGAAGGCAAGAGCCAGTGGAGGCTGACTATAATCCCAGCTCCTCAGGAAGCTGAGATGTATAGAATCTGAGTTTAAATCCAGCCAGCATAGGGAAATCCATGACACTTTTATTTCTAAGACATCACAGAAAAACCCAGAAGTGGGGCTGTGATTCAAGGTTAATGCAATACCCTTGAGTAAAAGGAGCTCAGGGATAATGCTTAGGTTCATAGTTCAACCCCAGGTCCTGCCCCCTCGAAAAGAACCTGTACCTCCATGTCTCTGTGTATATGGACGTATTCCTATAGGTGAATCTCCAGAGTAGCTATTATGAATTGCACCAATCTAGAAAATTTGTTTTCAATTCAATGATTTCATAACACAGAGAGTGCTTTCATGACAGTGCATGTTCTGGGACTCACCTCACTGTTCCCAGTGTAGCCTGAGGGTTTCTCTGCATCCCAGGCCTCCTGGAAGAAGTCTCTCTCATTGTTTCTCTGCATCCCAGGCCTGCTGGAAGAAGTCTTTCTCATTATCTGGATATGCAGACAAATGGCCTCAGTCCTGTTCAGCTGTTTAACAAACAACTCCATCTGCATCAGTTAGTGATGATGAGTGTTGGCAGGCTTTGAAGGCCAGGAGAAAAAGGCCTCTTTGTATCCCAAGCGATCTCTCTCCCCAGTGCCCTGTTTTGACAGGAAGCCTTCATTTGTGCCACTTCCATGGCAGGCCAAGTCCTGTGCACTCATCCTGCCTTTGTGAGACTATATTCCGGTGTTCAGATACAGTGCTCAATATAATTCAGGAGACCTTCTGGCAGACAACTAGGGCACTGAACCTAATGAAATATTTCATTGTTGGAGATGATGGGCCTATGATTCCTCTCCTAGGTTTCTTGAAGCTTAGGAAATCCAAGCACATGTCAGAAATCTCCAAGCTTACTGTCATCTAGGGCTGGTGAAGCTCATCAGATATTGAAACTTTTGACCTCTCCTAGTTAGGCCCTGGGTGGCTAGGTTTGGGGGTTGAACACAGGGCCTGGGTGCTACCAAGAGCTCGGTGCAGAAGCCCAAGGCTTTACCATTTTGTGTCACAACTTCACTTCTGGTCTGTGTGTGTGTGTGTGATCGTGTGTGTGTGTGTGTGTGTGTGTCTGTGTGTCTGTGTGTCTGTGTGTCTGTGTGTCTGTGTGTCTGTGTGAGTGCGCATACACCAGTCCTGGAGCTGGAACTCAGCACTGTACCTAGTTTCTCTTGTACAAGGATAGCCCTCTCCCGATTGAGCCACAGAGCCACTGCAGCCTTTTTCTAGTGTTCTGGTCCTGAGAAATAAAGTTCAGGGTTTCATAATTGCAAATCACTCCACCCCTAAGACACATTCCCACCCCTTTACTTCAGGTTTGTTAGTTTGTTTCTGTCTTTTTTGTTGTTGTTGGTTGTAGGAGTTGAAGTCTGGGCCTGGGTGCTGTCCCTGAGCTCTTCAGCTCAAGTCTTGTGCCCTACCACTTGAGCCAAAGCACCACTTCATGTTTTCTGGTGGTCCATTGGGGCTAAGTGTCTTAAAGACTTTCCTCCCCAGGCTAGCTATAAACCATGATACTCAGATCTTATCCTCCTGAGAAGCTAATATGACAGGTATGAGCGACAAGCACCCAGCTTCAACTTCAGGTTTCTTAGTGGTGAATTGGAGATAGTAGTGTCATGGGACCTTTTGTTTCTGGGATAGTTTGAAACCCAGATCCTCAGATCTCAGCTTCTTGAGAAGGCGGGGTGACAGTCCTCAGCTATCGACCCCTAGGTAGCACTCTCCTGCAAGGGGGTCCTTGGCTCCACGGGTTGGAGTGCTAGCCATGTACCCAAGAGGTAAGGGTCAGTGGCTAGGCCCCAAGTTCAAGGTTCATGACTGTGAAAAAAAAGAAAGAAAAAAAAACAATTGTCTGCAGGAGACAACTCACTAGTCTTATGTAATACATAATTTTGTCCCTGACATGGGGATGTATCTGAGCCTCAATATTCTTGTCTGCATAATCATCTCAGTTGTGGAGCTCTTACAAGGACCTGATGAAAGAATGCACCTGTGAAAGACACAGCACATGGCACTCTTTGCATGACTCAACACACAGCATCCTGTGAAAGACCCAGCACACAGCACCCAATGCAGGACTCAGCACACTGCACCCTGTGAAGGACTCAGTACATAGTATCATGTGCAGGACTTAGCACAGAGCACCTTATGAAGGACTCAGCACATAGCTCTATTCCACAAGCTGTTATTTGAATTAGGGTGCTTTCATCACTTTCACCATTCTTTGAGGAACATTTCACAAACCACACAAGTTCACATCTAATGGTTTATTGTGGTGGGGTTTTTTTTGGGGGGGTAGGCATATGGCTTGAACTCAAAACATGGAGATATACTCTAGTAACATTTGCTCAAGGCTAGAGCTCTACCACTTGGAGCCACATTTTAAAGAGTCTCACAGAATTCCTGCTAGGACTGGGTTTTAAAGCCCCTGAGCAGCTAGGATGATCTGGGTAAGTCAGTTGTGTCTGGTTCCATGGAGCTAGGTTGCAGTGTTTCCATCTGGCTAAGTCAGGTTAGGTGGCAGCTGTCAGAACCAGACTCCTAGCTTGCTCTGTGATGAGGTATCATTGCAGTTGTCTTTGTATAGTTGCAGTTAGAACAATCTACCTTTTTGTGGAAGCAGTCCTATGGCTTGAGTAAGGGCTTAGACACTGTACCTACGCATTTGTACTCCAGGCTAGCATTCAATTGATTGAAAGACCTCAGAACTTCCAGGTATTCTGTTCATGTGGCACTGAAGAATCGAACCAAGGGCTTGGTGCTTGCTAGGTGAACACTCAACAACTGAAACCAGGAGTGAACAAGGTATACTTAGAGATTGCTGTATATAAATATTATATACACAGAGAGATGTCTGTATATTATTTAATTATAGATAATATTACTAACAATTGTAGGTATTAAATTATGTCTCCATTTAATGATATGTTCCAGTTGAACAATTAATAAATCATTAATCAATAATTACTCAATGTCCTGTTGTTGTTTATCATATGTACATACATCCATACATAAAATTACATATTTTATAGAATGAGATAGATGTCTATATATAGTTAAATTATGTATCATGTGTTACTTTCAATTATTAGGTATTTAATTATATCTCCATGTAATTTTTATTCTGTTAATGCTTAATAAAATATTAATTAAACTTAATGCACCTCCTAAATTGTTGCATCTAATTTTATCCCAGAATGATTCACTACTAATTCAATCTGTTTTTCATTCATTTTAGTGACAATTATTCCACCTAAGACTTTTCTTACCTTTATGACATCCTATTACATAGTATATAGATTTGCACCCGAATTATACATCCTATCTGAGCATTTTCAAAGAAAAGGAAAACATGGGTCCCGCTCAGCTTCTTACTCCAAGATTATATTTTTGGCATTGCTAGGATCTTGACTCAGAGCCTAGAAGGCTCAGTTCATGAATGGGTGGCTGTCAGCATAGCAGCCTCTAGCCAATTCATCTGCCAGGCAGTTGCCAGGCCCTGAGATTGAGCCCTGTATGTTGACTCAATATTCCACTTATTGTAGTTATTCATTTAATTTTTTGTTTTATTCATTTAGTTACCATTTATTTTATTGACTTATTGCACATGGAATATTTACTACATTTATTACATAGGATATAGATTTGCCTATGTATGAAACTTCACACTTGACACCCAGGACGTTCACAGAAAAGGAAAACATGTGTTACCCTGGGCTTCTTACTCCCTGCTTCAATTTTTGTGAGTGCTGGCATCTGAACTCACAGCCTACAAGGCCCAATTTATGAATGGATGAGTGTCAGCTCGGCCAGCATGGGGCAGATGGAGCTGACAAGCAGTTCCCAGCTCTGAGATTGAGCCCCAGGGGTTGACAAAATAAGAACAGATTGACATGCAGATGGTAGTACACAAAGCAGTATGGAGGTTCCTCAAAATACTCCACATAAAACTCCCCTATGACCCAGCAATCCTACTTTCGGGCATTTACCCAAATGGTCACAAACAAGACCATACTGAAGCTACTAGCACAACTATGTTTATTACATCATTATTTACCATAGCTAAGATATGGAATCAACCTAGATGCCCCTCAGTAGATGAATGGATCAAGAAAATGTGGTATATATACACAATGGAATTCTATGCCTCCATCAGAAAGAATGACATTGCCCCATTTGTTAGGAAATGGAAAGACTTGGAAAAAATTATATTAAGTGAAGTAAGCCACGCCCAAAGAAACATAGGTACCATGGTTTCCTGTATATGCAATAACTGGTATATGTCTGAGTCAAGCAGAAAAGGTCATATAAGTTGATGTTAGGGGAATGAACCCCAAGATAAGTATTAAATTTTTTTGTTTTTTTTTTTTTGCCTTTCATGCAATTGTTTCTAACATATTTATAAGATGATTTCTATATTGCATTGTTTGTCCCTTCCCCACGGTATAACCCCTGTTTTCACTTTAATTCATGTTGGTATAATTTTTGGAGGGGAAGGGATACAGGTGGACCCATTGCAACAATGAGATGTACAATTTGTTATGTCGAAAAATGAAATTTACAACTTTGGTGGGGAGGGGGGGAGGACCTGGTGGAGGGAAGGGAGTAGTATGGGAAGGGATGGGAAGGGAAACAAAGAGGAGACAACAATGCTTGATACGAAATGTACTCCTTATCTTGACCATCTAATTGTAACTTCTCTGTACGGTATTCTCACACAAAAAAAAAAAAGCCCTGAAAAAAAAACCAAATAAATATAGATCTTTATAGAGTGCCAGAGGTTTCCATAAATTCTTCAGTTATATAGACTACATTCTTACCAACACTTGGGTATTTATTATGCCTCCATGTAATTAATATGACTGTTTCCATCCTTAATGAATTTTTAATTGAATCAACCACTGTCCGGAAACTATTACATCCATGGAATTAAAAGTATTCTTTTAATGTGTCAGAAAATATTCATTAAAATCCATTGGCCTCCTAAAATCACTCTGTTTAATTTTATAGTGGTATCTTTCAGGAACAACTAATTCAACCTTGACATTCATAACCTTCCATCAGTATTCCTATGAATAGGGATGAGACTCTTAGGATTTCCCTCCATTGGTAGGAGACAGGAATGGGCTTCTAACACAGGGCTTATGTTTCCGAGTTGGCCTATGGCTTCCCTGGTAGCCCACCAACCTTCAGAAATGCCAGGTTACAAACAATTTTCAGCCATCATACAAATCCAGAATGGTTACCTTGCAAAGAAAGTAAATGTAAAACCGGAGCCATCTGCAAGTTGCCGGATTTTTATCTGTCTTTTCATTTTTTTTTCCTGTCAGTTTTTGGGGCCCAGGAACTCAGGTTCAGCTGTGGGTACAGTGGCTGCACCCCAGCCTAGACTGATAAAAGCGGAGGCAGAGTTGCCACTACCTGAATTCAAGACCTGTGCTTGACAAAACAAAAATAAATAAATAAATAAATAAATAAATAAATATATTAAAATATTTAAAAAATTGTGAGGCTCGTTGGCTTGGAATTCATACCATTTTTTCTGCCAGGCCTGGGATTTGAACTCAGGGTCTGGGTAAATCTGCAGCATTGTGGGGGAACGGGAAGCTCACCGTGCTGGAGGACAAGAAAGTCAAGCCTGTTTTCAGGGCCTGAATTCAAGTCCTAGCACTTGAAAAAAAATAATATTCGTATACATTTTAAATACATGGTTTATATTTACATGCACGTTTACTGCATATTGTGGTTAGTGTAGTTATTCATTTTATTTTGTGTTTTATTTATTTTAATCTATTTAATGAGTATGATTACACATATAACATTTTTTACATTCTATTACATAGGACATAGATTTGTCAATGTATTATACATCATTCCTGAAACCCAGGACTTTCGCCGATAAGGAAAACAAGTGAGACAATTGGCTTCTGCCACCAGGATTAAGTTTTTGGCAGTTCTGTAATTTGAACTCCAGGCCTAGAAGGCCCACTTCACGAATGGGTTAATGTTAGCACAAGAGTCTGATGCAAGTGAAGTTGGTGAGCAAATTTCAGGACCTGAGATCAAGGCCTAGGAGGGGCCAATACATAAACAGATATATGTGTAGATAGCTGTGTGTGTATTTACATATGTATATTCATCTATAAATAAATGTATATATAGAGAGACAGACATGTATGTAGATTCTAGTGTATAACTCTATATAATGTGATGTCTGTCTATATCTTATTTTTATATATTCTATTACTACCAATTATTAGTTCTAAAACTATGCCTCCATTAATTACTCATGGTAGAAGACTTAATAAGGTACTAATTAAATTAATCAATGACATACTTACTGCATACAAACTTATAATAGACTAGCTAATTAGTAATTAAATTAGTATATGTCAAACATTCTTATTAGTGTTCCTATAGATAGGAACGAGTCTCCTAGGATCTTCAGCTGTGAGTAGGTGGCAGTCCCAGGATCATGGAACTCAGGTCCTAGGTGTCTCTGTTGGGCTCAGGCTTCACTGACAGCCCAGAAGCCTTAGGCCATGCAAGGTGACATACAATTTTCCAGCAGAGTCATTGAGACCCAGGATGGTCACAGTGCCAAGGAAAAAGAGGTAAAATGGTTGTGTAAAGCTTCTTGGATTTTTCTTCCTCCATTTCTTTTTTTTTTTGGTTTGATGTATTTTTGCCAGTGCTGTGAGTTGAACTCGGGTCCTAGGATCCCCGGATCATCTGTGGGTGTAAATGCTGTACCCCAGCCTAGGGTAAACATGGTTTAAGACAATAAAATGCTTCCTTCAGCAAAAGGAGCACAGGGACAATGTCTAGGCTCACAGTTCAAGCCTCAAAAAAAAGCCATTACAAAAAGCCATTAAAAAGCCACAAAAAAGAGCCATTAACTCCATGTGTCTGTGTGTGTATGTATGTATTTCTATCAGTGAACATCCAAGGTCGCTATGAAGAAAGGCACACAGCTAGGAAATTTGCTTTGAATAGAATAATTTCATAGCACAAACGGTGTTTTCAAGACAGTGCCTATTTCGGGGCTCCCCTCACTGTTCCCAGGGTATCTTGAGGGTTTCTGCACACCCCAGGCTGCTGGAGGAAGTATGCCTCACTGTTGGAACAGGCAGACAAAAAGTTTCACTCCTGTACAGCTGTGTAACAAACAATTTATCGGGGGCAATTAGTGAGGATGAGTGTGGATGGGCTCTGAAGGCCAGGAGAAAAAGGCCTCTTTGTACCCCAAGCTAACTCTCTCCCCAGTGCTCTGTTTTGACAGGAAGCCTTCAATTGTGCCACCTCCTGTGGCAGGCCAAGTTCCCTGGACTTGTCCTGTCTTTGTGAGACTATGTTCCAATGTAGAAACAAACTGCTTCAATTAATTCGAGTCCTTCTGGCAGACAACTAGGGAGCTTAACCTAATGAAAAGATTCCTAATTGGCAATGGTGGTGCCTCCCTAAGATTCTGGAAGTTTGCTAAATCTAAGCACTTGTGCAAAATCACAATGCTTCCTGTCATCTAGATCTGGTGAAGCTTATCAGGTTTTGAAACCTTTGTCCTCTCCTAGTCAGGCCTTGGGTGGCTAGGTTTTGGGGTTGAACACAGGGCCAGGGTGATGAGAATGAGCTCAGAGGAGAATCCAGGTGCTTTACCATTTTGTGTCACAACTTTACTTATGCTCTGTGTTTGTGTGTGTGTGTGTGTGTGTGTGTGTGTGTGTGTGTGTGTGTGTGTGTGTGTGTGTGTGTGTATACCCTAGTCCTGGAGCTTGAACTCAGGACATGAACATTGTATCTGTTTCACCTGTTCAAGTATACCACTTGAGCTTGAGCCAGAGATCCACTTCAGAGTTTTTTTCTAGGGATGTGGTACTTAGGATTCAAACCCAGGGTTTCATACATGCAAAGCACTCTACCCCTAACACAAGTTCCCAGCACTCCACTTCAGGTTTCCTTCTTTTTTGTAAGTTGAAGGAGTTCAAGTCTGGGCCTCAGTGCTGTCTCTGAGCTCTTCAGCTCAAGTCTAGCTCTACCACTTGAGCTACAGCACCCCTTCAGGCTTTCTGGTGGTTCATTGGAGATAAGCATCTCAAGGAATCTCCTGCCCAGGCTGGATTTGCACCATGATCCTCATCTCTCAGCCTCCTGATTAGCTAGGATGACAGGCATGAGCCACCGATGCCCAGCTTCCTCTTCAAGTTTCTAAGTGGTGAATATATAATAGTATCATGGGACATTTTGTCAAGTTAGATGGCAGCTGTCAGCACCAGACTCCCTACTTGCTCTGTGATGAGGTATTTGTAGTCCCATACTTGTGATGAGGTATTTGTAGTACTATACTTACATTGTTGCAGTCAGAACATTCTATCTTTTTTTTTTTTTTTGGTGCCATTCCTGGCTCTTGAGTAAGGGTCTAGACACAGTCCCTAAATTTTTATGCTCAAAGCTAGTGCTTGACTGCTTGGGTAACAGCATAACTTCTGGATTTTTTTGTGTACACAGTAGTGAGGAATCGAATGCAGAGCTTTGTACTTATTAGGCGAACATTCTATCATTAAACCCCAGGAGTGACAATTGTATGAACAGATAAATGTATAGATTGGTAGATAGACAAATAGATGTATATGTATAAAACAAGAGAGAGATGTCTGTATATTATGAAATTGCATAAACAATATTAATACCGATTATTGGCAATTAAATTATTCCTTCCATTTTTAACTATCATGATTGAATATATAATAAAGTATTAATTGAAAACTAGTCAATATTGTATAATTGTGTATAATTTTATAATATCGTATACTAACTACTAATTTGTTAATTTTATAACATTCCATTCATATGGATATATATGGGAATAGGTTTCTGAGAATCTCCATTCATTAGTGGCAGTCCTGGGATTCGACCTCCAGGCCTAAGTTTCTGGTTTTGGCTATGGCTTCCTTAATACCCCACCAAACATCAGCAATGCAAGATAATGTATGCTTTCTGGGCCTTGTCATTTAGACCCAGGATGGTCACAATACAAAGGGAATAAAAAGGAAAACTACCTCCTTGAACTTCTCAGTTTTAGGCTTCTCCTTTACAGTTTTTTATTTCTTTTTCCACCCCGAGATTTGAACTCGGGTCCTAGGATGCCACCACCAACTGTGGCAGAGATGCCAAGACCCGAGTTCAAGCCACGTGCTTAGGCAAAATAATCATCATCATCTTCATAATAATAATAGTAATAATAATAGTAATAAGGCACTGGTTTGGAATTTGCACCATATTTATATTTATACATATATATATATATACATATATATGTATGTATACGTTGATAAATATGTAGATTGAAGTAGATAGAGAGATAGACATAAACATATACAAATATATACATATACAGAGAGTGGGAATGTGAGGATATTAAATTATATATGTTATTACCAATTATTAGTTAATAAATTTTGCCTCCATTTAATGAAGTATCCAGGTTGAATACTTATAAAAGTATTAATTAAAAATTAATCAATATCCTTAATTATACCATGGTGTTAGAATGGAAAACATAAACTCAATAATTTTTGTGTGGCATTCTAAAATAGGGTCATGAATCTACTGCACATTTATTGTTACATTAACAACACTCTATAAGCATTCACATGAACAGGAATAAGTTTGTCAGGCTCTCCTTCCTTTTGTGGGTTGCAGTCCTAGCATTCAAACTCCAGGCCTGGGTCATTTAATTATAATGCAAACCATTGGAGTGACACCGTGAAGACTTCAGATTGTTACCATTAAAAAAAAGAAAAAAGAAGAAAAGTAAGCAAGGTGCCAGTGGCTCTTGCCTGTAATCCTAGCTCCTCAGGAGGCCAAGATGTAGAGAATGCCAATTTGAATTCATCCAGGATGGGAAAGTCCATGACATTCTTCTTTCTAAGAGATCACAGGGGAAACAAAACCATACATGGGGCTGTGGCTCAAGGGCAGAGCACTACTCTCGAGCAAGAGGTGCTCAGGGACAGAGCCTAGGCTCATAGTACAACCCTGGACCTGCCAAAAAAAAAAAAAAACCGAGGCAATAACTCCATGTATCTGTGTATGGACAATGGGCATTCAGCAGGTTGCCCATGCCCAGCCCCCCAACCTGGGCAAGCTGGGACAAGCCCTCAGAGAGTACAAAGTCTGAGCAGGCAACATGAACAAAGAATCCTTCTCTGCCATTTAAGAACTGAAGCCTTATGTTCTGGCCGAGGTGTCCCATCGGGACACCATGAAGCCAGCCACTGCCTCCAGGGAAAGCACAGTTCCTAGGCTGTAGGAGTTGTCAAAGGTTCTGGCTCCATATTCTTTATCCTTCTGTAGGATGACAGGCTAGACTTCTGGGGCCTGTGGCTATCACTCATTTATCATGCCTCATTGCCGAGTCACAAACTGGTCCCAAATCATGGCAAAGATATGAAATAGAGATTTCTACACCAAAGGGGGTAAGCCAATAAACCCCACCCTCATAACTCCCGTTAGAAGGGAGCCTTGGGATGAGATTGTGGCTTAGTGCTAGAGTGCTTACCTAGCCCGCATGCACAAACCCTGGGTTTGATTGCTCAGTACCACAGAAACAGAAAAAGCCAAAAGTGGTACTGTGGCTTAAGTGATAGAAAGATAGCCATGAGCAAATGAAGCTCAGGGGAATGCCGAGACTCTGAGGTCAATCCCCAAGACTGTCAAAAAGAAAAAATTCATCCTGGTGTGATATTTTGCTCTGGAACTCAGACGAGGGCTGAAGTTATAGATATGAGGTAGAGTAGAGGACAGGTGCTGGTGGCTCACCCCTGTAATCTTAGCTACTCAGGAGGCTGAGATCTGATGATACCAATTGCAAGCAATAAAGTCTATATGAGACACTTTTCTCTAATTAAACACCCAAAAAGCCAGACATAGAGCTGTGGTTCAAGTAGTAGAGTAGAGCGCTAGCCTTGAGCACAAAAGCTCAGGGATATGATAGCATCCAGGCCATGAATTCAAACCCCAGGACTGGCACACACATGCATACACCACACACACACACACACACACACACACACACACACACACACACACACACACACACACACACACACACACACACACACCAAGATAGAGCATTTGCCAGTCAGCCTGCACAAGTTCCATCTCTAGAAACTCAATATTAAAAAAAAAAAAAAAAGAGGGAGAAGGGAAGGAAAGACTTGCTCCACTAGGTGATATAACCAATGCCAAAATTCCACAGGAGTTCCATGATGTGGATTCAGGACAGAGGGCCTCAGGCAGAAGGTACAGCATGGGCAAAGGTCCTGAGGTGTGCTTTAGAGCAGATGGTATGGGTGGAATGAAGGTTCTGTGGCTTCAGACAAGTCTGGTAGGACATTCAAGGCTGGGTCAAGGTTTATATGTGAGTCACAGGTAGGGCAGAGGCTGGAGTCCCAGAATGGGGCCCAGGAGGAAGATTAGTTGGCTTTTTACCAGAGACCCCAGCCATTTCCTGTGGCTGGAAGCTAATTTTTCAGAGCTCCTGACCCTCAGACCTCCTTTGCATGGAGGAGTTAGGGCAAACTCAGGGCAGAACACTTGCTTAAGAAAAGCTTCTAGCCCAATGCCACCAGTGGCTCAACCCCTGTAAATCCTAGCTACTCAGGAGACTGAGATAGAGATCGTGGGTCCAGCCAGCTCAGGGGAGGAAAGCAAGTGAGACTCTTCTTGCCGATGAACTACCAAAAGCCAGAAATGGAGCTTTGGCTCAAGTGGCAGAGTGCTAATCTTGAGGGAAAAAATTAAGGGACCAGAGCCTAACCCCTGAGTTCAAGCCCCAGTACTTGCACCTAAAAAAATAAAGGCTTTCAGAAGCTCCTAGTCTACTGTGGTGAAAGGCCAGATCAGCCGGGCACCGGTGGCTCACACCTGTCCTCCTAGCTCCTCAGGAGGCTGAGATGTGAGGATCACGGTTCAAAGCCAGCCTAGGCAGGAATGTCTGGGAGACTCTGATCTCCAAGGAACCTCCAGAAAACCAGAATTGGTGTTGTGCCTCAAGTGGCAAGCCAAACAGCTTGGGGACAGGCCCCAGGCCCAGAGTTCAAGTCCCATGACCAACACCTGGCCTGCTTGGACCTCATTCTGTGGATCTAGGCAGAGTAATTTCAAGTGGGCCACTGAGGGTCTCCCAATGACTAGGTGTCCTACAAGTCTTGAGAGCAGCCTCTTTGGAGGCCTTTGCCTACAGAGCAGGCCACAGTATCAGAGAAGGTTGGAGCCTTGAGCATGGAGGTCATTAATCTGTTCATCAGAATGGCATCTGTCATGGCTGACCAAGGTTCTGGGCCAGCAGGGGCAGGAGCTGCAAGATGGCACAGCAGGTAATGCCCACTCACTCGAGTATCACAAGAGTGTGAATCTATCAGGCACACATTGGGCGGGTGTTGAGTTGGACTCATGAAAGACTTGTAGTCTCAGGTATCCACAGCCAGCAGGCTGCTGCTGGTAGCAGTCTCTATCCCTGGAGTCACAGGGTTCGGACCCTTACTTTCCTTACCTGTGCTCGGGGCAATCGTGGGCCGACTACAAATGAGCATCCATAATGCCTTCCCTTGGTCCTGTGGCCCCGTGCATGGATAGAAAGGCAGGTTCTATGGAACTTACTGGCATGACCCAGACCCCTCAGCCCAAGAATGACTTAGGGAAAAACCACTTGATCTGCTTTGAGAGTTTACTATGACTATGCCTCAGGAGTGCCCCCAGTTTTCTAGCTGAGCTCATCATTACCACCTTCTTCTGTGTGTGTGTGTGTGTGTGTGTGTGTGTGTGTGTGTGTATGTATGCCTGCACACACTTGCAAACATCTTGGTACTAGGGCTTGAACTCAGGGCCTGGACTCTGTGCCTCACCTTTTTCATTCAGGGCTAGCACTCTACCACTTGAGCCACAGCTTTTCTTCCAGCTTTTCAGTGGCTAGTTGCAGAGGAGAGTCTCACCGACTTTTCAAGCTGGGCTGCCTCTGAATGGCAATCCTCAGATCTCAGACTCCTGAGGAGCTTGGACTAGGAGGGCATGAGCTATTAGCATCTGGCCACACTTTCCTTCTTGGCTGAAACAGACTACCTATCCCCCAGCCCAGCGCCCATCTACAGCTACCCTCCTTCCCCAGGTTACAGAAGAAACATACCCTCTCATGAGTACAAAGAAATGGGATCAGGTTAGAGGTTTATGTTCTCCACACAGTCCCGGGATGCTGGGAGCTGAAGTGGAGGTCAGAGATCTAGGCCAGGGGAAGTAGACAGCTGTTAGAACAGAAGAGCGTTTGAAAAGACATTCTTGCAACTGGGTGCCAGTGGCTCATGCCTATAATCCTAGCTACTCAAGGCTGACACCTGAGGATCAATCAAGATTCAAAGCTAGCCTGAGCAGACTCTTCTCTCCAATGAATCACCAAAAGCTGGGAAGCAGAGATACCTTAGTTCAAGTGGTACAGCACCAACCTTGTGCAAACAAGCTAAAGGATAACACCTAGGCTCTGAGTTCAAGTCCTGGTAAATACACACACACACACACACACACACACACACACACATACACACTCATGCACACACGCATGCATGCATGCACACAAACACGCATGCAAGCACATGCATCCACTATCATCCTTAACTGGAGCCAATTGTTCATACCAGCAATTCCAGCGACTCAAGAGGCTGAGCTCTTAGAATGGCAGCTTGAATCCAGCCCAAGCAGGAAAGTCTGTGAGACTCATCTCTCCACTAACTACTAAAAAAGGTGAAAAGTGATCTATGATTCAAGTGGTAGAGTGTTAGCTCAGGGACAGTGCCTAGGCCCTGAGTTCCAGCTCTGAGATTTTTTTTTTAATATACACCCTTTGCCTTCCCCACCCCCACAGACCATAAATCCAGATTTTGGTCGTACTAGATCTCACTTTTGCTCCTGCCACTTCCATATCACTGCCACAAATGGCCGGTGTGTGGCCAGCCACGGGTTAAGAAGTGAACTTACGCAAGGAAGGCATAACCAGGTCAAGGCTAATGCCCCAGAACACTGCGCTACTGGCCATACCAGTCTCTCATCCCCCAGTTCCCTGGTCCTGGAATCTTAAGTCTGTGCCTCTGTATTCTGGGTATCCAGAATTGTCTAGAAGGACCTGAGAGGCCAAGCTGGGGCTGGGAGATAGACTTGGCTGCAATAATGTTCATTGACATTTCCTAGACAACAACAGATACTTCCAAGCCACCTGGGCCTCACCTCTATGCAGCCCAAAATCCTTCTTGCTTGGGCAGCCTTCAGTCAGCTATCAAGCTCAAGTTGGTCAGAGCCACTGGCAACCACCCTTCCCCCACTCCACTGCCAGCCTGCTGGGAGGGACCCGCAGCCAGAGGCCCAGCTGAGGAAAAGGACAAGACATCCCATGACTGAACCCCACCCCTCCAGAGGTAAGGGAGAACCTATGCCAGCTGGCCCTGCTGACACAGAATCCCCTGGAAGTGGCCAAAGATATGGACAGCCAGACTTGGGCCCCAATGAAAAGCTGGACTATGCAGGTCTCTGGCAATTTAAGACTCATTGTAGACCCTGACGGGGCAAAAGGCAAGGTTGTAATGGAAGAGGGGCAACATCCCTGGTCAGGAAGAGGAAGACAGGAACCCAGGAAGGGGACAGAGAAAGATGAGGAAACACACACACACACACACACACACACACACACACACACACACACACAGGGGTAGCCCAAGGCCTCATCAGTCCCTGAGCACCCGAACATGCCAAACCCCGAGTAGATGGCACTACCGTCCTCAGACCAACTGTAGACAAATCTCAGCCTCTCACACGTCTGGAATGGCTCATAACACAGAATGGCATTTCCTACTGTACATAACTCTATGCAGAAAACTCATCCACCTTATTTTTGGTTGTCGGTCATGGGGTTTGAACTATGGGCCTGCACGCAGTCCCTCAGCTCTTCAGCTGAAAGTGTGTGCTCTACCACTGGAGCCACAGCACTACCTCTGGTTTTCTGGTGCTTCATTGGAGATAAAAATCTTACAGACTTTCCTGCCCAAGCTGGCTTTGTACTGCAAGCCTCAAATCTCAGCCTCCTGAGTAGCTAGGATGACAGTTGTGAGACACTGGCAGCACCCGGCTTCAGTTACCTTCTTATAGCCAGGTGAAACCCAACTTGTCAGGCTACAAACCACATGCAACCCTTCACTTCAGACTTTAACACCTGCATCCAAAACTATATTTCCATGGATGGAGGGAATATAATTGACACTACCCTCCCATCCCTGCTCCCATTAGCCCACTCCTTGCCGAAGACAGGCCACGACTTCTGGAGTTGTTGGTAAGGTAACGCCCACCCTGCTGTGACTTCACACTGGGGCAAACCTGGAGAGTTTTTAGAAATTTCTGTACACTTAGGCTAGCATCTGGTCTCCCAATGACAGGACCCCCATTGCTTCACCATCACTTGCAAGCAAGAGTGTATCTCTGTTTTTGTTGTTGTTGTTGTTGTTGTTGTTGAAGGGCTTGAACTCAGGGCTTGGGAACTGTCCCTGATGATGATTTTTGCTCAAGGCCAGTTCTGTATCTTTTGAGCCATGGTGCCATTTCTGTTTGGAGATTGGGGATGACACTCTCATGGGACTTTCCTGCCACGCCTACTCTGGTGGAGTCTGCTTAACATGGGAAACCTGCTTTCAGACCTGAGAATGGGGCTTCACAGAGACCTATCTCTGAGAATGGGACTTCACCGAAATCTACCTCAGAGAATGGGGCTTCAAAGAGGCCTACCTCCTGGAAAGGCTGGCAAGCCCCTGGGAAAGATGTGTTTCTGTCCCTGCTTTTCTTTTCTTCACTGTATAAGAGTGCTTATCAATCTTTTACTGTTTCTGCTGCTCATTGTACTTACTCATGCTCAATGTTCCCTTATTTAAAGCTCTTTCTTAAGAGTGTTGACGACTCCAACATCTGATGAGTGTCTTAAAAATATGACTAACTCACCAGAGTTAAGTGCTACCCTGAAAGCCCCTCTTATGGACGCTAGTAGACAAGTCATAAGTAAATATAAAAGTATTGGGGGTTTCACGACAGCAGAAGGAATTGTTTGTAAGAGATTTACAAGAAGCTGTAGGCTGGCTAGAACAGAAAGAATGTATGGCAATTGCTGGGAGAACTACTTAGGAGAAAGAATTTCCTGTTACTCTCTTTCATTTACTAAGAGACTTGCTAGATCTAGGCCTCCTTGGTGCTTACTATTAAAGAAGGAACAGGAAAGATCTTATGGGACAGTTAAGGCCTCTATAGAAAAAGGTAATGGTTAATTGGTGATAAACATCAAAACCCATTGTATTTCTTAAAAATAGAGATAAGCCAGAAAGAAGTGCCTATCAGGCGACCAGCTGGTAACCACCCAAGAATGAAGCCCTGCAGCAAGATTGTGTAACCTTTTGCCCTTTCTCCTGGAGACTTTTGCTATAAAAGTTTGTTATCCTCTGCATTAAATCGCACTCATCATCCATTCCTCTTGTGTATGAGTTGTCTGTTTGCCATCTCCCCACCTATTCCAGTTCCTCCACTAGGTGTCCTCCATCATCCCGACAGAGCCGGTCCTTGGCACTTTCCTGCCTGGGCTGGGAAATGAGATCCTCTGAATCTCAGCCTCCCAAGTAGCCAGGATAACTGGTGTGAGCCACCAGCACAAGGCTTACTGTGTCTCAGTCTTTAGAATTTCCATGTAGTCCTCCTCTATACACTACCACCTAGACACTCCTCTATCTCCCCCACAGAAAGCAAAGAAAGGCTTGGAATTTGGTTAGGGCCATGGGCATTAAAGAGCTCCCTCCACATCTCTACCCTTCTCTAAGCTCCCATCTGCCTCCTCTGGATGGACTGGTCCTCTGGGACAGGTCAGACCCACTAGGACTTCTGGGGTTTGCCCTGTATCCCCCCAACCCCATCCAACTTGTACCTGAGGATTTCTGGGGCCATTTCCCCGGTGGAAGATGTTGGGAGGGTTGCTGATAACCACCTCCAGAGGTGTCCAGGGCAGAAGGAATATCCAGCTCTCCTCTGTCAAAGAAGGAGACACTAAGCATGGATGGATTTACTAAGAGCTACAGGGCATAGCCAACCACCTGTCACCAAGGTCCATCTGAGTGCTATTTTATTTTCACAGTCCTGGAGCTTGACCTCAGGGCCTGGGCACTGTCTAGGAGCTTCTTCTGAGGCAAGCACTCTTCCACCTGAGGCATTGTGCTGCTTCTGGCTTTTTCTGTGTATGCAGGACCTAGGAATTGAACCCAGGGTTTCCTATGTGCTAGGCAAGCCCACTACTGCTAAGACACAATCCCAACCCTGGATAGCTCTCTGTGAACCCTCGGGCCTGTCTCGGGATAGTCTTTCACATCAATACTGAGTTTCTCACCAGCAGCCCTGGCTGTAAATAAACATGCTCAACTATGTTGTAATTTATCTACAGCATCTTTGCTCTCTGTGCTTCCTGTCAGATCCTCTTTGTTAAGAAAAACCCCCTTTCAAGTGCTGCCTCTAAAAAGCCTGCTCCAATCACCCTGACAGAGCAAGATCTTCTTTGCTCTGCAGGCTGCCTGCCTTGTCACGCTCTGCCTTCCAGCTGGTGTGGGTTTAGAGCACAAGAAGGAGTAGGCCTGGCTTCCACCACCCAATTTCTGAAGGCTCTGATACACTACCTAGGACCAGTGTTGTATCACACTCTGTGAGAAGGCACTCAAGGCCCAGGCAGTCTGTGGGCAAAAAGATGGGGCCATTTTTCTGTGTGGACTTGAACTCATGTTCTGGGAGTGGTCTCTCTGAGTTTTCATGCTCAAGGCAGTGCTCCACAAATTGAGCCACAGCTCCACTTCTAACTTTTTGGTGGTTCCATGGAGAGTAGATTCTCACCAGCTTTCCGGCTTATGGCTGGCTTTGATCTTTGATCCTCAGATATTTGCCTCCTAAGTAGCCAGGGTGTCAGACGTGTACCTGAGCCAGAGGTGATGGGCCCCAGACCCTTTCTTTGTTTATTTCATGCCAACAAGCAAGCCGTAGTTAAAATAGTCATTTACAAGGGATCAAGTTCCTCTGTTAGGTCAGTTAATACAAGGAGATAATTTGCCTTTGGAAAAGGCTAGTCTGAGTTGGCCTAGGTGAGTGTGTGTGTGTGTGTATGTATGTGTGTGTGTGTGTGCATGTGTGTGTGAGTTTCGGGGATACCTACCCCCATCTCTGCAGTGCCTCATCTTCCCAGTGGTGAGTACATCCAGAATCCCCACCCCAAGGAAAGTGGGTAGGAGAGGGTATTATAAGGTCACATTGAGTGGGATGATCTGAATTCTATCCTGAAACTGAAGCCTAGAGAGCTAATGGAGAGAAAGGGAGGTTTAGAGGAGCATCAAAGAAGCCCCTTACTTTTGGCTACAAGTACCAAAGAGAAGACTGAATCCATTTTTTTAGTAGTAAGATAACAGGTGCCCACTATTCATTTATTTTATCATTTTTTTCTGAGCCCTAGGACTTGGATTCAGGGCCTCAGTGTCGTCCCTGAGCTTCTTTCATTCAAGGCTGAGGCACTACCTCTTGAGCCACAGCACCACATCTGGCTTTTTTTTCTGGTGGGGGGAAGTGGTTTTGGGGAGATAAGAATATCACAGACTTTGCTGCCTGTGCTGGCTCTTAGTCATGACCATCAGACCTCAGCCTCCCAAATAGCCAGGATGATGGATGGGAGCCACCAGCACCTGAACGCCACCATCCATTTATATTCCTCTAGGGCCAGTGCCGGCCACCTGCACTGCACCCCCCCTTATTGTGAGTGGGAAGTAATCATGAGTGGGTTTGATACTTCAACAGCCTGCCTACTTACTTTTGAGCATTGTATCTGATCAGTTTGATGGCAGCTACGTCCTTATCCACAGCAATAACTTGGCGGCTCAGTCACAAGAACAAAGGTACCACAAGAGCTGCCAGGTCTGGAGTCTTTCCTCTGTACCCCGCCCCCCTACCTGAAATGACACACCCCAGCAAAGCGAAGTAGACATAGAGTGAATTCATTTTCTTATAACCGGGGTCTGGCCAGATAGATGGCAGTGAGGATCAGAGGCCCAGGATCATGCAAGGCTGTTGGACAACACAATGCCTCCTCATCCACTTTCCTTTAACTGACTTAGCAGAGGGTAGTGGGGAAGTATTCAGAGGATGGATGGACAATGAATAACCGTCACGTTCTAGCCCGGGCACAGAGTGGCTGACCTCAGGGAGCTATTTCAACAGGCTGAGCAAGACAGCTCCTGACCCACAGCCCACCTCCAGAATGAGAGGGTTACCATGGGTCCCACACACATGGAGACGCTGAGCCACCTGCTCCAGGACACATTCAACCAGTTTCTGAAAGAGGGGGGGGGGAGAGAGAGAGAGAGAGACAGACAGACAGACAGACAGACAGACAGACAGACAGATAGACAGACAGACAGACAGAGACAGACAGAGACAGAGACAGAGACAGACAGACAGAGACAGAGACGGAGAGGGAGAGAGAAAGAGAAAAGAAAGAAAGAAAGAAAGAAAGAAAGAAAGAAAGAAAGAAAGAAAGAGAAAGAAAGAAAGAAAGAAAGAAAGAAAGAAAGAAAGAAAGAAAGAAAGAAAGAAAGAAAGAAAGAAAGAAAGAAAGAAAGAAAGAAAGAAAGAAAGAGAAAGAAAGAAAGAAAGAAAGAAAGAAAGAAAGAAAGAAAGAAAGAAAGAAAAGAAAAGAAAGAAAGAAAGGAAGAAAGAAAGGAAGAAAGAAAGAAAGAAAGAAAGAAAGGAAGAAAGAAAGGAAGAAAGAAAGAAAGAAAGAAAGAAAGAAAGAAAGAAAGAAAGAAAGAAAGAAAGAAAGAAAGAAAGAAAGAAAATCAAAATTGGACTTATGCCTGATGCCAGTGGCACAGGCATAATGCTATACAGGAAGCTGACATATGAGGATCATGGATTTTAGCCAACGCAGGCAGAAATGTTATGTGAGACTCTTATCTCCAAAGAACTACCAGAAATCCAGAAGTGGTGCTGAGGGCTCAAGTGGTAGAGCACCTGCCTTGAACTGAGGAGCTTGGGGACAGCACCCAGGCCCAGAGTTCAAGCCTCAGGACTGACAAGAAGTGGATTATCCACCACAATAAGTGGACTGAATAGCAGCCATTGTCATAGGGAGCATGGCAGAGAAGTCAGGCTGAGCTTCCTGTAAACTGGGGTTCATGAATAGGTCACCCAGCTTCTTCGTGCCTCATTTTCCCCAGCTGCAAAACTGAACACAGTGAAGGATCCCCTTCCACATGGGGATAGGGTAAGGATGAAAGAGAGCCATGTTTTGTTTCATAATCCCATATCTGTTGCATGATAAATAACAGGCCCCATCTGAGCCCTTGCAGGGTACCTTCCTGTCATATGCTCACAGAATTTCCAAGAACCATATCTGGCAACTGTTCCTTCTATGCCTGCCCCTGCCCCAGTGATCCCCCTATATTGATCCCTTGTTTCCTCACAACTGTCCCAGGAGGATACTGAGGTCCAATGGTAAGGCCCAGAGCTTCAACTGTGGTCAAGAATTAGCTGCTGTGGACTAAGAGTTTGTGACAATCCATCTAAACTGATAACTAAACGTGGTGCTACCTGTCTAGCATCCCAATACAGAGAACCAGTCATGGTGGCCAACACCTGTCACAGGAGGATCGTGATCCAGCCCAGCTTGAGCATATATTTAGTCTCCATCTTAGAAATGCCCAAGACAGAAAGGCTTGGCTTTCATGGAAGAATACCTGACTGGCAAGCCTAAGGCCTTGAGTTCAAACCTTAATATACCAAAAAGAATCAGAGGCCAGGTGCCAGAAGCTCATGCCTATAATCCTAGCTACTCAGGAGGCTGAGATCTGAAGATCATAGGTCAAGATTTAAAATAGGGTTGGCCTCACCCATCGGACCTCATGATGAGAAGACCCAGAGTTTGACCCATCCAGTATGCTCCATAATAACAGAGCTGGCATCCTGACTAAGTGCTGGCCATGCTCTCTGTCCCTCTGGGGAGCCACCCCCTGTGGGCCCCACCCCCAGGTCCTCCCAAGCTCCCTCTGCCACCATCCAGGGACAAGGGAGTAGACAGCTCCAGGGAACACAGATCCCTTGGTCTTATAATATAAGCTTTTCATCCTTCCAGGCCCCCAAACCTAAGACACAATATCCATGCACCCACCCAAAGATAACAGTTAGAATTTACTAAAGGGTCCAGCGCTCCTTGTTACAACCCACTTCTACACACACACACACACACACACACACACACACACACACACACACACACACACACACAAACACACAAATCTGGCACAGTGGCACAGGTGGTTCATGTCTGTCATCCTACCTACTCAGGAGGCTGTGGTCTGAGGATCACAGTTCAAATCCAGCCGATGCAGGAAAGGCTCTGAGTCTCTTATCCTCAGTGAACTACCAAATAGATAGAGATGGACCTGTGGCTTAAGTGTCACAGCACTAACTTTGAGCTGAGAAGGTCAGGAACAATACCTATGCCCTGAGTTCAAGGCCCAGTTCTTCTACCTACAAACACACACAGACACAGACACAGACACAGACCCACACAGACACACAGACACACAGACACAGACACAGACACAGACACAGACCCACACAGACACACAGACACACAGACACAGACACAGACTCACCGACTCACTCACACACACACACACACACACACACACACACACACACACACACACACACACACACACACACACACACACAGGGACAGCTCAAGGCTTCAGCAGTCCCTGAGAACAGAACCATGAACTCATTCCATTAGGATCACATCCCACCCACAAGAAGGTGGCACTACCGACCTCAGACCCACTGTAGACAAAACATTGAGCCTCTCACACATCTGGAATGTCTCATAGACCAGCATGGCATTTCACACCGTACACACTGCTATGCAGAAAACTTAGCCACCTCTTTTTTTGTTGTTGCTCATGGGGTTTGAACTCTGGGCCAGGTCACTGTCCTTCAGCTTTTCAGCTGAAGGTGAGCACTCTCCCACTTAAGCCACAGCACCACTTCCTGTTTTCTGGTGGTCCATTGGATATCAAGTCTCACAGACTTTTCTGCCCAAGCTGGCTCTGAACCATGGTCTTCACATCTCAGTCTTCTGAGTAGGTAGGATGACAGTTGTGAGCGACTGGCGACTTCCGGTTTCAGCCACCTTATATACACAGAGGAAAACCATCTCATAAGGCCACAAACTCCTTGCAACCTTCACTTCAGACTTTGTCAACAAGAATCCAAATCCATCCTTTACTGGAGAAAAAACAGACACAGCAATCCCAGCCCTGCACCCATTCACCCACTCACTGCCTGCCACAAGCCATGTCCGCTTGAAGCTGTGGCTTCAAGCTGGGGTAAACTTGGGGAGTTCTTAGAAATGTCTGTACAGTGGGGTGAGCACCCGGTCTCCAAACCACAGCACCCCCTTTTTCATCCCTTGCACACCTGGACCATCCTTTGCAGGCAAATATGTTTTACTTTCTTTCTTTTTTCAGTTGTGGGGCTTGAACCCTAGGCCTGGGTGCTGTCCCTGAGCATTTCAGCTCAAGGCAAGCACTCTACTACTTAAGCCACAACACAACACCACTTCTGCTTTTCTGGCAGTTCATTGGAGATAAGAGCTTCAGGGTTTTTCCTGCGCAGGCTGGCTTTGACCCCTGATCCTCAGATCTCACCTGCTGAGTACCTAGGATGAGAGTCATGAGCTAGTGCCACCTGGCCAAAGATACTTTTCCATGCCTGTCATCCTATCCCCTCAGGAGACTCAGATCTGAGGACTGCAGTTGGATGCCACCCTTGGCAACAAAGTCCATGAGAACTCTTTATCTCCAATTATAAACACCCAAACAAGTTGGAAGTGGAGTTGTGGCTTAAATGGTAGAGTGCTAGCTTTGAGTATAAATGACAAGGGATAGGACCCACTCCCTAATTTCAAGCTTTTTCTAGCAAAGACCCACCCAAGAAAGGGAAGCAGGTGGGCATACGGGAGCTGAAAGCTCACACATAATACTCAAGACTCCCAGAACATACCCCATCCTGATCTGATTCTCTAGATTCTATGTCCTACATCATGGTAATCTTAGATGGAACTTACCATGCACCGTCAGGATGTTCAAGTACAATCGCATATTCAGGATCTCCTGACCTTATCAAAGACTCAAGATCTCTCACTGTCCTGCCTCTACAGTGGGTAGGGAGGTGAGGTCTAGTTATCCAACCACAGGATGTGGGAATGAAAGGATTTCTCGGTCAAGGGACACAGACTCAAGGGCTCCAGGTCCCTCTCTCTCAGGAAGGAGAAAAGGGCTGATCTATCCCAGGAATGTTCCTGGTTTGTGAGTATCCTCAAAGAAACAACCCTGCTCAGAGACCAGTGCCTCTGGTTTTCCCACCAGCCTCTATCCAAACCTGCCCCACCTTCAGTCTGCCCTCTCTGAATCCCAGATCTGCATCTAGACTAAAGGCTGAGCCTGCAAAGAGAACCATCTCTGCCTCTGAGAATGGCAATCACGGGGTCCTCGTGCCCCCTAGAGGAAGTCTGGGGCAACAAGGGTCCTTACTCCCATCCTCATTCCCTGGCTGTCCTGTGCTAGTGGCCAACTTACTTTTGTCTCCGGTGGAGGAAAGAACGGGGGAGGGGGGAGGTGTCAAATTCAGATTGAGCCCTGGAAAGTCCCAGGCTCCAAGGATGTACTGCACAGGCATCCTGCAATGGATGATAGCCAGGTGGTCAATGGTGACGCAATGTGCCAGGACTCTTAATAGCAGTGTGGCTGGGTCAAAGGCTCTATCACTTTTGGTCTAGGTTGTCAGGCGAAGTCATGGTTACAATGTCCTGACACTCTCTTCCCTCTTCATCTTCCTGCTTATTCCTTGCCCCCCCCCCGACACTCCCTCACAACAATACCTCCCTAGCCCTTGGACAGCTTGTTCTTATCTGACCAGAAAATAAACTCATTGGCACCAGGAATGATTGAAACCTGGTGACCCGCCCTGAGTCCTAGTGTCTACCTGAGGCTACTTCCCTCTGCAGTCGGCTACCAAACAGCTCCTGGATATCAGAAAGTTGCTGAGGTGTCAGTAGCTTGGTCCTACATACTGGCTTTAGGCTCTGAAATTGTCCCCACATTGATTGTGAATGGTTGGCTCCCATGTTCCAGGGACTCCAAACCAAGTCTCACATGTTCTCCCTTCTTCCTTCCTTTCCTCTTTTTCTCCATCTGTACTTCCCTCCTCTTTCTCTCTTTCCTTCCTTTCTCTCACTCCTGGACCTTGAACTCGGAGCCTAGGTGCTGTCCCTGAGCCTTTTTACTCAAGGCCAACAGACTATGGCTTGAGCCACACATCCACTTCTGGTGTTTTCTTTTTGGTAGTTAGTTGGAGATAAGAGTTTTACAGGCTTTCCTGCTTGGGCCTCAAGCATCCATCCTCCCATCACAGCCTCCTATGTAGCCAGGATGACAGGCATGAAGCACTGGCATCCAGCTCAAACCAAGGTTTCTCCATGTGCTGTGGAACCAGCACTGGAAATTCTCATTGTCTATGACCCCTCCAGAGCCTGGCACACACTGTAACTCTTTGTGGAAAAATAAATGAGCATCTGTCTACAAAAATACTACAGAAAAGTCCCATCCCATTCAGGTAAGCATCTTGGTGGATGGGGCAAAGCCTGATTTAGCTCTCCCACAGTTCTCCCTTCTCCCTCTTCCCACCCTCCTTGTGCAACTGAGCTTAATTGTTTTGGCTCTGAAGACATGATCCACTGTGTGCTCACTGGATTCTGGGGCCTCTGGGATGCCTATCTTCTCAAAGATCTCTGGCCAGCGGCTGACTGCTCTGTGGCACTCAATTCCCCACTCAGGAGTAAATGAGGTTGCCATGAGCTGAAGGCCAGGCTCAAGGGGCCTACTCTCCTACCCCTGGGGCCAGCCAGGATGGACCACCACATCTGGCCCCCAAGTTTCATGTTGCAGAGAAAGGATCCTCGAGGCATCTTGGGTATATGAATCTCCCAGAGTCCAGTGCAGGTGCTGAGAATCCTCTCTACTCATAGCTGGCAGGCTAGGGATGGTGAGGTCACAATCTCTGCTCCCCATGACATCCTCAATGTTATGTCTAGGTCTCAGGACCCCACCAAGAAGACCACCAAGAATCAGACTCTACAGATATTTTATTTAAACTGGCTGCAGCTCGGGCCTCGTCCTACACTCTGACACAGCAGAGCCCAGGAGGAGAGCCCCGAGCTAAGGGTTTACAGGTCTTATGAAGGCACAAAACCAGGAGGTTTAGCACCATGTGTTGCTCTGCTCTGAAACAAGCAACAAATGGGCACTGCCTCAAGTACTTTAACCCTTCACTCAACTGTGGTGGTCACACTAGAGAGAGTCAGAGGAGAATCAACAGCTGCCTCATAAAAGCAATCAAGACACGACATTCATAGCAGGAGACCATCTGGCTTGGGAATTCTGCTTGTGATACTTTGAATGTCATTGATTGTAGGCTGAAATGGTTCATCTAATTTGAGCCATAATCCCAGGCGTTAGTGGAAATTGCCAGCTTCAAGAAAAAACCCTGGAAAAGGTGTCATTTCAGTTGTCCCAATCAAACTTAAAGGGTTCCAAAGTTAGCTGTCCCCTTTTCTTTCCAGACAGCTTACAGCAGGTTACAGAAACTGGCATTCAGCAAGCCCTAGCTAACTGCCATGCCCTGATACCGAGCAGGCTCCAACAGGGGGAATGCACTTGCCTACCACTGCCCAGCAGGAAACAGCACAGGCAGGACATAGATTAGAGTCTGCAGGATTCCAGGGAGGACTTCCCACCAGTGCACTCCCCAGGGAGGGAATCCACGCCACCAGTGGGAGCCCAGAGCCCCCTGCCCAGATGCCCATGGACACCATCAATGCCCTGGGTAAGGTTGCCCTCTGATCCTTGGTAGTGATGAACCATCTGCAATGTCACACCTTTCACCACTTCCCAGACCCTCCTAGCTTCACAGCCCCTGCCCTACTCCCCCCCCTCCATCTTGTTCCCTAATTACATTTGGCAGACACATTCCCAACCCTTGAATTAGCTCCAACTACACAAATGAGAACAGACTGTCTGGCTGGAAAAGTGCGGCTGTGGTCACACTCGTCTCACGAGCCTTCAGGCTTAAGACAGAAGGTGTCCACTTTGGTCTGTGGTTCACACAGGCCTCCTAAGGGAGACCCACACATGCCCAGCAGCTACTGTGGGCTATAGGAAAGGGGGAAGAGAGAGGTGGAAAGGAACATCTATTGAAATCTTCCCCAAAGGAGCCATGAAACAGTGAAGGTGAAAACAAAAATTATGGCTGGTCTCATACTTGGCATTGCTGAAAAAAGAACAACAAATACACACACACACACACACACACACAAATCAAGAACAGTGACTGTAGACTCATCCATGCAGCACCTGCAATTTGCCAACTGATCACTCACCTGAGCACAGTCAATCTCTCTCTCTCTCTCTCTCTCTCTCTCTCTCTCTCTGTCTCTCTCTGTCTCTCTCTGTCTCTCTCTGTCTCTCTGTCTCTCTGTCTCTCTCTCTCTCTCTCTCTCTCTCTCTCTCTCTCTCTCTCTCTCTCTCTCTCTGTCTGTCTCTCTGTCTGTCTCTCTTTCATGCACGCACACACACACAGACTCAGAGTAGTGCCCCTCCTGAGTTTGTTGGTTCTTCATCTGGGACAATCTACAAGCTGGAGCACGGGAGTTCCCTTGTCAGAACCAGGGGCTCGACCCAAGGAAGCACTGCTCTAATAATGCTGAAACACCTGCCTCTCCCTTTCTCCAGGACCAGACACTTTCCCTTGGGAATAACCAGCCTTGACTCCCCATTCACCAAAACCCTAGGTCAGGACTCTGGGTGAAGGAGTCCTGAGACAGGTGGCTCTTCTGAGCCTGGACTGAAAACAAGCAGGAAGTCATGGTGCCCTCAGAGAAGTGTCTGACCCGGGGTGGGGGCAGTGTTGGGGAAATGGGTGAGGTCCTAAAGGCTACATACATGGATGAACTTCCTACTCCAGCCTAGATGCTTCTGGGTGACTTGGTGGATTCTTGGGGAGGATGAGGAAACCAGATGGGCCTGGAGCACCAGCAGATGGTGGCAGAGCTGGGAAATGTGATCACCCTGTGAGTGCTGTTGACAGCTGGAGTGAGGGGGACCAGCAGGGTGTATCTGTGTTGGAGGGGCATGTTCTTCCCAGACATTCACCTTCTATTTGATCCCTAGTGCCCTCATCTCCCTAGTGGGCTCTTCTGGGACCCTCCTCAGGGGAAAGGGTGACCGAGCACAAAAGACAAGGGCTCACACAAAAGGAGGGGTTATCTTCTGCATCTAACACCACCCCACCACCAGAAAAAAGGAAAACTCCCAAGAAGGCAGGTGTGGAGGTGCTGCTCCCCACCTCTGACTAAAGCCACCGAGTTCCCCCAGGGAGAGAAAGGGTGAAGATGCATGGCTCTGTGGCTCCCCCTGCTCTAGGCCAGCGGCTCACCCATCCCTGCATCTGCCTTTTTCCTGGGACACTGGCCACTAGGGATGGGGGTGGGATTCCCGGATCAACATCCACTCCCCCAATCCCCACTCCTGGGGTGCATTTGTGGCAGTCAGGGCTGGCCTGCCTGGTGCTGGGGAGGTGTGTTTGGGACACAAGAGGGGAAGCAGGAGTCACGGGTCTGGGTCTGGGTCCGTGGGGGGTGTGGGGTAGGGGGAGGTCATGAGGTGCAGACCCGAGGGGCTTCCACTGGGGACCAGGACCGGGTCAGGGCCGCAAGGAGGCCAGGGATGCACCATCTCTGGATGACTCCAAGAGGCACCATGGGTCCAAGCTGGCAGCAACCTGTTTCAAACAAGGTGCCACGGGGAGGGCAGGAGAAGGGGCCGGGGCAAGGGTGGGCAGGTGGCAGGGCTGAGCTCGCCCCCTCCACAGCTGAGCTCCTGGTGCAGGGGCCTTGGACTCAGGGCCTACCTGGCCTCTGAGCCTCCCTGTGGCTGAGAGGGATGTGCCTGCTGTGCTGGTTTTGTGTCCTCTGTGCTCCTGGCCCAGACCTGTGCTCATACAGCAGCGGAGGCCAGTCATGGATGCTGACACCCCTGGTGCATGTGCCTGCTCTTCTCTGCTCGCTCTCTGCCCCCACTTTTCATGCAGGCTGCCCAGCCCCTGCTGCACAAGTATGCCAGCTCCCATGTGCCCCTGGCTGCAGCAACTATGTGCCCTTTCAGCCACACCCTGTCCTCCCCTCAGTCACACTCCCTCCCCACCTTGGCCATGTCCCCGCCCCTGGCTTTGTGCTGCCCTGACTCTGCCCTAAGACTACCACGCCATGGCAGAAGCAGCCTCACCTCAGCTCAGGGCTTCCCCCCAACCCCAGCAGCTGCCTGGGGGAATTGAAGATCCCCTCAGCCCAATCACTTGGGGAGACTCTTCTCCATCCACACCACACACCAAGCAGGTGCAAGATAATGCTCCGAGTTTGTGTGTGTATGTGTGTGTGTGTGTGTGTGTGTGTGTGTGTGTTGTGTGATTGTCCTCTCAAGGACTCAGAACATTGAATCTTTTGGGATGACAGCACACAGCACACTTAAAAAAAAAAGCACTAAGAACTCTGTGTAATGGATTTAGCACAATGTGCCTTTTGAAGGACTCAGCACATAGCAACTTTTGGGATCCTCATGGTAATTTAATTACCAATAAGATTAGACATGCCATTTTGACATCACTAAACTTAAATATCATAATATTATGGCATTATATGTCATAGTGACATTAGAGACATATGTGAATTCCTATTCTGTGATTTCATTCTATTACAAGCTAACAATATTGCTGGATATCAGAAATCTATTGTGAACTCAAAGCCATTGTGACATGAAAATTCCTTTGTGACATCACAGTGCCATTGTGATATCATTAGCCTGTTCTGAAATCACAAACCTGTCCTGTCCATTGTGACCTCATCACCAATGTGACATCACAAAGCCATGGTGATATCACATTGCTATTGTGACATTACAATCACCTTGATACCTCCCAAACCCATTATGACATCTTTCGCACCTTTGAAAAAACACATGGCCTTTGTGACATCACAGTCCCTCTGTGTATCCGTATCCTCATTGTGAAATACCAATTGAGATCAGATATGCCATTGTAATATCACAACGCATTTACAATATAATCATTGGTGTGACATCACATTGTCATTTTGACAATATCAGGTCATTGTGACATCACAAATCTGCAATGACATCATACCACTATGACACCACATTGTCATTGTGACAACATATATACATTATGAAGGCCTATTATGTGATTTTGTTGTATTTCAAATGTGAGTTCATATCAAAAACACATTTTGACTTCATAACCATAGTGACATGACAATACCTTTGTGATATAACATTGCCATTGTGATATCTCTAAACAACTGTGACAACTCAAACATGTTCTGTCCTTGTAAGTTTTGTGACATGTTGCCACTGTGTTAGGCCCATTGAGAGCTCAATCTATTTTCAATCTCATATTATTTCAGGTATGACATTAAATATTAGAAATATACTGTGATATTATGAATATTGTGACATCACACTGCTAGATGTAATGACCATTGTGTCACATTGTCACATCACAAATCTGTTCTGACTTCATCACATTTGTGCCAACAAATGACTTTGGAATCCTCACAATCCCATTCTAAACTCATATACTCATTATGAGTTAATGAAAATTGAGGTCTGGAATGCCATTGTCACATCACCAAACTACTGTGACATCACAAAACTATTTTGAACTCATCACTATTATGGCATCACCAACTAATTGTGACATAACAACACTCTTATGACATTATAATTTGACATCATATTGCAGTTGTGATATTACTGAACCCTCATGCTTTCACAAACCTATTATGATCTCATCACATCTTAGAAAATTATGGTCTTTGAGACATCAAGCTCCTTCTGTGAACTTGTATCATTGTGAACTTGTAGCAATTGAAAATAGAAATAAGATGTGATATTGCAAACTAGTTTTGACATCACTAACCCATTTTTATATCATTAACACTTTGACAACCAGAACCTGTTAAGAACCCTAGCACTTTTGACAAAAAACATGGCCTTTGTTTCATCACAGTTCATTTGTATATGTCATTGTGACTTCATTCTCATATCCTCACTATAAACTAATGGCAATTAAGATCTGACATGCCATTGTGACATCATAAACCCTTTGTGACATCATCACCAGTGTGACATCAGACTGACATTATGACACCATCAGCTCATTGTGACATCACCAAGCTACAGTGACATCATAGCATTATGACATTGCATTGACATTTTGCTGTCATAGACACATTGTGAATGTATATCTTGTGATTTCATTCTATTTCAAATGTGGCATATCAGTTGATATCAGAAACACATTGTGACCTCATAACCATTGTAAGATAATAAACCCTGTGTGACATCATAACCAGTGTGACATTATAGTGTTGTTATGACATCTTTAGCTTATGGTGACATCACAAAATGATAATGACAGTATAGCATTTGCCATTGTCATTGTGACATCATTGTCACATTATGAATGCCAAATCTGTGATTTCATTGTATTTGAAATGTGGCATGTGGGTTAATATCAGAAACTCATTGTGATGTCATAACCATTGTCACATCAAAATCCCTTTTTGACATCCATTTGGCAATGTGACATCACACTCGCAATGTGATGCTAGTAAGGCACCGTGATATCACAATGGTCATGAACTCACAATGGATTTCTGGTATCAACCAACATGCCACATTAGAAATAGAATCAAATAACATAATAGGCAAACACAACGTGTCTATGACATTAGAATGACAATGTGATGCTACAATGCTATGATGTCATTGTAGTTTTACATGTCAAAATGAGCTGATGGTGTCATAATAGCAACATGATGTCACAATTATGATTATGTCAGAAAGGATTTGTTATGTTTCAATGGTATATCTGATGTCAGTTTTCATTAGTTCCTCATGAGGATATGTATAGAAAAAGGTTCTGTGATGTCACAGAGGCCATGTGTGTTTTCAAAGGTGGTAAGAAGTCATAATAAGTTTGGGATGGCCCAATGTGATCCATAATGTCACAATGGAAATGAGATATCCCATTGGGTTTTTCATGTCACAGTGGTGATGAGGTCACAATGATTTTGTGATGTCACAGTTTGTTTGTAATATCAGAATGATATATCAAATTTCAATGACTCATAATTCAATATGAGGATACCAGGTGATAGAAGAAGCTCCATAGTATGAGGTCATACTATGTGAAAACCCAATGGGACAGTGATTTCACAATGACAATGTGATATCTCACCATACTGTTATAAGAATGTTTTGACGTCACAATTGGTGATGCAATACTGATGAGGAGGTTGCAATAGATTTGAGATGTCCCAAGGGGTTGGTGATGGCACAATGGCATGTGGGATCTCAATTGTCATTAACACACCATGAGTATATGAGTTTGGGAAGGGATTCTGATGTCAGCAAAGCATATGTAGTCAAAAAGGTGAAGAACTAACAGGTCTGAGATGTCACAAAGTGATGTAATGGTTATGATGTCCAGTGGTGTGATATCATGATGTTACACAGGATTTTAGATATCTCATGTCATATCTGAAATACGAGGTCAAACACAGATTTTCAACTCACAAAGGACCTAAGATATCACAATGGCATGTCACAAAATTATGAGAACAGGAGAGGTATTTGATGTCACATTGGGTTAGTGATATAACAAAGGCAATGTGCTGTGACAAAGAGATTTAGATGTCACAAAGGTTATGAGTTCACAATGGTTTCCTGATATCAATGCAGATGGCACATTTCAGATAGAATGAAATCAAAGATAGGCATTCAAAATGGGTCTATGACATGAAAATGACAATGTGATGTCAAGGCAGCAATGATGATAGTATATGTACTCATTACCTTGCTCATGTAACTGTAATCTTCTGTACACTGTATTTACAATAAAAAAAACTCACAGAAGAAAAAAAAGAAAAATATGGCATGGTGTCATTGGGGTTTGCTGATGTCACAATAAATGGTGGTGTCATGATGACAATGTGATTTCACAGTCATAATTATTGCACAAAGTATTTGTGATGATAAAATGCTATGTGTGATAACAATTTTCATTAGTTCACTATGAAGATATGAGTACATAAAGGGTCTGTGATGCCACAGAGGTCATGTGTTGTTTTTTGTTTTTCATGTTTTTTTGTGTGTGTGTGAAAATACCGTACAGAGGGGTTACAATTACATGGGCAAGATAATGAGTACATTTCTTATCAAACATTGTAGTCTCCTCCTTTGTTTACCCTTCCCATCCCTTCCCTTCCTCCACCTGCCCCCCACCCAATCCTCCCCGCTCCCCCTCTCCCCTCCCAATGAAAGTTGTAAAGTTCGTTTTCGACATAACAACTTGTACATCTCAAGAGTTCACAATAGCTTTGTGATGTCACAATGTGATTGTGAAGGCACAACAGCAATGTGATGTCACAATGGTTTTGTGATGTCACAGTGGTGATAAGGTCACAATGAGTTTGTGATGTCATTATGAGTTTGTAATATCACAATGACATGTCCAATTTCAATTTCTACTAGTTCACAATGAGGAAACAATTTCAAAGAAAGAAAAGCTCCAAAGACCATGAGTTTTTAGTCATAACGTTTGTGATATGCTGCCATTAGGATATTTTAGGCCTTTAGTAAGCTTATAATCTGTTTTCAAACTCATAGTATTTCAGGTATGACATATGATATCAGAAATTGACTCTGACATGAACATTGTGACATCACATTGATAGACATCAATAACATGGTGTCACATTGTGAACTCACAAATTTGTTAGGGCTTCATCACATTTGTGCCAATGACATGACTTTTTAGACAACACAGTCCCTTTGTGAACTCATATTTTCATTGCGAATTAATGACATTTGAGACCCGGCATGCCATTGTGACGTTTCCAACCAATTGTGACAGCACAAACCTATTATAGTAGAAACACATTGTGATCTAATAGCCATTGTGGTAGCACAATCCCTGCATGACTCCATATTTCGATAGTGATATCACTAACCCAATGTGAAATTCCAATCCTCTCATACCCAATCCAGGTATGAAATGTGATACCCGAATCCAATGTGACATCTTGATTATGGTGACATCACACTGATAGATGTTATGAGCATTTTGTCATATTCTGACAACACACACCTGTTAGGACTTCATCACTTTTGTGACAACGCATGCCTTTGGAGACATCACAGTTCCTTTGTGAGCTCATATACTCATTGTGGTTTAATGACAATTGAGATCACATGTGTCATTTTGATATCACCAACCCATTGTGACATTGTGACACACCTCTTGTAAACTCATCACCAATGTTGCATCACCAATTGTGATATCAAAACATTACGAAGTCATCATATTGCAACATGACATTGCCATTGTGATGTCACTGTTCCACTGTGTTTTCAAAAACCTACTGTGTCTTCACAGCATTTTAGAAAATTCATAGCCTTTAATACTTCAGTCTTCTTCTGTGAACTCATATCCTCATTGTGAAATAGTAGCAACTGAAATTCGACATGTGATTATGAGATGTGACTTCACAAAATTATTTGATTTCATCACCAATGTGACATCACAAACCCATTGTGAGCTTTCATTGCCATTTGACAATCACTATCACATTGTGACATCCCAAACCTATTAGGACCTCTTAGCATCTTTGAAAAAACACAAGGCCTTTGTGATATCACAGTCCCTTTGTGTAACTATAACCTCATTGTGAACTGACAATTGATATCAAACATGCCATTGTAACATCACAAACCCTTTGTGACATAATATTGTCATTATCGCATCATCAACTACTTTTGACATCACAAATCTACAATGACAAGATAGCATTATGAGATCACACTACCATTGTGATGTTATAATAAGATTATGAATGCCTGTTTTTAATCTTTTTTTTCGGTCCTGGGGCTTGAACTCTGGGCTTGGGTGCTGTCCCTGTTCTTCAGTTCAAGGTGAGCACGCCATCGCTTGAGCCACAGAGCCACTTCTGGTTTTCTAGTGGTTTTCATTGGAGATAACAGTCTCATAGACTTTCCTGCCTGAGCTGGCTTTGAACTGCGATCCTCAGATCTCAGCCTCCTGAGTAGCTAGGTTTATAGGCACCGGCGCCCGGCTTTTTCATTCTATTTCAAAATTGACATGTGTGTTGATATCAGAAACATAATGTGACCTCATAACCACTGTAACATCATAAATCAGCAGTGACATCAAATTGTCATTATGACACCATCAGCTCATTGTGACATCACTAAAAAACAATGGCATCATAGCATTATAAATCACAGTGACATTGTTATGACTTAACAGTGTGAAGGCCTATTCTGTGAATTCACTCTGTTTCAGAAACCCATTTGACCATATAACCAATGTGATATCACAATCCTTTGTGACATCACATTGCCATTGTGATATTATTAACCTGCTGTGCCTTCACAACCAGTCCTGTCCTTGTAAGTTTTGTGACATGCTGCCATTGTCATATAGTAGGGCCTTTGTGAGCTCATAATCTGTTTTCAATCTCATATTTCTGGTATGACATGTGATATCAGAAATCCCTTATGACATCATACTGCCAGATGTCATGACCATTGTGTCACATTGTGACATCACAAAGCTGTTAGAACGGCATCACATTTGTGACAAAACATGCCTTTGGAGACATTACAGTCCCTTTTTGAACTCATATATTCATTATCAATTAATGACATTTGAGATATCCCATGCCACTCTGACATCATGAACCTATTGTGACATCACAAACTTATTGTGACCTCATCACGAGAATGGTATCAACAACTAATTGGGGTATCAAAGCATTATTTTGAGATGATATTGTGGTATTGGCATTGTTATTTCACTGTCCCATTGTGCTTTTACAAACCTATTATGGCCACATCACATCTTAAAAAATTCACGGCCTTTGAGACTTCAAGTTCTTTTCTGTGAACTCGCATACTTATTACCTCTAAGGCAAGGAGACAAACCATTGAGTTACATTTAATATAATAATCCAATTTACACTAGAAAGGAGACTGTGATTACCTTATCCTGGACTGGATAACCAGGTCCAAGATCAGCCTTGACCACCAAACCTCAGACCTCCAATGGCAGCCCCGCCCTATCTTAATTGGTCTGCAAACCACCAGCCAAAAAATTATGATCTCCAAAGCTCCAAACCTCAATGGGCAAGGCTTTTAACTTTTCCATTACTCCCTCCTTCACTACAGACCTGTCATTCCTTTCTGGTCTTTCTCTTTTTCCCTTCCACCATTTCCTTCTTCTCTTCAGGCCTCTCCAGTCTCCACAGGCCTACACTACTCTTCCCTAATGACCACTTTTCTGCTTCCCTCTTCTCAGGTTTTTCCCTTCCTGCTGTCTTACCACTTTCTTCCATCCAGGTAGCTCTCATTTTTATATCCCCTTCCAATGCTCTGAAAATGCAACTTATATATAGGTTGTACCTCTCCTCACTCCAACGGGTCTTCTGCCTGTTTTCAACCATCACTTCCCAAACTGCCCAATGTTCAATCACTTCTTGACAGCTCACCAAGTGAGGCTTGACACCTTCACCTTTGATGGCATTCCTCACACTCTCCGGTGGGCCAGACCAAGAATTTACAAAGATTAATGGCTCCCACAGATAATTCTGGCTCCACTGGTTATTACAGTATCCTCATAGTGACATAGAAGAAATTGAAATTGTATATGTCGTTGTTATATTACAAACTTGATGACAGGCTCTTCAGTAAATGGTGCTGGCTAAATTGGTTAACTACTTGTAGAAAACTAAAGCTAGATCCTTATATATCACCCTGCTCCAGATGGATCAAAGTCCTCGTAGTCAAACAGACATTCTAAAAACTTTACAGGATGGAATAGGAGAAACCCTAGGTCTCTTGGCACAGACCGAAATTTTCTTAATAGAGACCCAGAAACACAACACATAAAAGAAAGGTTGGACAAATGGGATTGCATGAAATTGCAGAGCTTCTGCATGGCAAAGGACATAGCTAGCAAGATCAATAGAAAGCCCACGGATTGGGAGATCTTCACTAGCCATACAACAGACAAGGGTCTCATATCAAAAATATAACTGGAACTCAAAAAATTAAATTCCCCAACAACAAATTTTCAAAGAAACAAATGCCCAATAAATAAGTGGGCTAAAGACTTACAGAGAAATTTCTCTGAAGAGGAAAGAAGGATTGCCATTAGACACATGAAGATATGCTCAACTTCTCTAGCCATAAAAGTAATGCAAATCAAAACCACATTGAGATACCACCTCACCCCAGTTAGAATGGCTATAATCAAGAACTTTAATAACAACAGATGCTGGAGCAGATGTGGACAGAAGGGAACCTTACTGCATTGTTGGTGGGAGTGTAAACTTGTTCAACCACTTTGGAAAGTAGTAAAGAGGTTCCTCAAAAGACTCCACATAGAGCTCCCTTATGATGCAGGAATCCCACTTTTGGGCATTTTCCCAAATGTTCACAAACAAGACCACACTAAAGCTACCAGCATGACTATGTTTATTGCAGCCTTATTTACCCTAGCTAAGATATGGAACCAACCCAGATGCCCCTCAGTAGATGAATGGATGAAGAAAATGTGGTATATATACACAATGGAATTCTATGCCTCCATCAGAAAGAATGACATTTCCCCATTTGTTAGGGAATGGAAAGTCTTGGAAAAAATTATATTAAGTGAAGTAAGCCAGGCCCAATGAAACTTAGGTCCCATGATTTCCCTTATTTGCAATAACTAGTATATGTCTGAGTCAAGCAGAAAAGGTCAGATAAGTTGATGTTAGGGAAATGAACCCTAAGATATGTATTCAAATGTTTTTTTTTCTTTCATGTGATTGTTTCTAACACATTTATAAGATTATTTCTTTGTTGCTTTGTATGTCCCTCCCCATGGTATAACCTCTGCTTTCACTGTATTTGATGTTGTTATAATTTGTGGAGGGGAAGGGAAAAACAAATCGTTTAAATAGGTATTCAGGTGGACCTATTGCAACAATGAGATGAATAAATCGTTATGTCGAAAACGAACTTTACAACTTTGGTGGGGTGGGAGCGCTGGTTGGGGGGGCGTGGGAAGGGTGGGATGGGAAGGGGAAACAAAGGAGGATGCTACAATTCTTGAAAAGAAATGTACTCATTATCTTGGACAAGCAGAAATGATCAGATAAGTTTATGTTGGGCGAAATGAACCAAAGATAAGGACTCAAATGTTTTTTCTCTTGGTAGTGTTTTTTTTATGATATTTATAAGATGATTTCTTTGTTGCTTTGTATGTCCCTCCCCCATGACATAACCCTTGTTTTCACTGTATTTGATGTTGTTATAATTTGTGGAGGGGAAGGGAAAAACAAGTTGTTTAAATAGGGATACAGGTGGTCCCATGCAACAATCAGATATACAACAAGTTATGTCGGAAAATGAACTTTAGAACTTTGGTGCCTGGGTTGCTTTGCGGGGAAGATGGGAAGGAATGGTAAGGGGAAACAAAGGAGGGGGAAACAATGTTTGATAAGAAATGTAATCATTACTTTGCTCATGTAATTTTAACCCCTCTATATGTATTTTCACAATAAAAAAATCATGAAATAATAAAGTAAAATCCATGTCAATTTTTTTTGGTGGTCGTGGGGCTTGAACTATGGGCCTGGTTGCAGATTTCAATGAGTTCTTCAGCTCATCTATACCACTGTACCATTTGACCCACAGTGCCATTTCTAGTTTTCAAGTGGGATATTGGAGATAAGAGTCTCACAGACTTTTCTGCTGAGGCTGGCTTTGAACCACTATCTCAATCTCAGACTCCTGAGTAATTAGGATTATAGGCATGAGCAACCAAAGCCCAGATCCAAGTCAATATTTAAAAAGCAAGCTTATTGAAACTTCTGGTTTTTCCAATAAGCAATCTTACTTTTTAGCATTAGTTTATAACTATGAGTTATTTTTAGATGTAACTGTGAACTTTTTAATAGAATCAAATATAATTTTTACTATTACTCAGTATCTCACAAAATCCACTGTAATTGACTTACCCCAAAGTCAGTTATTACATACTATATTACTCATGATTATTACAGTCTATATTACATATAGTGTGAAGCGAAAATAGGTTGGATTATTTAATATAAATTAGTAGATGCTATTTTACCATTATAAATTCACATCTGTAATTTTAAAAGAAGGAAAGAAGGTTTTAGAGTTAAAATCAATTATAAATGTGTAGTGTGTCCCAATTAAAGCAAAAATTCTGAGTTCATACAAACAAAATTATTTTCTTTCCACTAAAGACTTTGAAGTATTACTACATGAAATAGTGAGGCAATAAGAGGAAGAATTCTAATCATGTCAATGTCTCTGTTATTCTACTACCCCCTCCACTAACAAGACCTATCCGGTCCCAGATGTCACAAAACTTCAAGTGTCTCCCTTAGAAACTCTATTTCAAAAAGTTCTAAATCACTTATTTTTTTGGTACTTTCTGTTATATGAAACAAAATATAGACACAAAACAATTGAAATAAAATGCACACATATGTTGAAGTCACCACAGCTGGAAAAACAACCAACAAATTAGAATGCCCTCAGGAACAAAAACATGTTGTGCCCAGTTATTTTTAAGCACAAAAACCTCAAATACATGTTACCCTTGACTAGAACCATAAAGATAACTGTGTCTCAGAAATACAGTTGTGTTCATTTGTAATTAAATTCATCTAGATGAACCTAATATAGCAAATCCCTTGAATGGATCAAACTGTTTAAAAGAAATCTGACTGTAAGTGGAGTGAGATCTGAATATATTTAAGAGAATAAAATAACAAAAATCATGACATCTTAAAAAATTCAGAAATGCAATGAATAAGTCTAATAGTATCCATATTGAAACCTACATCCTACTGATTTAACAAGAACAAAATAGGCAAATAGTAGAATCTGAGCAGTGTACCTGAGTGTACATAATTTTAAACTACTCCAAATTACACTTTGCAGCAGACAGAATGTGGGTTATTTAAAGGAAATAAATGACATTAAAAATCTCATGAAAAGGGCTGGTATGGTGGCTCAGTGGTAGAGTGCTTGCCTTGCATGCATGAGGCCCTGGTTTCGATTCCTCAGCACCACATAAGCAAAAATAAAGAAGCCGGAAGTGGTGCTGTGGCCCAAGTGGTAGAGCACTAGCCTTGACCTGAAGAGCTGAGAGACAGTGCTCAGGCTCAGAGTTCAGGCCCCACGACCTGAAAACAACTACTCTCATGAAAAGAGAGTAGTTGTTTCTGGAAAATAATAGTTTAATAAAGGGTGGTCAAAAAATCTTTCTACTACTGACAAAATTGCATACATATTTAGTTAGATCCAAAAAAGACCCAAGATATTCATGCTCATTTGAAACTTTGGCAAAGTAGCAGGATACAACTGTAACATTATTATGGATGTTGGCTCTGGCATGGAATTAATTTTCTCTTTGATCTGACAAATGAATATATGAAAAAACAGAACTTCAACTAAATATCAAGACCTAACTAAACATATAACCAGAAAAGTCATCATGCAAGCAGTATTGCAACTGGGATAAAAGAAAATATCAATCATACTGATTCTGTACTTATTGTAAATGTTGACTTTTTCATAAATTATTTCTTTTGCTTGCATTTTAAAAACATTGCGTTAAGTGTATATCTTGGTAACTAATTTTGGATTCCTCCTTCAATATAGTTCTGAGTATAATGTCTCACATCAATTCCTAACCCATGAAATGATGTTGATTACAAAATAAATAGTAATCACCACTGTTTATAATACACAAAATGTCATAAGCATGACACCAATAAGCATTGGTTAACATTTTGGTATCATGGTCTCATGACTGATGAGGCCTATCTGCATGAGCATAATTGTACCTAGATTCCTCAGCCTAAATTTAACAACTGTTAAAAAATGTTTATATCTTTATCTGTTGCCCATCAGAGATTAAACCTGAATATAAAGCCTAAGGAAAATGACAAGGTAAGAATTTAGCTTTTCTAGATATAAAGTAAACAAAATGCAACATAGAGTAACTCTTGTTTAAAGTCAACCTATTTCTCCAAAACATTCTAAGCATTTCCTTACAATGTGTATTATTCTCAAGAAGGGAATGGGTAATGTGAGAAGAGGACTAACCAAGCATTGTCTTCAAATATACATAATTTGGATTTACCTCTTTATTGTGCTATAAGCATTTTTGATAAAAAAAAAAGTTTGAATAATTGATTTCCAGATCAAGTATAATATATCCTACTTGCATATGCCAAAGTACATTCAGAAAATGTTATATAGCAATTAAGTAAAGAAAGTCCGGGCAGAAAAAATGGCATCTCTATACTATGTGATGCCCAATTCTTCGGTATTTCATTCTGCCTCCATTTAATGAATGTGATTGTTTAAATGCTTCATAAAGTATTAATTAAAATTGATCAGTATGCTAGAATACAATCGTGTATAATTTTATCCTAGAATCATGCAAGAACTGCCCATTCAATCAAAACATACATCACATTCCATTGGTATTTATATGGATAGGAATGAGTTTCTTAGGATCTCCTGCATTTGGAAGTGGCAGGAACAGGATTCCAAATGTGGGCTCCAGCTCCCACCACTTAAACCTGAGGATAGGGAACTCAAGGGTGTGTCCAAGAACATCAGCAAAACCAATGATGAGGCAGGCACCAGTGGCTCCTCCTTGATACTTACAAGGCTGTGATAGGAGGATCATGGTCACTCTACACCAGAAAGTCCTTGAGACCCCTGTCCAACTTCAATGCCAACAAAGCCAGAAGTAGAGCCGTGTGGCTCCAGTGGTAGAGGGCTATCCTTGAGCAAAAGCATCTCAGGGACTGTGCCAGATCCTGAGTTCAAGGTCCAAAACTAGCAACAAATGGACATACACAACAATCTGTACAGCCATCCGGCTCAAGCAGGTCACCCTCTTGGCCCAACTGAATTGAACAGAGTTCCCTAGGAAAGGGGCTGGGGGAGCCACTATCATCTTAACTCTGCCCATTCTGCCTGCATCACAGGATTCTGGCCACACCCCCATTATTTCATGATTCTTTCTGACCAATGGGATACAAGAATTGTGGCTATGCCCACATTCCATGTTGCCTGGTAGATGGATGAGGCTCTGTTAACACACTGAGGCTGAGATCAACAGGGGGGATATCATACTACAGGAGCGGTGGGCCAGCTGCAGGCACCTGGCCCTACTGGCAGCTCAGTGCCAGACTGAGCTGGAGCTACAGCCACCTGCCCCATGAGCTGCCACCACAGCAATCATGGGGATGGGAAGCGGGACACATGGGGGTCCAAGAAGAAAATCTGATTCATCCACAACCTGCCTGATGAGGTGGACTTCCAGAATCCAGCAGGTGAGCTCCACCATCAATGCAGCCAGCTGTCAGCACACATCCAAACAATTGAGGAGTCCCTCGTGGTGTGTAAATAGCAGATGTTGGTCCTGAATGAGCTGTTTTGGGAGAAAGCCGAGTGTGTGTGCTGGATGTTCCAGGAGAAGATGGAGAAGATGAGAGTGCTACAGGAGCTGCTGTTGATCCTCACAGAGGAAGGCATGGACAGCAGGCTCCAGATGCAACACAGGCTGAGCCCCACCACCAAAGCTGCTTCAGATGCATCAGGGCCTGTGGTGGGTGAAATAAGGGAGGAGCAGAAAGGTTTTGAAGAATTGCAACTTGAAGACAGCGTGGAAACTGCCAGAGGATACGTCAGGGTTCTTGTCACCATAGAGGATTCCCCCAAGGAGCATATCTTGCTGCAGATGCCCCAGATACAGATCTGCCCACAGCTCAGGTGAGGAGCACTCCCTCTCTTTCTTCTGTAGACTGATGCAGATAATGACTCTCCATATGACTTACTGACTCTCAAAAGCCTTAGAAGCCACCGGAATTAGGTGGTCAGGTGGCCTTCTCTCAGGCCTCCATCTGCTGGGTGATGGGAAGGTTAAACTGGGAGTCAGGTAGGGTAGAGGCTGCCTGGAGGTGGCCCAAGTTCAAGGGACATCTAATGGCCCATTGGTGGTGAGGGAAGGGACCCATGTTATGCTTATCACAAAGAATAAATTGTTTTCAAAGGGGAAAAAAGCCTCCAACAAAGATTTTTTTTCTTCCAGTCCTGGGGCTTGAACTAAGGGCCTGGCCACTGTCCCTGAGCTCTTTTTGATCAAGGCTGGTGCTCAACCAGTTGAGCCCCACTTCCCCTTCCAACTTTTTCTGTGTGGAATCAAGCCGAGGGCTTCAGTCATGCTAGGTGACCACTCTATCACTGAGCCACATTCTCAGCTAGGATGATTCATCCCTCCCTAACCCATATGGCCATTCCTCAGAAAAATAAGAAGTAGGGGCTAGGATTAATATGAAGCACTTCTGGTTCACACCAAAATACTTCTCCGCCCCCTATTCCCAAACCCTTACTTGAAGTTTCTCTTCTACCATTGAGGGATGAGGGAGGGAGAGGGGAGTACCAAGAGAGGACTATTAATAGTGGCCCCCTGAGCCCCACATCCTCCCCCAGATTCCAATTTACCTGACTCAATGTGGAGTCTACACTGTCTTCCCACCACTGCAAGGCTCAGGATGAAATAAAGGTCAACCCTGGGCTCAGCCCACACCCAGGGTGGAAGCTCCTAATCCCAGACCTACTTCCACCTCTGACTGCCCTGAGTTAGGCCAAACCCACCACTCACCTCTATGTTGAGGTGATGACCTCATGGATGGATTCCAGGAAGAAGGTCTGTGGCAAAGAGCAGAAGCAGCAGGGTGAGCATGGCAGAAGGAGATGCTGTGATTGCTCTGGGATCTTCCTCCTTGGAGCCCTCCCTTCCATCCAGAGCCATGCTGACCCAAAACATGGACAAGACCAGGGGGTGAGACAAGATGGACCAGCACAGGACTAAAGGAGGCACTGCTTTGTCGTGGAGCACTTGAAAATTCCAATTATATTTGGCCAATGCCAATCCCAAAGCCAACATGCAAAGCCTCTCCTTGTTGTTGGCCATGAACACTGTCCTTGAGCTCTTATTCTCAAGGCTGGCACTCTACCATTTGAGCCACAGGACCACTTTTGTTTTCTGACAGTTCATCGAGGATAAGAGTGTCACACACTTTCTGCCCAGGCTATCTTGGCACTGTGATCCTCCAAATCTCAGCTTCCTGCGTAGCTAGGATGCCAGGCATGAGCCACCAGTGCCCAGTATGTGATGACTTTTGAAGGCATCTTGGCAATTTTGTAAAGGAGCCCCAAAGGGCCTGGATAGAACATGACCCAATCAAGGAGCTGGGATCGGAGAAGGATAACCTTCTACCCATTCTGTTCCCAAAATTAAAGATGCCAGGTAGCGGTGTATGCATCAGACACCTAGGCCAGCAGCCACCAGGCTTAGTGGGGGAAAAGTAGAGAATACCCAAAGATTGCGATGTAGAAATCTCTGATTTTCCATGCATGTGGTGTGTGTGTGTGTGTGTGTGTGTGTGTGTGTGTGTGTGTGTGTGTGTGTGTGTGTGTGTGTGTATAAACTCAGGGCCTAGGCTCTATCTCTGAGTTTTCTTGCTCAAGGCTACTGCTCTGCCACTTGAGCCACAGCCCCACTTGCTTTTCGATTGTTAATTGTAGGTAAGAGTCTCAAGGATTTTCCTGTCCAGGGTGACTTGGAAGCATGATGGAGACCCCAGGGAAGCAAGAGTAACACAACTCACAGGTAGAATCCCTATGGCGGGACACTCCTGCCCCCTGGTGGTCAGATGCGGGACATGCAGCCCCATGCTATTGTCCTCTAAAGTTCAATTTTAAGAAGTGACCAGGGCCAAGCTGACTTTTGTTCACCCTGAGTGCTGATGCCAGAGCAAGTCTGTTCCACCCTAGGCCAAGAGAGCTCCAGGAGGCCTCGCTTCCCAAGGGCACAAGAAAGAGAGAGGTCAGCTCCAGGCTGAGCTAAGAGCCTTTGCCCACAGACACCCTAACTTGGCCTTCCTTATAACCATAAGTCCTGTCAAAGAACAACCCAAAAAACCAAAATTGGAGCTGTGCCTCCAAGTGGTAGAGCTCTAGCATTGAACCAAAGAGCTCAGGGACAGGGCCGCCAAACTTTGAGTTCAAGACCCCCAGCTGACCCTCCCCTATAAAACACAGGTTGGCTAAATGTGAACTAGTAGGATTTGTGAAGTGTTTCTGAAGAATGGGGATACTGAAGAAAGCACCTTAATTCTAATGAAAGCTGAACCTGTGACATACAGCTATGTACTGAGTCCTTCAAAGGGTGCTATTTTCTGGGTCTTTCCCACATGGGGGTTTTGTTCTGAGTCCTCCAAAAGGTGCTGTTTGCTGAGACATCGCATAGGGTGCTTTGTGCTGAGCCCCTGAGAAGAGTGGGCAGTGCTGAGTTTTTCAAAGGGTGCTGTGTGCTGAGTCCATTACACAATGTACTGTATGCTGAGTCCTTCAAAAGTGTGGTGTGGTAATTCATCTGAAAGGGTCCTGCTATGTGCTGAGCTCTTGAGAAGAGAGGGATGAGGTGAGTTTTTTGAGTGCTGTGTGCTGAGTCCTTTACACAGGGTGCTCAGTATTGTCCTTCAAATGGTGCTGTGTGCTGAGTGCTTCCACAGTGTGGTATGTGCTGAGTCCTGCCATAGTGCGGTATGTGCTGAAACCTTCAAAATTCTTCTATGTGCTGAGTTCTTTGAAGGGTGCTATGCAATGAGTGATTTACAAAGGGTGCTTTGTACTTAGCCTTTCAAAGGACTATGTGTGGAGTCTTAACACAGAGGGTGCTGTCTAATGAGCCCCTGTGAAACTGTGCTATGTGCTGAGTTTTTCAAAGCATGCAATGTGCTGAGTCCTTTACACTGCAAGCTATGGACTCCCTCTTTCAAAGGGTGCTGTATGCTGAGTACTCTACACAGGGTACTATATGCTGAGTCCTTCAAAGGGAACTGTGTGCTGAGTCCTTTACACAGGGTGCTTTGTGCTGTTTTTGGAAGTGTGCTGTGTGTCATCCCAAAGAGTGCTATGTTCTGAGTCCTTGAGAGGAAGTTATCCCCAACAATCACACACACACACACACACACACACACACACACACACACACACACACACACACACACACACACACACAAGGGTCACCATGCACGTTCTTAGTGTGTGGAGTGAAGGAGGATGGAGGAGAGTCTCCTCCAGGAGTGGAGCTCAGGGGAGATTCAATCCCTGGGAAAGGTACTGGGGTTGGGGGAGCGTGCTGAGCTGAGGTGATGATGCAATTGCCATGGCCTGGTAGCCTTAGAGCCCAGTCAGGGCTGTGATTGCAGCTAAGGGTAGGAGGCATGGCCTAAGGGAGGAGTGGGCATGGCCAAGTAGAGGAGGGGGTGGGGCCCTGGGGTGCACTGTGGTGGCAGCGATGGGGGGGAGCAGGCACGCCTGTGTGGTGGCCCAGGAGTGGAGTGGGGGCAGAGAGAGAAAGAGCAGAGAGAAGAGCAAGCACAAGCACAAGGGGAAGCCGTTCCAGTGGCTGGCAGCTGCTGCAATCAAAGTGCAGTCCTGGACACACAGAGCACCTGGAGCCAGCGAGGCAGGCACATCACTGTGGGCAGCCCCACAGGGCATGGTGGCCATGTCTGCCCTGAATCTGAGGTCCTGGCATGGGAAGCACGGTGGTGGCTTCTGTGGTGGAGGCAGCAGAAGCAGGCAGCTGAGGCAGAGGTGGTGGTGGTGGTGATGGCAGCTGAGGCAGGGGTAGCAGAAAGCACAGCCCCGTGCAGGTGCCCCTGCCCCCTCCCAGCAGCACCGAGTTTAAAATATGGCTCTGCCTGCTCTGATCGGCGGCCCCTTAAGCAATCTCCCAGCAGAGATGGTGGGTCCCTGCCTGGCATGAGGCCCGACCTGGTCCCTGCCCTTGGTCCTTGCACTCCGGGCCTGGGTGTACCCAGAACCATTGCCTACAGCTTCTCCCAGCAGCACGTGTGAGTGGCCGCCCATGGGACCACACCTGGTGACTCCCACCCCCAGCGAACCTCCTCACCCCCTCATCCCCCCTCCCCCGCAGACCCAGACCCCCACCTCCAGCCTACTCTCTCCCATCCTGCCTGCACCTCCTCTGCACCCCACAGTCCACCCTGGCTCTGCCACAAATGTGCCCCAGGAGAGGGGGGGTGGGTGTCACCTCCACACCTGCCTTCTCGGGTCTTTTCCTTTTTGCTGGGGGTGGGGGGTGTTGGATGCAGGGGATAGGCCCCCCTTGCTGTGTGAGCCCTTGTCTTCTGTGCTAGGTCACCCTTTCACCTGAGGAGGGTCCCAGAAGAACCCACTAGGGAGGTGAGGGCACAGGGGTTCAGAGGGTGACTATCTGGGAGAAACACACCCCCTCTGATACACACACACCTATCCTGCCCCCCCAGCTGTCAACAGTACTCACAGGGTGATCACATTTCCCAGCTCTGAGAGCTTCTGCTGGTGTTCCTGGTCCTTCTGGTCTCCTAGTCCTCCCCAAGAATCCGCCAGTTAGCCCAGAAGCATCTAGGCTGGAAGTAGGCAAACCATCCATGTATGTAGCCTTTAAGACCCCATCAAATTCCCCAACAACGCTCCCACCCCAAGTCAGACACCTCTCTGGAGGCACCAGGACTGCCTGATTTGTTTTTGTCCAGGCTCTGAGGAGTCACTTGTCTCGGGATTCCTTCACCTAGTGTCCGGGCCTAGGGTTTTGGTGAATGGGGAGTCAAGGCTGGTTGTTCCCAATGGAAGGGTCTGGCCCTTGGTAAAGCCAGAGGCAGGGTAGCTCTGCATTATTAGAGCAGTGATCCCCTTGGATGGGAGCCCCTGGTTCTGACAAGGGAACTGCCATGCTCGAGCTTGTACATTGCCCAGATGAGGAACTAAAAAACTCAGGAGAGGCACTGCTCTGAATCTCTCTCTCTCTCTCTCTCTCTCTCTCTCTCTCTCTCTCTCTCTCTCTCTCTCTCTCTCTCTCTCTCTCTCTCTCTCTTTCTCTCTCTTTCTCTGTGTGTGTGTGTGTGTATGAGAGAGAGACAGAGAGAGACAGAGAGAGACAGAGAGAGAGAGAGAGAGAGAGAGAGAGAGAGAGGGAGGGAGGGAGGGAGATATCGATCATCTTTCTCCTCGTACAGCCTGACTGTGCTCAGATCAGTGATCAGTTGGCAAATTGCAGGTGCAGCATGGTGAGTCTTTTGTGACCAGTTTAGATGTGTGTGTGTGTGTGTGTGTGTGTGTGTGTGTGTGTGTGTGTGTGTGTATGTGTGTGTGTGTGTGTGTGTGTGTGTGTTTGTGTGTGTTGGGAGATTAGGAGATGAGAAAAATGAAAGTATATTTAAGTCATCATGTCTAAAAAGAGCAAAAGCAGTTTATTTGTGTGTATGTGTGTATTTGTTGTTCTTTTTTCATAATGCCCAGTATGAGCTCAGCCACAATTTTTGTTTTCTCCTTCACCATTTCATGGCTCCTTTGGGGAAGGTTTCAGTATATGTTCCTTTCCACCTCTTTCCACCTCCCTCTTCCACTTTCTTGTAGCCACAGTAGCTGCTGGACCTGCATGGACTCCCTAGGAGGCCTGTGTGAACCACAGAACAGAGTGGACACCTGTCCTGTCTTCAGCCAGAAGGCTCGTGAGGCCAATGTGACCACAGCCACACTCTTCCAGCCAGACACTCTGCTCTCATGTGTATAGTTGGAGCTAATTCAAGGGTTGGGAATGTGCCTGCCAAACATAATTAAGGAATGAGATGGGTGGGAGTAGGGCAAGGGCTGTGAAGCTAGGAGTGTCTGGGGAGTGGTGAACGGTGTAACATGGCAGATGGTTCACCACAACCAAGGATGAGAGGAGAACCTTACCCAGGACATTGACGGTGTCTATGGGCATCTGGGCAGGGAGCTCTGGGCCCCCTCTGGTGGCGTGGATTCCCTCCTGGGGCAGTGCATCCATGTGTAGTCCTCCCTAGAGTCCTGCAGTCTCCAATCTGTGTCCCACCTGGGCCATTTCCAGCTGGACAGTGGTAGGCAAGTTTCCCCTCCTGGAGCCTGTTCGGTATCATACTGTGGCAGTTAGCTAGAGCTCTCTGAATGCCAGTTTCTGTAACCTGCTGTAGGCTGTCTGGAAGGAAAAGGGGACCACTGACTTTGGAACCCTTTAAGTTTGATTGGGACAAGTGATATGCCACCTTTTCCAGGTTTTTTTTTTTTCTTGAAGCTGGCAATTTCCACTAATGCTTGGGTTCATGGGTCAAATTACATGAACCAATTCAGCGGTCAGACAGTGAAGTTCAAAGTGGCACACACAGAGTTCCCAAGCCAGATGGTCTCCTGCTATGAATGTCGTGCCTTGACTGCCTTTCTCTGGCAGCTGCTGATTCTTCTACAGCTCTCTCCAGGGTGACCACCACAGTCAAGGATGTCATGGGGAGCAGAGAGTGACCTCACCATCCCCAGCCTGCCAGCTGTGAGCAGAGATGATTTTCAGCACCTGCAATGGACTGTGGAAGATTTAGAGATCCGGGATGCCTCGAGAATCCTTTCTCTGTAACATGAAACTTGGGGCCAGATATAGTGGACCATCCTGTCTGGCCCCACGGAGAGGAAAGGAGGCCACTTGAGCCAGGGGTTCAGCTCACGGCAACCTCATTCACACCTGAGGGGGCATGGAGTGCCACAGAGTTGGTTGGCCACTGGACAGAGATCTTTGAGCAGATAGGCATCCCAGTGGCCCCAGAATCCAGCGAGCACATCGTGGCTCACATCCTGGGAGCCAAAACAGTTAAGTGCGGTGGCATCAGGAGGGTGGGAAGAGGGACGAGGGAGAACTGTGGGAGAGCTACATCAGGCTTTGCCTCCCCCCGCCCTGCCCCAGGATGCTTACATGAATTGAATGGGACTTTTCTATAATATTGTCATAGACAGATGCTCATTTAGTAATCCAACAAAGAGTTACAGTATGCGCCATGCTCAAGGGGGTAAGGGAGTGGGGGTCATAGATGATGAAAGGTTCTGGTGCTGGTTCCACAGCACATGAAGAAACCTTGGTTTGAACTGGATGCTGGGGCTTCATGCCTGTCATCCTAGCTACTTAGGAGCCTGAGATGGGAGGATCAAGGCTTAAGGCCCAGACAGGAAAGACTATAAGACTCTTATCTCCAACTAACAACCAAAAAGAAAATGCCAGAAATGGATGTGTACCTCAAGCTGTAGACTGGTCGCCTTGAGTAAAAAGGCTAAGGGACAGCACCCGGGCTCTGAATTCAAGGCCAGGAGTGAGACAAAGGAAGGAAACAGAGAGAGAGGAAGGAAGGATGAAGGGAAAAAAAGAGGAAAGGAAGGAAGAAGGGAGCATGCGAGCCTTGGTTTGGAGTCCCTGGATCAAGAAAGCCAACCACTCACAATCTCTGTGGGTAACATTTCAGAGCCTAAAGCCAGTATGTAGGATTAAGCCACTGACCCTTCAGCAACTTCATGACATCTAGGAGCTGTGTGGTCACCAACTGCACGGGGAAGCAGCCTCAGGAAGGACCTAGGGCTCAGGGGGGGGGGGGGGTCACCAGGTTTCAATTATCCCGGCCCCAGCAAGTTTATTTCCTGGACAGATAATAAGAAATTGTCTAAGGGACAGGGAGGTGTTGGGATGAGGGAAGAGGTAGGACGATCCCAGGTCAGGTGTTTCAGGACATTGGAGCCATGACCTTTCCTGACAATATAGACCACCAGTTATAGAGTCTTTGACCCAGCCACACTTCTATTAAGAGTCCTGGAACCTTGGGTTCACCATTGACTGCCTGGCTGTTGTCCACTGCAGGATGCCTGTTCAGTACATCCTTGGGGACTGGGACTTTCGTTGGCTCAATCAGAAGATGACACTCCCGGTGTTTATTCCGCCACCATAGACAGAGGTAAGTGGGCCACTGGCACAGGACAGTCAGGGAATGAGGAAGGAGTCGAGACCTGAGTTACTTTGAGACTTCCTGTAGAGGGCACTAGGACCACGTGACTGCCATTCTCAGAGGCAGAGGTGGGTGGGTCTCTTTGCTGGCTCAACCTTTAGTCTACATGGCAGATCTGGGATTCAGAAAGGGCTGACTGAAGGTGGGGCAGGCTTGGATAGAGGCTAGTGGGAAAACAAGAGGCACTGGGCTCTGAGCAGGGTTGTTTCTTTGAGGATACTCACAACCTAGGAACATTTCTTTCAGAGATAGAGGGACCTGGAGCCCATCCAGTTGGAGTCCCTGGCTGAGAAATCCTTTCATATTCACATCCTGTGGTTGGATAACTGCAACTCACCTTGCTGCCCAGTGTCAAGGCAGGAGAGTTAGAGATCCTGAGTCTTTGATAAGGTCAAGGGATCCTCAGTATGAGATTGTACTTCAACATCCTAACTTGGTTCATGGTCAGTCCCATCTAAGACTGCCATGATGTAGGACATAGAATCTAGAGAATCAGAGCCGGATGGGGTCTGTTCTGGGAGTCCTGAGTATTATGTGTGAACTTTGAGCTCCCGTGTACCAACCTGCTTCCCTTTCTTAGGTGGGTCTTTGCTAGAAAAAGCTTGAAGCTAAGGACTGGGTTTTATCCCTTGTCTTTGATGATCAAAGCTAGCACTCTACCATTTGAGCCAAAGCTTCACTTCCAACTTTTTTGGGAGTTTAATTGTAGAAAAAAAGTTCTAATGGACTTTGTGCCATGGGTGGAATCCAACTGTAGTCCTCAGATATCTGTCTCCTGAGGGGATAGGATGAAAAGGATGGAAAATTATCTTTGGCCAGGTGCCAGTAGCTCATGGCTGTCATCCTAGGTACTCAGAAGCTGAGATCTGAGGATCATGGTTCAAAGCTATCATGGGCAGGAAAGACCCTGAGACTCTTATCTCCAACGGACCACTGGAAAACTGGAAGTGGTGCTGTGGCTCAAGTAGTAGAGTGCTTGCCTTGAGCTGAAGAACTCAAGGACAGCACCCAGGCCCAGAATTCAAGCCCCACAACTGAAAAAAGAAAGAAAGCAAAATGGTGGAGGTGTGTGTGTGGGAGAGGCTTTGTTTGGGAGACCAACTGCTGGCTTCAATGTACAGACATTTTTAAGAACTCCCCGTTTGCCCCAGTTTGAAGCCAGAGCTTCAAGAGGACTTGGACTGCGGCAGGCAGGGAGTGGGCAAATGGGTGCAGGGGTGGGATTATTGTGTCTGTATTCTCTCCATTGAAGGACAGATTTGGATGCTGGGTGACAAAGTCTGAAGTGAAGGGTTGCAAGAAGATTGTGGCAAGACGAGGTGAAGCTGGAAGCCTCTGGTGGCTCACAACTGTCATCCTAGCTACTCAGAAGGCTGAAATGTGAAGACCATGGTTCCAAGCCAGCTTGGGCAGAAAAGTCTGTGAGACTTGATATCCAATGGACCACCAGAGAACAGGATTTGGTGCTGTGGCTCAAGTGGGATATTGCTCACCTTCAGCTGAAGGGCTGAGGGACAGCACCCTGGTCCAGAGTTCAAACCCCATGACCAACTACAAAAAAAGAGGGGGCTAACTTTTCCGCATAGCAGTA